>NC_136063.1:1003372182-1003813794 GCF_964261635.1 Lissotriton helveticus
GGGGTTAGGATTCATAGATGTATGGAAAGTGCATGGGGTAAGATTGATGGTTGTTTGAAGGTGGTGTAGGCACTGAGAGTCATTTCTGTGTATTACTCTTTGTTGCACTGTACTGATATTTTAAAAGTGGATTCATTTGTGTTTTGTTTTGTTACCATTTGTGGATAATAGAAATGTGTAGACATTAATACTACTTTATATGACCTCTGAATTGTTACTTCCTGCGCTTGTTTTGTTCAGAGCTTTTATTCTGATGGACGATGATTATTTTATTTTTTTATGCACACTGATTTTTTTATCACTTTTATTGAGCTGTGGTCATTTATATTGTAAAATATTTGATTTTTGAGTTTTTGACACAAATGACACCATCTCCTGGCAGGAGAAGTTGTTTCCATGTAGTATTAGTTACCAAGAAAAACATAGTTGCAGTTTCTGCAACATGTAAAATTACCACATGATAATTTCGCCCGGTTTTCAGCATGCCGATTTTCAGCATGTTAAGTAACTGCCTGATAACTCCACATGTGGAAAAATTGCATGCAGACAATATGTAATCACAAAGTGCAAAATTGGTACATGAAACCATGAGAACATTTCTCCCAGCAGATCTCTTAATAAGGCCCAAAACGGAAGTAACTGGAAGTGAACAATGTAATGAGACACCAGAAAATATTTGAAAGTGCAAGAGCCGGCTGTCTGAATTACCTGAAGCTTACAGCAGGATCTCTTTGTGCACTGTCTCTCACTTTCGAAACAATGGCAATCATCTGTTTGCTTCTCGGCAGGATTTTGAGAAGAAAAGAGGGGTTTTATCTTGTCATGTCTGTACACAGGGAGAAACTCGTGAGACTAACACCTCCAGGCAATTCAAACTGAACTAAATCCAATGAAGGCAATATCAATGACAGAATTAGAAGAAAACCCAGAGAGAATATCAATAACAACATTAAAACAGCGGGTTTCAACTCGAATCAATAGGCAGTATAAACAGAAAAAATTAAGTCACAAAGTGATAGTAGATAAAAGCTCCGCACTCATTAAAATTCTGTTTGACTAGGAATCTTTTTCTTTATCAATGTACCTATATATCTCAGCAACCGTATCAAAGTTGAGAATTTAAAAGAATGATGAAATAATCTAATTAATTTCCGGTGTCATTTCACATATTTCTTTCAAGTTAAAGCTGCAATATTAATAAAGCTTTGCAGTTTAATAAAATATCGCCGTGTCCTATTAACTTATCTATCTGCTTGTTAGAAAGCATTTTTTTTAAATCAAATAGCTTCACTTCAAAAGATTTCCACTTTGATCTGAAATGGGAAAAAACTTGGATTGCTCCATTTGTACTGAATAACCTGACCGAATTTTACAGAGACAGTTGTCTGTTATTGGTTTCAAAAAAATACATGCTGTTCGTTGCTGGCAGTACAGCAAGGCGGAGGGAACCAAGTGTCAGCAGGAATAATTATCAGACTTTTTGGCGTAATTGGGAGAGTTATTTACTTTTTAAAGTGATTTGTTACAAAGACTATCTTGTTCACTAGCTTAGGAACAATGCAGGCTGCCGGACATTCAAGGCGTTTATAAGGGAACTAATACTTCGAGTGGTGTACACGAATGACAATGACACTTATGTGAGTAATAAAAATGGCCCCTGTACCCTTTTAAGCTTAAAAAAACACACATAGTTGGGGTGCAATGGACGTCTTTCAACCTGGGCCCGGGTGCCACTGCAGCTGCTGCACTGTTGATAGCCCTGTCCCTGATTACTTCCACTGACCTTTTTTGGACGGCTTTATTCCTGCCACCCATGTACTGTACAGCTATTTTTTCATATCTGAAAAACAATGATACATTAAAAGGGATGTGTGAACTGTGGGAAGAAAGCAGTTCAAGTCAGCCTTCTGAATGCTTTCTCCATCGAGATCACTATCTTGACATCAGGCTCACTATCTTGACATTTCATCTGGCATTGCATTTCATTCCAGATATTTCACGTAGTGCTTGAGTCCTTATTATAGTATAGATCAGTGATTCTTAAAACTTCTGACTTCTGTGGACCCCCACTTAATCACTAATGGAAGCCATGCCCCCCCACCCCCCCACCTAAGCAACTGCGAGATTTCAACCCCCAAAAATACCAAAATACGGAAACAATTATGCAGCAAACACATACACAAATTAGGAAGTATTTTATATAATTCACAAACAAAAATATACAAAATTCAAATTCTATTTGAAGAATTGGAGCATTTCAAACTTTAGTTTTTATTTGTATAAGCCCCGGCAATATGCTATACTGTAGAATATCAGTCTTTTTTGCTCCTAACATGTATCTGATTCAATTGAGACTACCAAGCATCCATACTACATTTTGTTTGCTGTACGTGCATTACTCCCACAAATTAAGCTAAAGATGTCAACTTAATTTTTAACATCAAATTTCAAATTCTTTCACATTTACAGTACAATTAAAAAAATGATATTGCACCTTTCGATTTTGTATCTGTATACTTTATGAATCTGCTAATATTTAATGTTCTTATTAGCTGCGGGCTGCCTAAATGTGCATTGTGGAAAATGAGGAATCCGGTGACCCCCAGAATAAGCACTACTGCCATAGATCTTGCTTCCATGGTGATGTTGCTTGTCTGATGTCAGAAGTTGACAGAGATTGTTCTTCAAGTTTTCAGCCCTACCTTGTAAAGCATGAAAATTGATTATTAAAATGCAATTCCGAAATTGATAGCACTGTAGGCTGCCCAAGCATCTAATGCAAATTCATCAATGTAAAAACAACTCAACTTTACTTTATGTATAAGATTTATCATGAACCTAACAGCACAGCAATATGTAACGCTTTAAAATAGGTTTCTTCATGATTTTTTAAATTATATTTGTTATCTGTTTGCAGTGTTTTAGTGTGGAAAGATTAACGAGTCTCCCAAGTTTTCCAATTATGTGTTTCTTTTGCACTCTAAGTACATCTACTAAAAATATATTGTAGAACGTTAAGCCAAAAGCAGCTACAGTTAGGAATTGTCAGTTGGGCCAGGCAAAAATGAGCAAATTTTCTTTTTACATCACTGATGACATCAGAAATGCTAGATCTTTTCAATGCAGGTTTTGCCTCTATGTTGTCACTAATTTAAATAATGTAGTACCTAATACATTTCAATGGGTTGAAACTAAATATTGACTAGACAGAAAATATTATCAGTTCATGCTTCTGGCCCCTTGTTCTGTTCCTCTCCAGCCTTAGTACAATTCTAAAGTGAACATGGTCCACCCCATTTGCTGACTAAACTAATGGGGGTTATCTTTCATGAAAATTAATGTAGGACCCTGGTTAGGATTCCTTAGGAATCTGAGACAGAGACTATTCTTAATATGCTATCTTTGCGCTATTTTTTTGTAACCGATTCTGATCCTATTTTCAATTCCAAATTCTATTGGGAAATAGAGAAAAACACGCTTTATAACATTACTGAAACAAAAAAAGAAGAACAAATAGTTATGTAGCTAGCCATTCAGAACTTTAAAATTCTTAGTTCTATCCAAAAAGGAACACAATTATAATTCTGACACAATGTCTTCGGCAAATTAATTCTCAGTTTATCGAACACAAAAAATGATTTGCATATTTCAGAAGTAGTTCATACACACATTTCAGAGTAAATCTTCAATAATTTCATGCTTTCTTGTAATGTCCTTTTTATTTTATGCAAGAACCTTATATGTATTTGCGTCATTCAGAAATCTGTTGGTACACATGTTTCGTTCATAGTAGGCTTATATCTTGTCTGTGACGTTTATCAAGATTTTAAGTTGTGAGTCAGTCAAGCATATTGTAAGTGTAGGAACAACAACCTGTCTCTTCACTTTGTCATGGAGGAGTCTCTTTAGTAAATTAGCTGTGGTTCGTTCTTTCTTCATAAAGACTGACAATGTTGTGAAGATTTACATTAAGATGTGTGTAATTTGAGTCAAAGCACAAAAATAGATTCATTCCAACTATTGAATAACAAAAGCATGAATGTAACTAAATGGTAGTATTATATTAAAGTGTTCACTTCATTTCTATTTCTCTCTGACAAATGCAACATTCTGTGTTTAAAAGCCATCCCCACGGAAGCACTACTAAACGCTTAATTTAGAAATACCTTTTTAATAGAAGCTCCGTACAAGAGGTAATCCACAATAAAAGCACACTTCCAAAAGGCTTTTCTCAATATGCACTTGCACATTCTCAATTTACCATGTTCCGAATCAACCATGAAACAAAAAGCAGACCACAGAGGTTGTGGAAAAGGGCTAAATATTTTGCCATGCATGTCATTGAGTTGGCAAGACTGTGGACAAAGGTAACATGTCTATGGAGATTATTCTATTACTCTCCTCACATGCAGTATTCAGACTGAATATCGAGTTGGAAATGTCCACTTACACACATATTGAGTTGTAAATATCGTGACACAGAAATATCGACAGCAAGAATACCGTGTTCAAGAATATCGAATTTAAGGTAAGAAATATCATTTTCAAAAATATAGAAGTCATTCATATCGTTTGCAAAAATACAGCTGTTTAAAGTATTAATTTTTTCATTAGTGTTATGTATTTTAGTTTATATTTTAAATGTATGTGATGGTAATGTTTTTTAATATATTTGTTAAATTTTTAGTACTTATCAGTTTTATTTTGATTACATTTTGCATTTTTTAGTTCCGTAGCTAGTTGTGGGTTTATTGGGGAATAGGGTCGGAAGCAATTTATTTATTATAAATGATTGAATATTTTTTATTTATTCATATTTATTTGATTTAGATGTTATAGTGTTAATTGTGGAATATATTATTTGTGATTGGTTGTTAATTAATTGGTTATTAATTATGGTAATTGTTAAAAAAATAGATGCAGGTTTTGGGGTTTATAGGGGTAAATGGTGGGACGCACTCTATTTTTAATTATTAACAATACGTTTGTTAATTAATAATAATTATTTAATTGAATGTCAAATATGGAAATTGTGCAATTAGTTTTAGGTGTGGGTTGTGGGGTTTATAGGGGTGAGGGGTGGGAAGTAATTTATGTTTGATTAATTATTAATTAGTTATTAATTTATATTAATGAATTGAAAATTAATATGGAAATTGTGTAATTAATTTTAGGTGTGGGTTGTGGGGTTTATAGGGTAAAGGGTGGGAAATAATTTATGTCTAATTAATTAAGAATTAGTTGGTCATAAATATTAATTAATTCATTGATACTTAATTAGGGTAATTGTTTATGTTTGTGTGTGTGGGTTTTACTTTTATAGGGGGAAAGGGAGGAGATTAAATTAATTTTACTTACTTTATAAATAGTTGCTAAATCCTTTTAGTTTTTTAATTGAAAATAAGTTTCATATGTGTAATTAATTTTTTTACAGTATCATTTTAGCTGTATAGGAGTAAAGTGTGAAGAGTTAATTAATTATTATGAGTTTTAATTTGATTTTTAATTAATAGTAGTTCTTTAATTGATAATTAATTATATTAATTATGGAAGTCATTTTTTTAATTTAGATGTGGGTTGTGAATTGTGTGGTGTTAAAGGGTAGTAAATAAAAAAACGAAATTGATGTAATAATTAATCTTTTTGTTTCTAAATATTTTCTAATAAATAATACGTATTTGTTTGAAAAATATTGTTTCTTTTATTTAATATATTATTTGTATTTGTCATATGTATTTAACATTATAATATGTTTTTTAAAATTTGTATTATTAAATATATTTGTATAGGAATTTTTAACATATTTATATATTTTTTATTTATTTTGTTTTTTAAATATTTTTGTTGTTAATATTTTGTCTGTTTTAACTTTGGACCTGACTAGAGTGAGAATATTAATTGTTACCCCTCCGCAATCCAACACTTTCCCTACTGTTGCACTGATTAGAGTGGGAATAGTGCATTTTATCCCACCACTATTCAACACTTTCCCTACTGTTGCACTCACTGGAATGGAAATAGTCATTTTTACTCCCCCGCTATCCAACACTTTCCCTACTGTTGCTCTCATTGGAGTGCGAATAGTAATTTTTACCCCTCCACAATCCAACACTTTCTCTACTGTTACACCTACTGGATTTGGAATAGTGATTTTTACCCCTCCACAATCAAACATTTTCCCTACTGTTGCACTGATTGGAGTGGGGATAGTACATTTTATTTCGCCACTATTCAACACTTTCCCTACTGCTGCACTCACTGGAGTGGGAATAGTTTATTCTCCCTACAGTCATATCAGTAATATTAGCCATTTCAGAAGCCAATAGAAGTGCAAACCAGGCTTGACAAGAACCATTATGAGAAAAGGGAAGAGGAATGAAAGGTGTTCCTCCGTTTTTCTGATGAGCTGGCATCATTCCACCCACCCAAAAGTTTGTAATGTTCGTACCATTGTGCGTGTGGTGGAACATCTGGATGAACGTGTTGTTCAGATAAGACTGTCTATGCTTCTGCTCATGATAAGGGAACGTAAAATAGTGGTGTTCAATGGGTGCTGGAGTAGTGGCAGTCAGTATTTGTCGAGCAGGGGCCACTTCCTCTACAACCCAAGTTATCACTGCCATAGTGACCACAGTGACAATAAATCCAACAATACACAATATCTTCTTATCACAGACCCTTGCAGCAGTTGATGTTCTCTCCACAGACATATTCATCTCGTTGTCGAAGTAACAAAACCGTTGGAGCTCTAAAGTCCTGGGCAGCCGTTGGTTTCTTCACTGAGGGTTAAGACGGGTGTCACTACACAGACGATCCCCCCCTCTTCAGCTCAGTTTCTTACAAACCCAGGACGGTTGCTCAACCAGTCTTTTTCAACAATGACGTTTCTTTACGGGGCCGCAGTTGATATCGGGATACACCAGGAATTGTATGGTCCGGGAAGACTTCCTCAGGTTCTTCAGGTGATATGGCTTGGCCTTTCTCCGTGTCCAGGATTTCTCGATTGTCGATCAGGGCATCAGGTTTCACCAGGGTAGACAGCACTCTTTTGCAATGGGTAGAATGCACCCAGTTCCTCCTGTTCGTCACTCGGACCGCAGTTCTCGTTGCTAGGAGGACTTGCTCTGGGCCGTACCACCTAGGCTCCAAGATGCTCGACCTCAGGAAGGATCGGACCAGGACATGGCTGCCGGGCCGTAGTCCGTGGCCTTCACCCTCAGACCTGTCAGGAAGAGCTTCTCGAACTTGTTGATGAATAGAAATCAAACTGTCAGTCAACTGTGATAGGTTTTCACTCATCAAGACACATGGTACATCATGTATAGGGCGTGGCTTAGGAATTCCCCAAATATTCATAGGCCTTCCAAATACCACCTCATATGGTGTAAGGCCAGATCGTGAATGTGGCACTGATCTAATGGACAACAATGCCAAGGGTAGTGCATCAGGCCATTTCAAGGATGTGGAAGCCAGAATTTTATCAAGCTAAAGCTTGAGGATAGCATTGTATCTCTCCACTAGCGCTGCTGATTGTGGATGGAAGGCAGCATGAAACTTCTGCTTAATCCCTAATCCTTTCAGGATATACTCAACTATCACTCCATAAAAGTTTGCAAACACCAAATCTGGGAAAGAATTCTTTTAGAAGTACCTTTGCTGTAAGAAGAGCTGTATTATCTTTGGTAGGATACGCCTCTATCCACTTACTGGAGGCACATACCACTACTAGGACATATTTCAGATTATTACAGCGTTCAAGCTGGATGTAATCCATTTGCAAAACTTCAAAAGTTGCAGTTGGTGTAGCAAAACCTCCTGTAGGAGTTTGTGCCCCTTTTCCAGGATTGTACTGAAGACAAATCAAGCAGGACTGCACTATCTTTTTAGCTGTGCCGGCTATTTCTGAATGCTTCCAAACTTGCGTAAGCAATCTCATTATCGAGGAAGCTCCAACATGTGCCGGCCCATGTGCCATAGGAATCATAAGTTGTAAATAGGCTGTGGGCAGTTTACACTTGGTCATGTCTTTATTTCGCCAACAGGCCTCATCATCCAATGTTCCCTCCTTAGACCATTGCTCAAGTTCTTCTGCAGAAGCAGATCTCTGCATGCCTAGCACTTCCTGCCTAACATCATGCAAACGTTCAGCCTGTGACTTCACTACATACATAGATGTGGTGCTTTGCAGCATTGCAGTTTCACGGGCTGTGTGATCTGCAAAGGCATTGCCTTGTCCTATTTTATCGATCACTTTCTTGTGTGCGCTACATTTAACAATCGCTATTTTCTTTGGGTTTGTCAAGGCAGTCAGAAGATTATGTACCAATTCTCCATGCATTATTTGCATACCATGGGATGTATGAAAGCCTCTTTACTTCCAGAGTAACCCAAAATCATGAGCCACTCCGAAAGCATAGCGGCTGTCAGTATAAATGTTCACAGACAAGTCGGTACTAAGTTCACACGCTCCTGTCAAAGCTATTAGCTCAGCTGCCCGAGCTGACTTCTGTGGAATACGAGCTGTCTCACCGACCATCTGAAGTGTTGTAATTGCATATTCAGCTGATGTCGTGCCATCTGGTAATTTCAAACAGGACCCATCAACCCACAGTTCCCCATCAACATTTGAGAGGGGCTTATCTAGCAAATCGACACAACCCTTTGTCTGTTCCTCAGTAAGGAATATAAAATCATGAGGCTCTTGTGACTTGGTCTGAGTTGCTGGATATGTCAACAAAGTAGATGGATTCAGGGTTGAACATCTTTTCAAAGTGATATGAGGGGCCAAAAGTGTCAATTCGTTTCCTGTCAATCTAGCACTAGTTAAATGCTGCATTTTAGTTTGGTTCAAAAGAGCATCAACTGCATGAGGTGCTAACATCAACAGTCTATGTGACCAGAATGTCCCTTCAATCTGACGTATAGACACTGCTGCCTCTGCGACAGAACGGAAACACCCAGGCAATGCATGAGCAACTGGATCGAGAACAGCTGAAAAATATGCACAAGGACGTTGCTTGTCACCATGTGTCTGTACTAAAACTAAAAGTGCGCACCCATCTCTCTCATGTACATAGAGTATAAAAATCTTAGTGTAATCTGGAGTGCCCAATACTGGTGCAGAACAAAGAGCTTGACACAACTGGTGGAAAGTATTCTGACATTCATTCATCCATGGAAGGGGTATTGGAGTATCTTTAGTCAGAAGAGCCAACAAAGGTTTAACAATGTGTGATAAGCCTAAAATCCATTGCCTACAAAAAGAAGTAAGACCAATGAATGATCAGACATCTTTCTGAGTACGGGGCACTGGTGTGTCTAAAATAGCTTGAATGCGGTCTGGTGTAAGTGCACATCCCTCCTTAGACAAGAGGTGACCTAAATAGGTAACCTTCTGTCTACAATACTGCAATTTCTTCCGTGAAACTTTGTGATGATGTGATGCAAGAAATGAAAGCAATGGCGGCGTTCCTTCTTCACACTGTTCAGGCGTATCAGCTGCCAACAAGATGTCATCGACATATTGTATGAGAGCCACCCCAGTCGGCACAGGGAAAGAATCAAGCTGTCTTTTCGATGCTTGGCTGTAAATACTAGGACTCTCTGTGTACCCTTCGGGAACTCTACAGATTCTAAAGGATTGGTTATTCAAAGTGAAGCCGAACAAATATCGGCTATCAGGATGAATAGGGATGGAAAAGAAAGTTTTCTTCAAATCAATCACAGTAAATGTAGTAGCTGTTGGAGGAACCAAGGTAAGATGTGCGTGATATCAGAGACTGCCGGGTATTGCGACACTACAATGTTGTTAACTTCTTGTAAATCAATGATAAACCTGTAGATTTTAGTATCAGTATCTTTCTTCAGAATAGTGTGGTATATAAATAAATAATACAGGATCTAGGTTTTACTGGACATAGCAATAACAGATAGCTCAATAAATAAGAGTCAAGATTCGAGGTAGTAGGAGTTTGCAGGTTTAATACAGCATAAAGGACAGGAACAGGACAACCTGCATAGGAATAGGATGGCAGGGCCCGGCAGCTGCCGGGGCTGGATCTGGGATGAGCGCGCTAACATTTAATAACAGTACACAAGCATATATACTAAAACAGTTGCATTACAATGAATACAGTAGGCGGAGCAGTGGGTGTGGTCAATAGCAGTCGCGAAAGATAAGGGTGAAAGTGGGTGTAACAAGAGGCGTGTACATAGACATGTGATATAAACGTAACAGAATATGTCATAAATGGGGCGGAAACATGGAGGGGGCTACCTGAGGAGCCGGGACCTCTAACCTAATGGTGCGCGCAAACTGACAATGACGTGTTACTAGGAGAAGCTGGAGGCTATGAACTCTGTGCTAGGAGCAGAGACTGAAGTCTGGAGAGTCAGGGTGACATGTGCCTAAACAATATCTAGTATCTGATGTTTAGAGAACATGTTGATATAAACTAAAAGGTATCGGGGTAAAGGCTAACAGACTCTAAGACTGGTGCATGCATTATTCTACATGTAGTGCGTGTTGAGGAATATTAAATGACCATTAATACAGTATTTCTCTTACATGGAGACGTAAAGGCTAGACGATGACGGAAACTATTGATGCGATTCAGTAGTTTAGGAATGCAGAGAAGGAGGGCTGGACTGATAACTAGAATCATAACATATTCTTGGCAGACTCGTAGGCAGAGCCAGGCCGAGCCGGGCACTGTGAGGCAGGAAGTAAGTGAAAGGTCGAGGATACAGGTGGGGGCTGTATCGCTCCTCAGCGAGGGTTCAGGAGACAGGAGCTGAATCTGGTGTCCGGGCCCTTTTGAGGCCTAGAAACGGGGACTTTACAATGAAATAACGTGCACACTGGGAAACGTGGCAACGTAACTTTACATAGGCCTGATATTCGTAGTATTCACGAGAACTGGGAACTGGCATACTAGAGATGGACACAACTGTAATTGCGTCTTTAATCGAACATGGGGAATACATATGCATATTAATCATGCACACATAACATAAGATGGGGAACACGTAGGGACACAGAACATGGCAAAATTTACTTTTCCACATTCCCTCCTTGTCACTACGTTTCCCTCAGGAAACATCAATATTCATGATACCATCTATCATTTCATACAGTATCATTTGCTCGTCTCGAATTTTCTTGGAACGGGATTTAGAACGGGACTTGGGACTAGGAATACAAGAGGTAGCACAAATGCCACAAATCGCAGGGCCACATTGTATACAGAGTCAGCAACTGAATATGATCGCTACTGCAATACCTAGAAATGACAATACTTTCCATCCCCAGGCGGAAATTATATTCCAGAACCAACCGGACCATGTCCAGGTGCCTGGATCTTGGTGTAACATATGGGCAATTTTATGGAGTCTGGTTATAGCTGAATAAACAGACGGCGTGTTATTAGGAATGAAAATGCAGCAACTAGATCCGATGACTCTACATGCCCCGCCCCTATCGGCCAGTATGACGTCAAGGACGAGACGATTCTGGAGCACGAAAATTCTCATAAAGGATTGCTCTTCGGTTAAGTTACCTAGAGCAGAAGTAGTCTCAATCACTACTGCTTCAAGGGTTCTCGTTAATCTACGTATCAGTTTACTATTCACAACAGTACCTAAATAGGGGAAGACACCTTTATTGATATCTATGTATTGTTCTAGAGCAGTTTCAGTATAATCGACAATCGGGAGGTCTCTCTTGTGTCTAGTATGTACTAGGTGGGAATTCCTATGGTAGTCAGGTGGGGCTAGAAAAACTGGTGGCAGTAGGAAGGCAATGTAACAGGTTCCCTCCCAATCGAGGGGCAGACGAACATATGCGGTCTGACCACAAACAAAATAAGAATGACGTGAAGCTTTGAAAATAGATTTCCTACTGTCACTATACTTGACAATAGTAGTACAATCACTATGTCCTACATGTACGGAACCATTCTTTCGGACACATAATTCGCCTTTAACTGGTAGTACTGACATAGCAGGTAAGTCTGGAGTAGTATCAGACTGAACATTCAGGACCATAAAATTCGAAGAATAATTACCTAAGTTATAAACTTCATTTTCTAGATCTAACCCTATTCTGTGGGGAAGACCTTGCTTGTCTGGAAAACATGTACTGTTAAGAAAAGACATATCTGTTGAGGATGACGTTAACGTGGACCATGCTCCACACGAACCATTATGTGAAAATGGATAAGGAAAGAGTGGCAGAACTCCCTTCGGTGTCTGGAAAGGGGGGAGTCGACCACACACCCAACAATTAGTGGCATTGCTGGTCTGGTGTGAATAATGTAACATGCGGATAAAGGAATTATTACGCATAGCAAGACGATAAGATAGTTCATGAGGAGGCAGATCACTAAACGTGTGCTCTACTGTAGCAATAGAAGACTTATTTACATGAGAGACTGGAAAACACAAATAAAATGCATAACCTGTGCAGGTAATCATGAGGCTGAAAAACAATATGAAACTTAGAAAAACGATACATCGGATTGAGTTTTGACTAACTCTCTCACTATGGGGGTCTATTTTATACATGTCAGAAACCGGTCTAACCGTTTCACCTAGGGGAGGACTTAGACAATCAAACTGGCTGACTTATTTTACTAGACCTTAATTTCTTCTTATACTCCTGTTGCGGAGTTTTCTCTAACAGGGAGGGTTCAGCATCATTGTCTTTTGCGGGACAGTCCTTAAAAATAGTACTTTGGCAGTCCTTAAAATCCTCGGAAATGTTCTTTGAAACAGGCTTTAGTCCGTAAAATTTCTTCACATGAGACAGGTGGACCCAGCCCTTCCTGCCTTCCAGCTTGACGGCAGTACGGGTGGCCAGGAGGACCTGTCTGGGTTCCTTCCAGCGAGGCTCCAGCGGACTTGAACGATCAAAATTCCTCACAAGAACCATGCATCCGGGAACGATTTCATGCGGTGCCACCTCGGTATTGTCTGGAAATGCGGCAGCAACCTGTGAACGACAAGAGTTGAGGGCAGACATCAAGGAAGCTAGGTAATCTGTCAGCATATTACTTGAAACATCGGTAATACTTCGAGGTCTAGGTGTACCCCACACATTAGGGGGGCGGCCGAATACAACCTCATACGGGGACAGACCTGATCTGGAATGTGCGACCATGCGCATGTAAAATAAAGCAACTGGCAGAGCTACTAGCCAGTCCACACCTTTCTCTTTACATATTTTGGCGATGCGGATTTTCAGGGTCTGATTATGTCTCTCTACGAGACCGGCTGCTTCAGGATGGCGTACACAATGGAACTTCCACTGGTACCCTAACAACAGGGAAACATGTTTCATAAGCTCAGATGAGAATGGCTGGCCGTTATCAGAATATACGACTCTAGGGAGTCCATAACGGGGGAAGAACTCACGAACCAACTGTTTGGCAGTGGTCGTGGCTGTGTAATCTGGGACCGGATATGCTTCTGTCCACCTGGACAAAGCGCATACAACTACAAGGACATACTTGAAACCTCGACATCGCTCCATCTGAATATAATCCATCTGGAGGACTTCAAAAGGGTGGTCAGGGGGCTGGAATCCACCTTGTTCCACCGGGACACTTTTACCTGGATTAAACTGGCAACATATCATACAGGTACGGACTTTCTGCTTGGCTGCAGCTCGTAAATGCTTGTTGAACCAAATGTTCTGGATACTGTCTAACATAGCTTTTTCTCCTAAATGTGCTGGACTATGTGCGGTATTGATAATGACTTGAACCATAGAGTCGGGGAGAAACCATGTGGCTCTACCCTTCGTTACCCATCCCTGATCTGTCTGGACCCCTCCTTGTTCGGACCATTTCTTGATTTCATCGGGAGTAGCATGTAACTGGATATCTATGACATCTTGAGTAGGGTCCTTAACTGTCATACATGTAGTCGAATCTGGAGTATGTGTCTGTGTCGGATTAACTGAAATGTCTGGAGTCTGTGCTGTAAGCTTGGCTGTGCGATCTGCTAGATCATTACCTTGGGAAATGGTGTCAGTAACTTTCGTATGTGCTTTGCACTTCATAATAGCAATAGATGTCGGTAAATGTATGGCATCTAACAGAGCTTGAATAAGGAGACCATGCTGAATCTTGGTTCCATGAGAAGTCATGAAACCTCTCTCCTGCCAGAGCACTCCGAAGTCGTGTACAACTCCAAATGCGTAACGCGAATCTGTGTAAACATTGACTTTCAGGTTCTTGGCGTGTATGCAGGCTTGGGTCAGAGCAACTAGCTCTGCTGCTTGAGCAGACAGGGTGTCAATACGGTGTGTTTCTATAACTTCAGTGTCAGTAGTCACTGCATAAGCGGCTACTAGTTCTCCTGTACTTGTTCTCATACATGAACCATCCACATAAAGTGTCAGGTCGGGATCTGGTAATGGAATATCTGTCAGATCTTGTCTTGGCTTAGTCATAATGTTAACTACTTCCACACAGTCATGTGTGGCAGGATTCGAATTAACTGACGGTAACAGTGTAGCAGGATTTAGAACGTTGCAGCGTCTGATTTCTATGTGTGGCTGGAACAGTGTCAATTCATAACCTGTTAAACGTGCAATTGTCAAGTGCTGAGTTTGTGTTCGGTTTAAAAGAACTTCCACGGAGTGTGGAACTTGTACTGTCAAGGAATGTCCTAATACTATGGAATCACTTTGTCTGATAGCTAGTGCTGTGGCTGCAACTGACTTGAGGCACACAGGCAGGGCCTGGGCTACAGGATCTAATGTGCTTGAAAAATAAGCACAGGGCTTGTATTGTCCTGCTTGATCTTGTGTGAGAACAGATAATGCTGTACCTTCGCGTTCTGTGACAAAAAGTGTAAAAGGCTTACTGTAGTTCGGTGTAGCTAGAACAGGAGCTTGACATAAAGCTTTCTTTAACTCATTAAAACTAAGTGTATGTTCAGATGTCCAAGGGAGGACAGTCGATACGGCTGCCTCCTGTGTCGTTAACTGTATCAGTGGTTTAGCTAGAAATGCATACTGAGGAATCCATTGTCTGCAATAAGAAGTAAGGCCGATAAAAGCACGTACCTCCTTCTGTGTCTTGGGCTGAGGAAGACTCGCTATTAACTGGATACGGTCTGGTGTCAACTGCCTACCCCACTTGGACAGTAAGTGGCCTAAGTAGATCACTTGCTGTACACAGAATTGAAGCTTCGAAGGGGACACCTTGTGCCCCATCTCGGCAAGGAAATACAGGACTGTAAGTGATGCTCGCTCGCAAGCACGTTCAGAACGGGCTGTGATCAGTAGATCATCGACATACTGGAGCAGGGCAGTGTCTGTTGGCATGTGAATATTGTCTAGTTGTCTCTTAAGTGCTTGACTGTAAATACTAGGGCTTTCTGTGAAACCTTGAGGAGCTCGTGTGAACATATAGCTCCTTCCATTTAAACAAAATCCGAAAAGAAACTGGCTGTCTGGATGAATGGGGACACTGAAAAACGCGTTCTTGAGGTCTATGACTGTAAAAAATGAGGCTTCGGAATCAATGGCTGTCAATAGGGAAGAGATATCTGGGACAACTGGGTACTGGGGAATAATACATTTATTGAGTTCTCGAAGGTCAATCACTAATCGATATACTGGGGGTGCATTTGGATCAGTACGTTTCATGACTGGAATGATCGGAGAGTTACATACATTGGAGTCAGTTTCTACAACTACTCCTTGAGCCATGAGCTCGTCAATAATTTTGGATAAGGCTGCTACAGCCTCAGATGGCAATCTGTACTGTCTGATTCGTGGTAACACTACACCTGGTTTGAGAGTCACACGATGGGGTGTGATTTGCATATAACCTACATCAGTTGGACCTTGCGCCCATAGATGCTGCGGAACATTAGACAATCTCGGATCAAAATCTCGTAATACATAGTGACCCTTGAAGTCACGTAGGAACAAGCGTATTCCCTCTGGGGAGCAGCAAATAACTGCACCTAATTCTTTCAGTGTCTTAATGCCTAACAGATTTTCTGGACATGACTTCGTAAGTAACAGATCAGTAGTGCGGGACAATGGACCTACTTCTAGAGTAACTGGCTTAGATATCTCGTTTACAATAGGCTTTCCTGAAAATCCAAGGGAAACATTTCTAGAGCCTGAGAGCGGAGCCCCTGGAACTTCGGCGTGACTAATGGTCGTCCTACTTGCCCCTGTATCAATCAGAAACTTTCTGTCTTTCCCTAGTACTTGACTGTGAACATAGGGACCTTCTTGATCTACAGGAATCTCGATGAGAGGCAAGCCTACCTCCCTCTCTAGGCTGTTTCATGAATATGGCTGATACTCTGGATACTCTGTCTGAGCATACTGATACATCTGCTGTGTAACATGCTGTGTTGCAGCAATAGGCTGCGGTGCTGGAACTGTCTGTTGTGCATTCTGTGGCTGAGAAGTCTGTGAAACTTGTTCTTGTCTAGGCGGACGTGGTCTTTCTTTAGTCTTACCAGTAGCTATATTGTGTTTCAGAACTGCACACTCGTTTATAAAATGACCTGGCTGTTTACAATAATTGCAGGTCCCTTTAACGGGAACTGCAGGATGACTGGCTTGATTCGTACCCCTCTTCTGACTGTCTTGAGGAACAGATTGTGCAACTAGTACTTTCATTTTCGTGTCTTTCATACGTTTTCTCTCGTGTTCTTGCTCTTCTCTGATTCTATTCTGGTGATACTGAAGCATCTGTAACATCTGGGACGGGGTACTAGCTTGCCATGTACTTTCGACTTTCAAAACTCGATTCTTAACTTGTGGACTAGAATTCTCAACTAATTTAGTAACAAAAAAGATGAGGGTATGACTCACTACTTGTCTTGAGGCCACTGTTTATGATAAAGAATTTCTCAAATCTAGAATAAAAATCACTAGTGTCTTCGTCTTGTTTCTGTTTACAGGCTGAGATTGCATCCCAGTCTTCCTTTTTAGTGGCTAATAATCTGGGCAAAACTTGTATTAACAGTTCTGGTAATTCTTTACATTTCTCTCCAAGACCGGTACCTGGTACTCGTATCTTATCTTCAGCTTCTAGAACTGCCCAATCGATCTTTTTCTCTCCCACCTCCCATTCTTTTTCCTTGAGTTTTTCATATACCCCTGCGGGCAACAGGACCTTTAGCATTTTAATAATATCTGGATACGTGTATTCTCCCATACGGAGCATGTCCTTTAATTCTCGGTGGAACCCTGCTGGATCTTTGTCGTGACAAGGAATTAATTTCTTCATCTCTAAGAGTTCCATCTTTGTAATCGGGGTGTAAACAAACACTCGTTGCATTTCACCATCTGTTGTCCTGACTGGGTGTACTTCTCGTAACGGGTTCTGTCTATCTATGTAAAACGGTTTACTTTCTGGAGGTGAGACATGAACAAAATGAGGGTTCAAAAACATACTATATTTGTGGCGCTGTTCTAGAATGACACTAATTAAATCGGTACCTAAACCTTTCCATCTATACTGGAGTAACTCGTTCAGGACATCATGTAACGGACCTGGATCAGAGTGTTGACCCTCATACAGAGTAATGAGGTGCTGGATCATATACATACCCACCAGTCGTTGCTCGGCTGGGGGCAGTTTCAGAAACATTTGTGCCACTATTTCGTCTGGAAAAGTGGTAGAATCAGTAATCCATCGGATTGCTGATCGGACTAGTTCTTGTTCATGCATAGTACTTAACTCACTATAACCGATTCGTGATTTCAGAATGTGATCGGTAGCTTGAAATACTTGTTCTAGAGAACTTTGTTCTGGTGCTGGGTAATGAAAAACTGACTTGTGTTCTAGGCGTAAATGGCGGTCTGGAAATCTAGACTTTCCTACATACGCTATTCTGGCGGTATTCTCGTCCTCTACCTCTTCCGTAGGAGAGTCATTCTCTTTCTCGCTTACTTGTGCTGCTTTGCGTTGTTCGTGTAACCTTATTATTTCCTTACGAATTCTCTTGTACATACTCTCTATACTACTGATAGTTCTGTGCTTACCCTCGGCTATATTATCACTCCACCTTGTCAGGATTCTCATTTCGGCCGGATCTTTAGTCGGGTAATCTTGTTCTCTTATTAAACAATTAATCAGAAACTTTAATAACATGAGCTGGATCTCAGCTTTCCTTTGAGACATGGCTTCGCCAATGCTTTCTGGATCATCCCCTGTACGGATGAAACGATAAATTCTGTCTAGATCTTCTTTCATATTCGGTAGGGTGTCCAAATACCCGGTCACCCGTCTTACACGGATGGAATATATAACTGTGCTATCATCACCTGCAACTGGATCATAGCGGCATTCAGTAAGAGCTCGTCGGATATCTGCAACGGACTTATATTTGGGCGTACGCTGTAACGCACTTTCATGTAACTCGACTAACGTTACTCGTTGGTGTGGTGGCGGGGTACCAGGAGGACCTCCTCCTGCGGCCCCTAAACCGGAATCGTCGACTGATACTCTTCGTGCTGGCAGAGTGGGAAATTGTAGTGTAGGCTGGACCGGGGGTACCGTGGCAGGTACTCCGGTGTCTGGAGGAGCAGGAATGGCATTATTTACAGGAGCTGGCGGAACAGGATTTGCATATTCTGGAACCGTGTCGTCCAAATAGGACGAAATAAAAATATCAGCTGCGGTCGGTTTGTGACGTAGCTTGGTCGGAACTAATGGTGGCGGAAAATTACTGGATGCCTCCGGGGTTGCTTTTGGCAAGCCCTCGGCAAGAAGAGGGTACATACCCTTAATAAGGGCATTCCTCTGTCTGTCTGACTGTTCGGTTTTAACTCGTTCACCTATCTCGATTAGTTCCCTTTCTTGGGCTCGTTCTAAGGATTCTCTACTTAATTCTGACTTTCTGATTTCTTTTTCGGTTCGTTTATGAGATTCTTTGCGCCATAACTCGATGGCATCTTTCTGTGACTGTCTGGCTTTCTTTTTCCATAATGCTTCTTCTACTCGCATGATGCACTCGGCATCCCACGTACCTGATACGGGCCATCTATACTTTTCCTCTAACTGTTTGGTATACTCTACCCATAAATCTAGATATAATATGGCACTTATGCCATGCTTCTGATACATAAAGTGACCTGGACTGTCCCTAGGCGGGACAGGAACTGCTGCTTCTAGCAGACCTTTTCTGGTTTTTAACTGACGTAGTTTAGAAAATAAGGGCATGACTGAACTGTAACCTAGACACAATACGTAATTACAATACACAATAAACACGATAATTACTCCACATTCATACCACGACATTGAAATACATGAAGAACATTTAAAAATAACAGTTCGAACAGAATACATGAATTTTCTCGAGAACAGAACTGACTAGAACAGAAACTAGATGCACTGCTAAAACAGTACGAAACTCACCGGTCTCATAAAGAGACACGTCAGGACCCGCATCCACCGAAGTGGACACTTCGTTTTGGGATCTGTGTACCACCAAACCCCACGGACCAGAGACAATTAGATTGACCCTGTCTAGATACTACCCCAGCAACGGTACTCACCGGGCAGCAAGAACGGAAGGCCTCGGACTGGACTGGACTGCTTCGACGCCGGACGGACGAACTTCGGACTTCTGTTACGGGTTGGCCTCCGGATACCTCGGACCTTGGACTCTCGGCTTGGGCTCTGGTTGGGACTCGCCGCGTTCCTCCACCGCCTCGTCTGGATGCTGGACCGCAACCTCCGTCTCCTCCGTGGGCCTGAGGGATACTTGAAGCAGAAATATCTGCCGGTGCGCAGAAGAGTTCCGTCACGGCTGCAGAGGGTCAGGGGGCATACGTGGCTTCACCGGCGCGTGGGGAAAGGGCAAGTCCCTGTTCGGGCGCCATTATGTGGTATATAAATAAATAATACCGGATCTAGGTTTTACTGGACATAGCAATAACAGATAGCTCAATAAATAAGAGTCAAGATTCGAGGTAGTAGGAGTTTGCAGGTTTAATACAGCATAAAGGACAGGAACAGGACAACCTGCATAGGAATAGGATGGCAGGGCCCGGCAGCTGCCGGGGCTGGATCTGGGATGAGCGCGCTAACATTTAATAACAGTACACAAGCATATATACTAAAACAGTTGCATTACAATGAATACAGTAGGCGGAGCAGTGGGTGTGGTTAATAGCAGTCGCGAAAGATAAGGGTGAAAGTGGGTGTAACAAGAGGCGTGTACATAGACATGTGATATAAACGTAACAGAATATGTCATAAATGGGGCGGAAACATGGAGGGGGCTACCTGAGGAGCCGGGACCTCTAACCTAATGGTGCGCGCAAACTGACAATGACGTGTTACTCGGAGAAGCTGGGGGCTATGAACTCTGTGCTAGGAGCAGAGACTGAAGTCTGGAGAGTCAGGGTGACATGTGCCTAAACAATATCTAGTATCTGATGTTTAGAGAACATGTTGATATAAACTAAAAGGTATCGGGGTAAAGGCTAACAGACTCTAAGACTGGTGCATGCATTATTCTACATGTAGTGCGTGTTGAGGAATATTAAATGACCATTAGTACAGGATTTCTCTTACATGGAGACGTAAAGGCTAGACGATGACGGAAACTATTGATGCGATTCAGTAGTTTAGGAATGCAGAGAAGGAGGGCTGGACTGATAACTAGAATCATAACATATTCTTGGCAGACTCGTAGGCAGAGCCAGGCCGAGCCGGGCACTGTGAGGCAGGAAGTAAGTGAAAGGTCGAGGATACAGGTGGGGGCTGTATCGCTCCTCAGCGAGGGTTCAGGAGACAGGAGCTGAATCTGGTGTCCGGGCCCTTTTGAGGCCTAGAAACGGGGACTTTACAATGAAATAACGTGCACACTGGGAAACGTGGCAACGTAACTTTACATAGGCCTGATATTCATAGTATTCACGAGAACTGGGAACTGGCATACTAGAGATGGACACAACTGTAATTGCGTCTTTAATCGAACATGGGGAATACATATGCATATTAATCATGCACACATAACATAAGATGGGGAACACGTAGGGACACAGAACATGGCAAAATTTACTTTTCCACAATAGGAAGGATAGGACTATTGCAAATATTGTAAGGTTCTTCTTCCACAACCCCCACTTCAATCAGATCATGAACAATGCGTACAAGTGCCTCTTCACCTGCTCGAGAAATTTTGTATTGAGACAATCGAGGCAAAGAAGCTCCCTCCTTTACATGAATATGCACTGGTAGAATAACCATTTGCCCCACATCAGTGTCTGAAGTAGCCCAGAAAGTACTAGGGAGTGAAGCCAAAGCAATATCCTCTCTAATGAGACAAGACTTCTCAGTCACTGGATAGTTATCATTCAAAATAACACGCACACCTTCTGGGGAACAATGTATTGTAGCCCTAAAATACTTGAGCATATCAAGACCCACAATATTGTCCAGTGTGTTACGGGAAAGCAAAAATGGAACAGTAAGTTTATCAATATGAAATGCAAGTGGTTGTGACAGTGGGCTAAGGGAAGGTGTCCCATCAAAATCTGTTGATGTAATGGTTAAGCCAGACAGGGGAGCCCTTGGAACCAATTGTTTGCTACGAGTAGCTCCTGTATCAACCAGAAACCGATCAGTAGAAATCAAAACATGTGCTTGAACATAGGGACTCTTCTGATCTATCGGGACTTCAACTGATTCCTTGCCCCATCCTAGGCATTCCTATGCATAAGCAGAGTCCTTCAAATAATCAGATATTTGATATTGGTTACGCCTATCAAATGTATTAGAAGAATTCGGAGTATGCCCAACAGTCTCAAATCTAGCACGATCATCCATACCTCCCCTATGTCCTGATTCGACAGGCGGCTTCTCATTTGTCCCCGACCACGCTGATACTGCTGAGTATGCAAATAAGGACATTCAAAAGCCCAATGTCCAGTCTTCCTGCAGTAAGTGCACTGATCAGAAGACAACGTAGCTTGGGAAAAAGCGGGTGTGCCTTGGCGATACATTGCACGTCCGCCTCTACCACCACTTCCATAAGATGGGCCATAAACCTGAGCAATCATAACCTTTGTTTTTAACTCCTTACTTTTTTTTATCCTCATTGCCCTTAGCTTCTAATTCCTGACGTTCATAATACTGGGCCATAGTCAAAAGAGAGACTGGGGAAGACGTGGTCCATGAACTTTTGGTGGCTTTTAGGCAACTAGCTATTCCTGGCAACATGTTCGCGACAAATTTGTCGATGAACAGATGCCTGCCCGTGTCATCTGTCAATAACTGGCCGCTAAAGTCGTGGAATGCCTCCTCAAAACGTGTAAAAAAATTCAGAAACCGATTCATCTGCCTTTTGCTTGCAGGATGCTAACACAGTCCAATCTATCTTTTTTAGGAGGAATGAGAGTTTTCAATTTAACAAATATAGCTTTTGGAAAGTCTAAAATTTCTTGTTGTGGATCTTGTGCGGGTTCTCTTTCTGCATCAATTTTAGTACTTTCCAAACATCCCCAAAAGTTGTATGATCATCAACTTTACGAATAGATCTCTACAAATCAGGGGGTAAAATAAGCACAAAAAATATATCAATATCAGATAAAGTCATGGTACAAGAACTAATGGCACCTTCAACTTTTTCATACAAAGCGGCTGGATTTTTCCGCAGGTCAGGCAGAGCAGCTTTAAGAGCCATGACATTTGCTCTACTCCATGGAGTATAGACCCAATTATATAAAAAAAAAACCTTTGCATCCGTGGAATTTTTTCATCATCTGTCCCCGCACCCCTAGGAGGGACATACTAAGGCGCGGCTTCCCGCATGGGTTTCCCATGAACTACAACATTCTTATCTGTCCCTGAAGTGTCAGCTTGCGGCACTGTGGTCTGAACTGTTTGTGCAGCTGCAGCAGCTGCCTTGTTCTCCTCTCACAAATGGAGTGCATCAGCTCGTAGTTTAACAAAGCATCTAATTAAGTCAGCCACCTGAGAGGGGAGAAAAAGAGCACCACGCAATTGTTTATAATCGTTTGCTATATCAGCAGGCTCTAACTCTGTGGAATGCTTTCTAAACCGTTCAATTACTTCTGTGGCAAGCATTTCTACAAAATATAACTGCTCTCTATTCTGCCATGTTGTACCTCGGCTAAAAGATCTGAAGCAGAAATGTTATCACGGACAGCTTTACGAACAGCAGATCTAAGAGTAGCTGCACGATCAACGGTCAGCATAGAGCGAGTCTCTCGCAGAGCATCTAATCCTAACTTATCCTGATCTGAAGGAGAAATATCATCATCAGAATCAGGGACAGGGGCAGAGGGAAACCTATATGGAGGCGGAGAACGATCTAGCAGAATTGAATCATCCTGTGGTTTATTAAGGAGAGGGTAGAGGCCATTTACCTGTAAATGACGCTCCCTATCCTGTCTCTCTTTTATCTCCTCCATTTCTTTATTTTTTAATTCCAGCACTCATAGATATTCGCATGGATATTTTTGCGTTGTTCTTTGTCTATCAAGGCTTGCTCTCTTCTCACTCGTTCATGTGCTTCTTTCTCCCACATTCATACACACTCTAACATATCTTGTCTACTTTTGCACTTAAACATAGATTGTTCCACATACTGAATTTTTCTAAGACCAAATGACCCATGTATAGGAGTCCGCAACCAGGATCCTTGCTAGTATATTTATTCCATAACGTGCTGTACATTATAGCAGAAATACAATTTTTAATATACATTTCCCTATTAGGTGCCCCCTTGGGGGAGCCAGCTGATTCCGCTTGATATTCACATTGGTACCTCCAAAGAAGCAACACATTCTACGAAGTGTGCTTGAAACAGGCATGCCAAAAATATTGAAGCATATACAATACTATACAACAGGGGCACTTAACACGATATGTGCCGTTACGAATGATGCAAAAGTTGGAGAAAAGCCCCCTCATTACCTGCATATATAAATTGCAATTTATATATGTCCAAACAATTTCCAAACATTGGCCAATTTCCATATACAAAGTTTCCCATCATCTCACGGAAAGATATAAAGATGAGAGTGTGTAGCGGTCTCTAAAGATTCAAGTATATTCAGTTACAAAGTTGGGTCCAGTCCGAGATCAGACAGAATACATTTATTGGTGAGGGAAACAACCTAGAGCAGCAGTTGGTGGAAAGGCCAGTATGGAGGAAGGAGGTGTTATACTGGTATTGGGCCATAGAAGAGGAGGTGGATGGGGAGTTTGAGTTGGCTAACAAGCACTGGAGTGAACAAATGCCAGTTAAACCTTCCTGGTTGAAGAGGAATCACATTTTCACGGTCCATCTAGCATATTTATCTCCCCTTAGGCTATCAAAAATCCTTAAAGGCTCCCAAGTTAAATGTAAAAAATGTGGGTTAGCAGAAGCCTCGGACCTACACATGTTCAAAGACTGCCCCTAAATTGTCATATTTTGGGAAGAGGTACGGACAACTATGGAGAGAATTCTGAAAGTATTGATCCCATTGGACCTGACTTTGATTATTTTTGGTATTAACAGTCATATTGGAGGTCCAGCTAGAGCTCTTTTATTTTATGCTATTTTATTGGCAAGGAGACAAATTTGTAAACAGTGGGTAAACTCGGACCCTCCTAAACATTCAGATTGGCTGAATTCCCTATATGAAACATCTTAGATGGACTTGGCTAGATCTGGTAGTCGAAAGAAGATTGCATACTGGGACCTGCTTCAATGGAAATAGTTAAAGAAAATCATTATATATATATATATTCACTGAAAAAACCATAGGTTATAGACCATATATAGTTAGGAATTAGCATTTAAAAAACCTTATTTTACTCACACAAAACCATTGAAATTCCATATATAGTTAGTTGCACTAACTATATATCGCGCACCCGCAATCCACTGCTGATCATGTCACATATTACATCATTCATGACATGGTCAGTGACATCACTGATGACATCACTGATGACATCTCAAATGACATCACTGATGACATCACTGATGACAACATCCAGTGACTGTATTTTTCTGTAAAGTTAAAATATGTCTTGAGTGGATGTATAAGTGTCTGGATGAAGGATTTAGTAGGTGCATGACTGACTGTATGAGTGAGTGATTAAATGTGTCTCACTGAATGCATGGGTTAGTGACTAAACTGTCTTAATTTGTGCATCATTATGTCTGTTGTTCTGTAAACTGCTGCATGTGTTGATCATTAGCTATACGAGAGGCTATATGTGTTATTAATTGGTTGCCCAAGTATTTCTATGGGAGATTGAGTTTGTGTGGGGGTGGCTGGAAGGTGTGTGACTCTATGCATAGATGTGTGAGCAGTTTATTCACTAGGTGTATGAGTTCAAGAGTGCATGTGGAAACAGCTACATGGGCAGTTGACTGTGTGCATGAGTGTATTGATGAGTGAATGGATATCTCAATGCTACATGTCATAGTAAGTACATATGTAAAACACAGTACATGTGAGAGTTGGCATATATAAATAACTGTGCATGAGAGCCACTGAATGAGTGAGTGGTTGTATCGATCATTGTGAACTTGTATCAGGGATTGTATAAGAGAGTAAATATGTGTTAGTATATGTTTCAATAAGTAAGGTGTGTTTAACTGTATAGTTGAAGAAATGGAGGTGAGATTGTTTCTTTGCATGACTGACTGGGTGTGTGAGTAACTCCATGGATGAGTGGCAGTGTGTGAGTGTCTGTATACACTGAGTGTATCTAAGGTTATATTAGAGTCTGAAGAGGTTTATCGTATTAGCACAAGAATGATGTCAAATGAGATGTCATCAGTGATGTCATCAGTGATGTCATTTGAGATGTCATCAGTGATGTCATCAGTGATGTCACTGACCATGTCATGAATGATGTAATATGTGACATGATCAGCAGTGGATTGCGGGTGCGCGATATATAGTTAGTGCAACTAACTATATATGGAATTTCAATGGTTTTGTGTGAGTAAAATAAGGTTTTTTAAATGCTAATTCCTAACTATATATGGTCTATAACCTATGGTTTTTTCAGTGAATTTTCAAGGTTTTGTAAATGCTAATTCCTAACTATATATGGTCTATAACCTATGGTTTTTTCAGTGAATTTCAATGGTTTTTTAATAGCAAATATCATAAGCTGTCGAATGTCAAGTACGTGGTAAGTGAAAACATTTTCGTGTTTATGCACACTGATCTGCTTTGAATGGTGCCCCCCCCCCCCTCATTTCTATTAGGAGTACTCTCTCTTTGCAGATAGTGAAAGGTAGTTAACGCAGGCGTTTGCCCCCATTGTAATCCGTCGTGCCTGCTTCTCTCTCCATTTGATTGATTGTTATCCAAGTATTTACTGTTTTAGAATTAGTTCTCTTTGGTTCATTCTCTATTTACAAACAAACACAGAGTCGCAATACTCTGTTTAGTCTTTGCAGATAACGAAAAATCGTGTAAAAAAAAAGAAAAGGAATCGAGCAAAATCAGTAGGCCACTAATGGGATCTCTTTTTGACCTCGCTAAAATAGAAACATTAGGAACAACCCCTCATGACAAATACAAAACTAGTGAGATGAACTGAACTCCACACAATGATGGCTGCAAAACAGCTCGGCTCCGCCACCCACCCCGCCCAAAATAACGATAAAGAACGGCTGCCATGATTGGTTGCGGAATGACCACGACGGAGCTACGAAATGGTGCTGCTCTCATGCTAACCCCAGCTTCAGTCTGAAACATCCAGAAACACTGTAGACTACCAATTCGATCAGTTCCGGTAGCGCCCCAATGTAACCCGGTAGAGAAGAACTAGCCCTCCCCTCTTTGACTGATGGTTCTTGTTGCCTGTCCCTTCTGTTGCCATTTAACAGAACTATTTAGCCTGCTGAAAGGGGTTGTGTTCCGACCGCTGGTTGGTGGAGACATTTTGACTATATTCTGTACCTGCGTTGTCGCATAATGCGTCATATGACGCGCCGCGTTAGCGCATCCGGAAGTCATCCGGGGCGCGCAGCGCGTAACGTAAGCATAACAAGTCATGTGACTTGTTAATAAAACTTTTCATTGGTTCATTTTACTTTTCTTATTGTAATGATGAAAGGCTTGGTCATATGACCTAAAAATTACGCTTTTCATTACTTCCGAACATTATTTTTTCTTAAATATATGTTATAATGTTCCAGGCTAATGTACTTTCCCGGAAATTTTACAACTGTCCTGCAAGTAAAATATATTCTTTTTTCGAGAAAAAGAGCGTTTCTTCGTCCCATGACGGAGCCGTTGAGCAAAAGAGGGTCGACCTGCTGTCTTAGTCGCCGATACGCCTGAATATGAGATTCTTATCGATCACTTTATGTTGCAGGAATAGAAAACACAACAGCCCTTGACCATTTATCTTTACTGCGTTCCTTCGTATTATACCTTTTACCCTTCATGTAATTGGTCTGCTTTATTTCACTTGCCTTTTAATGATTCTAAAACAGTCACTATTATTAAAAACTTTACCAATGTATATACTACTACCATGTTTTCTTTTAAAAACCTTTATTGTGAAAATGTCATCATACAAATACGAGCCTATAACCACGTGGGCCTGCCACAGAGCAAACTGTAATCGTATATGATGAATAGACATTTACACTGTAGAGGAACGTAACGGGCGGGCCATTAGGTTGCAAGAACTAAGGTGTCTAACAGTTACGGAATCGGTGGACGTACATTTTATAAATAAAATACGACAGGGCCAGTTACAATAAAATTATCTGGATATACATTTGCGGGCAAGTACCATGGGTGACGTTAATTCGAACTTTCAACAGTACAGTAATCAATAACACATCAGAACTTAATATCAATAGGGATGTCGAAATAGTCAATCAATTCTCGTCCCCGCCCGCCATGTACTTCAAAACTGCATACGTATCTCGTGATTTCAAGGTTCTGCAACCAGTACACAACAAGGAGTTACGAGTCCCATTTATTCCGGCGCCATTTTGGGCGAGGACGGGCAGGTCCAGGATATAGTCAAAATGTCTCTACCAACCATCGACTATGATGATGTTCATATGCTGTATTTATTAGAGTAACACTCATCTGTCCACATGAAATTAATTTGCCACAATCTAAACATGTCATTTTAATCTTTCCAAAGTTCTTCTAAATATTTGGGACCGTTTCCCTTGCCTCTGAAGCTCTCAGTGCCACTTCTTTGATGAATGTACTAGCAGGTCAGGGGTTCTCCTCCAAATCTCTCTTTTATGCAGCACTATAATTAATTGGTGCCACCTCTCCATATGACGATGCATGGTATAGTTACCACAACTATATTTTTTTTTGGTTCCTCTGGAGAGTTCATCGTGGCAGATGAAGCGTGTAACGTACCGGGCATTTACCTTTTTTTGCATGTACAGGAAAGGAAAAAAAAATCGAGCGTCCGAGTTCTAAGGTGTCCCAGGGCCATTTTAGTGGACCAGGCCCAAATCCAAAGAACAGGCCGCCATTTTGAGAGTCCTCTTGCAGCCGCCTGTCGCTGTAGCTTCAAGAGCAGCCGAAACTCAGCTGAATGGCAACTGAAACGGTAAAGGGGCGCCCCACTACAGCAGACGAGCCTCCACCTAGGAAGGCCCATTCACGCCGGCTCCCCCTCCCTTCGGGCACCCCACGCCGTTATTCGGAGCAGTATTGTAGGATGGCCACACCAGTGCGGCAACTTGCTAGACATCACCTCGGTGGTAACCGAATCTCAACGCCTTGTGGTGTCTTCTATTCAAAAAACATTGTTATGCTGCCTTCGACCTATTCGCCGCAAGTGCGCACACAACTCAACTGCATAGCTTGCTAGACACCACCTCGGTGCCATCCGGATCTTGGAATGTCAGCACCTTTTGGTGTCTTCTCTTCAGAAAATATTGTTGCGCTGCCTTTGGCCCCATTCGCACATCAGTCCGCTACTGACGCCATCTCACAGGCTAATGGGGCGCCCCACGCCGACTTTCAGCATTGTAGAATGACCACACCAGTACAGCAACTTGCTAGACATCACCTCGGTGCCATCCGGATCTCGGCGCCCCACTGCAGATGAAGTGCCTCTCAACTATGAAACCACCACGGTGACATCCGGATCTTGGCGCGTTGTGCTGCCTTCGGCCTATTCGCACATCGGTCCGCTACTGACGCCATCTCACAGGCTAATGGGGCGACCCACGCCGAGTTTCAGCATTGTAGGATGACCACACCAGTACAGCAACTTGCTAGACATCACCTCGGTGCCATCCGAATCTTGGCATCTCAACGCCTAGTGGTATCTTCCATACAAAAAATATTGTTACGCTGCCTTTGGCCCCATTCGCACATCAGTCCGCAACTTAGACATCACCTCGGTGCCATCCGGATCTTGGCATCTCAGCGCCTTGTGGTGTCAGTCAGAAAATATTGTTGCGCTGCCTTTGGCCCCATTCGCACATCGGTCCGCTACTAACGCCATCTCACAGGCCAACGGGGCGCCCCACGCCGACTTTCAACATTGTAGGATGGCCACAGAAGTGCGACAACTTACTAGACACCACCTCGGTGCCATCCGGATCTTGGCGTGTTGTGCTGCCTTCGGCCTATTCGCACATCGGTCCGCTACTGACGCCATCTCACAGGCCAACGGGGCGCCCCACGCCGACTTTCAGCATTGTTGGATGGCCACACCAGTGCGGCAACTTACTAGACACCACCTCGGTGCCATCCGGATCTTGGCGCGTTGTGCTGCCTTCGGCCTATTCGCACATCGGTCCGCTACTGACGCAAACTCACAGGCCAACGGGGCGCCCCACGCCGACTTTCAGCATTGTAGGATGGCCACACCAGTGCTGCAACTTGCTGGACACCACCTCGGTGCCATCCGGATCTTGGCGCGTTGTATTGCCTTCGGCCTATTCGCACATCGGTCGGCTACTGACGCCGCCTCACGTGCCAACGTATTTTCTACGCATTTTATACCCTATGCCGCATAACAGGTCATGTGACTTGTTTATAAAACTTTTCATTGGTTCATTTTACTTTTGGTTTCCTAATGATGGAAGGCTTGATCATATGACCTAAAAACAACACTTTTCATTGGATGAAAACTTTTTTTTTTTCCCCCCAACGATGAAAGCCCCACCTTGTTTCTGGATGTTTCAGACTAAACTGGCGTCAGCATGAGAGCACCACCATCTCGTAGCTCCGTCGTGGTCATTCCGCGAGCAATCATGGCAGCCGCTCCCCACCAGAAGCCTGCAGGAGTCGGGGCCCCCAAAACTTTTGATGAATTCTCAAGGCGGAGGGGACGCTTTCGAGAATGGGGTCCAAGACCTAGCAGACAAGCGTCCGATTTCCAAGGTGTCCCAGGGCCATTTCAGTGGACCAGGCCCAAAAAGGAAAGAGCCTGCCGCCATTTTGAGAGTCCTGTGACAGCCGCCTATCGCTGCACCGCAAGAGTGTTCGCAACTCAGCTGAATTGCGGCTTTTGACACAGTGGACCAAAAACGGACGGAATGGCAACTGAAACGGTAAAGGGGCGCCCCACTACAACAGATGACACTCCACATGGAGAGGCCCGTTCACACCGCCTCCCCCGGGGCGCCCCACGCCGTTATTCGGAGCAGCATTGTAGGATACCAAAACCAGTGCGGCAACTTACTGGACATCACCTTGGTGCCATCGTTCTGCTGCCTTGGAACTATTCGCACAACAGTTTGCTACTGATGACCCACCCCCCGCGACGCCCCACGCCGTTATTTGCTGGGTGGCAACTTACTAGACATCACTTTCGTGTCATCTAGATTTCGGCGCGTTCTGCTGCCTTGGAACTATTCGCACAACAGTTTGCTACTGATGACCCACCCCCCGCGACGCCCCACGCCGGAAATCTGGACGTTGTGCTGCGTTGGGACTATTCGCACAGCCGACCGCTACTTCGTTGTTTTTCCCTAAAAATGTTTATATGTTATTACTATTTTTGTTTTCTTGTATATATTTATAAATTATTAAAGTTTTATAATCTTACTACTTTGTCGGAGTGCTATATATTTTTTATGTGACACATAATTGTAAAAACTTTGATGTACAAAGAGTCATCCCTGGAATCTTCCGCTTCACGCTCGGTCCCCTCCCCAATCACAATACAGGATGGTTTTCAGATAATAGCAACGCTTCTGCTGTGACGGATCTCATCGAGTGTGGGCCTTGATCTACTATAACTCCTTTGAAGAGGGGTGATTCTTTACAGCTGTGGCCATAAACTACATCTGCAGGGCTAGCTGATAGCCTAGGACCGGCCTGGACAATCGGACACAGAGGAAAAGAAGTGTCAGAGGGTGCGGTAGTGAATAGGGCGAAAGGGAGGTGTCGGGCGGGCACAGGGTGTGATTCTCAGGGAAGAGCAGCGCAGATGGGGGGAGGTTTATTACCCATGCATAAGACAGAGAGCGGGGGTGACCACTGCCTGGGTGAGATGCTTGCGAGGGTGGGGAGCCATGCTAAGGATCGACAGCGTGCACAGAGTGGGTCTGGTCAAGGCATCTAAAATGGCTGCCGTGCACGACAAAAGTGTGGCATTTGAAAAAAGACAAGATGGCGCAGACAATGTTTTTCAACACTTCCTGATTTCCTTTGAATCGAACGTTAACAGACGTTGGGGCATATTACCAAAGTTAAGCGATATTTATCCCTAACGATGCATTGCAAAGATTTTTTTACCGTCAGAAATTATCGCAGATAAACCTTGCTATTATCAAGGTTTATCGCAAATACGATAAAAAACGACCGCAATGCATTAATATCGCTGAAAACTCAGCGATATTCATGCATTACCGAGCTAATGCTCTTAGCCATGTTATCCACCTCCCATTGGATAACATGGCTAAGAACTGCTCAGGGCAGCTGTTACTTTTTGGAGATATTCGCGCTTATCTCGAATATTTCCAAAAGTTGATAATAGGAGATAGCGATGTTAGCGACTGTTTCCAGTCGCTAACATCTTGGCATGCCCACTTTGCATGTCATTAGTGATAAATATCACTCACATGCAAAGTGGGGCCCAAGATGGTCGCTATCTCCTACTAGCCGTCGCTAACTGGTGTTAGCAACAGCTAGGTAATACAGATATAATTTTATCTCCGCGAAGCGGAGCGCTGTTACAGATATATATCTTGTTTTTGAACGTTAATTTCTCAAAATGCACTGAAGCACATATATTGAGACCTAGCAAAGGCACATCGGGCTACCAGTCCCTAATATTTTACCAAGTTTCATGCAAATCCATTCAGCCGTTCGATTATTATTATTATTATTTTTTTTTGCCCCGCGGGGCCCTTTTAAAACCTCCACATCAAACCTAGGGGGTCAGCGAGGATCTACCATGCCCCCTTATGGTCATTTGCCCCTTCGCTTTGGCCTCCTCTTGTCTCTCGATCCTACCGAGAGACAAGATGGCGGCCGCTACGTACTGTTTGGAATGTTTACAGACACCGGAGAGCCAATCAGCTTCGCTTCGCAAAGCTCCGTAACGCGAAAAGTATGCGAAGCGGTGCGCTGTTACAGATATATATCTTTTTTTAAACGTTAATTTCTCAAAATCCACTGAAGCACATATATTGAGACCTAGCAAAGGCACATCGGGCTATCAGTCCCTACAATTTTGCCAAGTTTCGTGCAAATCCATTCAGCCGTTCGATTATTATAATTTTTTTTTTTTTGCCCCGCGGGGCCCTTTTAAAACCTCCACATCAAACCTAGGGGGTCAGCGAGGATCTACTATTCCCCCTTATGGTCATTTGCCCCTTCGCTTTGGCCTCCTCTTGTCTCTCGATCCTACCGAGAGACAAGATGGCGGCCGCTACGGACTGTTTGGAATGTTGACAGACGCCGGAGAACCAATCAGCTTCGCTTCACAAAGCTCCGTTGCGCGAAAAGTACGCGTCCTGGAGCGCTGCCCGGTCCGCTGTTACAGATATATATCTTTTTTTAAACGTTAATTTCTCAAAATCCACTGTAGCACATATATTGAGACCTACAAAAGGCACATCGGGCTACCAGTCCCTACAATTTTGCCAAGTTTCGTGCAAATCCATTCAGCCGTTCGGGCTAAAAGTGAGGCCAACCGCCCTATGGAAAACTCAATGTTAAAAACACGTTTTGGGACCCCCCTTTTTTCTCGACCCCCCCTGGACGAACCCCCCCCCAATTTTCAGGGGCTGCTCAGAAACAAAATGTGCCATTTTCCAGAAAATTTCAGCCAATTCCGTCCACAAACGCCAAAGTTATTAGACATAGAATTTTCAAAAAACCCATAGAGAAAAAATCCTAACTATATATACCTACTGGCGACCGCCAGTAGGTAATATATATATATATATATATATATATATATATATATATATATATATATATATATATATATATATATATATATATATATATGCATGTTATTTATTTTTAATTAGAATTTGCGATAATGAAGGGCGGGTCCGATGATTATGCCTATTGGATACTCCCTGGACTGTGCTGGGCCTTCCCGAAAGAGTCCATCTGGTCGTACAGTTCAAGTGGGAGTGAAACCAAACCTCTTTTTCTGAGGGATAGTAGCATGTCAGTCTGGATGTATACCCCTACAGGCTGAAGGTATCGAAAGAATCTGCCAAAAGAGCCTGTGCCAGTCTAGATCGTTGAGTAGGGGTATGAACATACGGTCTCTCTACAATGGTTAAAAGGTGAATGAGTACATTAAAAAAAAGTGTTGCATCAAACGACCTTACCAAACAAAAGTCTCCAGGTTCCAAGTGCCAAGTTCTGAATTGACCAAATTGTCTCTGCACGGCAAACACCGGATGGGATCTCAGTCGAGGACCGGCACTGCCTAGAGGGTCGGATCAGAAAGAGGGAAAACGCCGTGGGTGCCAAGACGAGGGTCTCCTCGGGCTGTGATCACCCGTAGCGAGATTCCAATCCTCCGTTTTGACCACTCCTTCGAGCATCTGAGTTGCCAATGAGGCCCGCTGGTTGGGCGCCAATCTGTAGAGGTGGACCTCAGCAAGGCCTACCAGTTCTAGGAGTTCGCCCTTTTTTGCACATAAGTCCTCAGACCAGTAAATAGAAGTTGGCACAGAAACTGAAATAGCAAAAAGATATTTTATTAACCTCATGAGGTGGAACTACATTCACACAACACCCTTTGGTAGTGTATGAAGTAGCACACGAAGTAGAAGAACCATGGGCCTTTTATACCCACACAGGAGCTCAAAAGAAGGTGGTACAAGCACACATAGGAGAGTTACAAACATAAATGGTCATACAGAAATGCACAGTCATCAAAGAAGCGAAGCCAACAGTTGTTGACCTTAGTAGAAACATCCTGACAGTAACAAACCTAAGCAGGTGCATGGGCAGCTACAAACTCTTCTGAGCATGTGCAGAGTAGCAGAGACTAAGTATAGCCAGTTCTTTGAGCAAAGAACAAGGGCAAACAACAGTGAAAAAGGAAAGAGCACATGGCAAGCACATGGTCAACAAGATGGCTGCCGGAAACAAGATGGCTTCAGCTAAATGCTAACAGCGATCTCTGCCAAATTTCTACAACTTTGCCACTGGAGGCAAGCTAGCCTGGCTGATGAGGGCTGTTAGCCCGAAACCGGTCCCTGGACGCTTGTTTCTGGTCCAGGAAAGACATGGCTTAGCAGTTCAGGCTGGACTGTTCCCAGGAGGCACAGGGTGAAGACTGATTTGCATATAGCTGTGTCTGAACTGGGGTGGCAAAATGAGCTAAAGAACGATGATGAATTCAACCCAGATCTGTGACTGGGGTAAGTGTCTAAAAAGCTTCTGAGCTCCGTCCATCTTCTCCTTGTGTTTCCAAACACTGACAAGACCACATTGAAGTTTTTTGTCCTTTTCATCCAATAAAAAACGCAATATTATTTATTAACCCTACACCTATTAGTGACAAGGTGCCTGTATACTCTGATACCTCTAATTACACAACAACGTGGTTCAAACAAGTTTATCTCTTTTGTTATAAGGTAGTGTGCCTGTTCAGATGGATATGTCCCCTGAATGATCTAAAGTTGTGTCCCTTCCCTCTTTGCCTGACCTGCATACCTGTGTGCTCCTTGATCAATTGAGTAAAATGTCCCAGAGCCAACCCTACCCATTTTATCAGTAATTACTGTGTCTCCTACTGCAAACAGGCCCAAAATATCATGTTCCAGGACAAATCCAAACAAGAGGATAGTCTTCAACCACACGCGACTTGGGCTCTGGGTGATGAGGTGTGTGTGGAAGTGCATTATGGTAATCCTAGTGTATTCCACAGAAATACAGTTTGAGGCAAGCACTGTACCCACAACAAACCCAGTGGCATACATCTGTAAGGACAAAACAAGTTTTATCTTAGCGTCCTGTACTCTCCCTTTCAAGTATGTCCCAAGTGTTACAGGTGGCTCAACAGACCTGCCAAGCAGGATTTGACACTGTGCTGTCACCAAGGATGCAAGTAGCCCCAACCCAGCATATTCAGTGGAGTTCAGAGGAGTAATCGCAGCCCATTCATTTTAGCCTATTGTTTGGTCCTGGGAGGCATTCAATCCAATTTCTCATGCATTCAAGTTTGAGCACGGACTCAGATCTGGCAGATGTTTATGCTAAATAGTTTTCGTACAGATCGGGTAGGGAAATGTAACTTTCTAAAAGTTTCCTTCTACCTAATATATATTAAAAGTCCACCAGCACCATTGGATTGGATTGGATACAAATAGTAGTTTAATTATTTTTCTAGTTGTCCCATTCTCGAGATACAGTATTAGTATTTTAGTCTGTGTTCTCTTTTTCTTCTTAGGATACCTAGGTCTTCCACAGTGAAAATATAATTTTGGGTCTTGTCACTATAGGGACAGGGTAACATTAATTTTGCACATCTCGCACTTTTAAATATTGTGCACTTTATTGTGGACTACAATCCTAGATAGGGGTGACTCTCTAATGTTTAAAAGGAAGGTTTCCTATTCTCAAAAAAGGGCTATTCTGACAGGTCACTTAACAGGGTTTATGCTGCACTAGTCAGGCTATACAGGATATAAAGCATAGAAAGCCATGTTTACAATAGCACTGTAGTGAATGGTATAATAGCTGTTGCAGAGGACTAGTGGCATTTACCTTTCAGGCCCTGGGTACACTCTGTACACCATATACTAGGGACTTACAGGAAACTTAAATAAACACATCACAAATATGTACATTTTACCATGGTTAAAGGGTGTAAGAGATTGGGGTATTGGTTGAGAGGGGTAGAAGCCCCACCCAAACAACAACACAATACTTCTTAGGTTGCACCACAAAAGCCATAAAAATAACCAGTGCTAAATCCTCTGGTAACTTGGCCCCAAAGGAATCAGGCCTAACTTAGAGGCAAAATGTAAAGTATTTATGCAGCACACAAACAGTAATAAAGTAAATACACAACACAAGGAAAATTCCAACCCAATTTAGATACATTTAGTAATTTTTAATAACTAGAACAGCAGAAAAATGGCAAGGATAGTATAACTAAAGATATTGAATTTTACAGTTTTGAGTGAAATTAGCAGCAGAGGTGGAAAGAGACACTCAATGTTATCTGGTCACACTAGACAGGGGTAAAGTCACCAGTTTAGGCTGACCAGAGTGGAGTGTAGGTTGGATACAGAGGCAAGGTTTGTCCTGCTGAAGAGTTACCTTCTCAATTAAGGAGTGAACAGTTCTGTTCATGGAGGGGGCCGCATGGAGGAGGCTTTTGGCGTGAAGAGCAGGTTGGCTGTCGCAGACTGCCTTCTCTGTAGCACGAAGAGCCAGTTGTCACTAGAACTTTGCATTCGCGATCGCCGTGAACTCTTGTTGTAGCTCAAAGTGCATTTCTCATGTTACAAAAGTCCTGTGCACACGTTGACCCTGTCTCCATTCTAGCTTTTACATTTTTTCTCTTCTTACAGACATTTACTTATATTACCTAACATGTGTACATGACTTTTGTTGCATTTACTGTGTGGGCCCTTGCCACTCCTTTCAGGGGTTATTGGGGTTTCTTCTGACCTAGTAGCACCGTACCATTTTGTGTTGTATATTTCCTGATTCACCGCTACCAGTTTAGAGCGCCATTCTTCCTGCATACTTAAAACCCTACACGGAACCCTCATTGCATTTCTCATGTTGTCGGTCTTTATGGATAATCACTGTATGCAGAGTTTAAGCAAGAACGGACGGGTTCACGGTTATGAAGAGCCCAACTTTAGGATTATTCCCTTTTTCTTCTGGAGGAGCTGTCACTGTTGCTAATCAAGTTTTCCGGGTCAGAGGGCAGCGTTTGAAGATCCAAAGTCACTCCAGCAGAGGCCATCAGGTGGGCCCAGGCAGGTCCAGTTGTGACTGGTCAGTCGGGCAGATGCAGGGAGGCATATGGAAGTTTGCTGTGTCCATGTTGCTCACACAGGTGGTCCGCCAACTGATCTTTGGAGTCACTCTGGGTAGCCTGGAATCAAGGCAGCAGGTCCAATCTTCCTTCTTCAGATAGCAAGTCTGTCATTCTGGCAGCATGGCAGTCCTTCATCTGAATCTTCCACGGATCCAGGAATATTCTGTTGTGTGGTCTGAGAGTGCCACCTTTCACGACCCGTGCCAGCCTTTGTGTGGAGGGCAACACCCTAGCCCATTCCCTAACTAGTTCTGACTTGTTCCCCTTTCCTTCGTGTGTTTGGCTCCCAACTGTCTATGATGACAAAAGCAATGACAGTTCTGGTGCCAGGTTCTTTTGTGTGTGCTGTAGGCAAAGCCCTTTGAAGAGTTTGTGGGACTGGATGCAGGCCCTTCCCCTCCATCCTGTCAATTTGGTCCAGCCTGTTCACATCTAAATCCCTTTCAGGTCCGGACTGGCCGTTGCGGGCACCGGGCAATCCCCCGGTGCGACGCAAGGGTGGGGGCCGGTTTTGGGCCCCTGAGGGCCGTTTTTGCAGCATTGCTGCAAAAACAGCCCTGTAACAAAATCAGCCGAAAACCGGCACTGGCAAAGAGCGCGGTGGCACCCACAACCCCCCGGGGGGAGGGGGGCCGGCTGAGCGCTTTGCCAGGGCCGGTTTTGGTTCCCAGTCCGGCCCTGGTCCCTTTGTTACAATGTCTTGAAGGAATCAACAACTCACTGCAGGAAAGACAGTCATTGTCATGAAACCTTGTTTACTGACAGAAAAGCACAGTGGTTTGGGGCAAAAAATGACAATTGTTTAAAAGTAGCACTTTTAAAACTGTGACTTACAATCTTACTCCATCATTAAAGAGGTTTTTAATTTACAATTCATTTGAGTGTAAACATAATTTCCCTATCTGCTCCCAATCTGAAGTTAGCACTTATTAAATTGAATAAGATAGCCTAGGATTAGCCTTTTTGAGAGACAGGCCTTGTATTTTTGAAAACTGACTTTATGAGTTTTTTACTTTTAGGACATGTAAAACTTAGATACACATGGCCTACATTTTAATACCATGCACCTTGCCCTCTCAGCGTTTGTGGCCAACGTTAGGGGTGACATATAAGTAATAAAAAGGATGGTTTAAGTCTGGCAAAATGCTTTATTTGCCAGGTCAAAATGGCTGTTTAAGAATTCACTACAGGCTGCAGTGGCAGACCTGAGACATGTTGCAGTGCTTCTTTGGTGGGTGGCACAATGAGTGCTGTTGCCCACCAGTAGCTTTTCCTTTACGTTCCCCGGGTTATGTACCATTTACTAGGGACTTACAAGTCAATTAAATGTGCCAATTAGTTGTAGTCCAAATTCACCATGTTTTAAAGAGAGAGCACAAGCACTTTACTACTGGTTAGAAGGGGAAAGGTCCACAGAATCCTAATGCCAACAAAAACGGGTTCAACAAAATAAGGCAACAATCTGGGGGTGACCTTGTAAAAAGGTCCAGGTCCAACATGGAGCACAAACACTTTACTTTTGGCTAGCCAGCGTAAAGTGTACAGATCTTAAAAGTCAGTAAAAATATAGGGCCCAGCAAAAAGTGAAAAGAGTATGGGACGTGCCTTCAATCCTCCACTGCTTCCACTGTTGCCGCGCACGAGGGGACTCCAAGCCCCAAACTAACTTGCTCTCCCTGGATGGAGGAGCAGCTCGCCACCGGCCAGCGCTACAAAAAGCGCCAACACTTGCCGTGGCGAGGGATGCGCCTTCAATCCACCACTGCTTCCACTGTTGCCCCACACGAGGGGACTCCAAGCCCCAGACTACCTTGCTCTCCCTGGAGGGAGGAGCATCTCACCACCGGCCAGCGCTACAAAAAGCGCCACCACTTACGGCAAGCGGGACGCGTGCGGGCGGTGCTGGGGCCAAGGGCAGGCCCGTCTGAGGAAAAGTCAGCCCATAACACACCTGATGCCCAGGCTGCTGGCGCAGGACGCCTCTTAGTTCCCATCTTGAACAATTACCAAATAAAGAGACGGGCGCTCGAAGCAGGAAGACAAGAATAGAGTTTTATTTCTCATGAGGAGAGCCTGTCATTTCGGACACTCGCATAGTGTCTTCAGGAGGTGCTCTAACAAGTTCTCTGAGGCTTCGTCTTTTATACACACGTTTATGATGCACAAACATTCCTTATTACAATAAAGACGCTTTGAAGTGGGAAAAGGCATGCTTGGAATCCCAGCTTCAGGCCTATTCCCATACCAGTCGCTCAGATGTCATCCTCCCCTCCTGAATGTAACAAGAGATTGTGACCTCTCAGCTGGACATTCCTACAGGGCACGAGGGCAGGAGGGGATGATCAGGTCAAAGGTTGGTCAGGTGATAAGGTCGGACACTTCGGTTGGTGTATCACGGTTTTGTTATGCTGAGCAGGAAAAAGGGGGATGTACATCCACGCGGCTTGGTCTTAGGACTTGGGACCGGGTCGGGAGGTCAAGTGCAGCCAGGGGGGGGGTTGTCAGCTGAGGGGAAGGGTGTTCCTGGGAGGAAATGGGGGGGTGTGGGTCAAGCAGGAGTGCTACTTCTAGAGCAGGGTCACGCAGAGGGAGAGGGTCTTGTGGCCGTTGCATGAGCAGTGCGCGCGGGGAGGGGTGTCGGGGGTTTAGCAAACGGTCAGAGAGGCCATGGTGCCTAAAATAGCTGTCGTGTACATATGTGCATGGGTCTTATGCTGGCGGGATAACACAGTCAGTGTTTCGTAATTATTCGCTCTGCTTACAACAAGGGGTACAGTGAACACAAATGAACGCCGCTTATGTACACATACATTGCCATTTTCAACAGTCGCCGCTTTTTTTACATAAGCAAGTTCAATTCTATATAGTCGATACGATAGGCAGAATGCAATACATGTTAATTTACATTTGTTGGGTTCTTCATACAAGTCTAGAGATCGATATTATACTTTAGTCGGGGTTAATCAAGAAAAACGTTCAGACACATTATAGAATCATGTTCTGACTTTCTCTCCGCTGACATCAAAATACAGTAGAAAGAGCTCTGATACCTTCGGGTCTTGTCAGTGCTATAAGAGACTTTTGGAAAACTAAATGCATGAGTGATCGATGAAACATTTTAGAAAGCAATACAAAATGGCTGAGGGAGGAGTTCAAGTTGATACAAGCAATTTGGTCAAGGGGGTGAGTAGAAAGTTCAGGAAGGGGGGTTTTCGTCACAATGTCTTTTTTAACAGAGTCCGTCTTCTTTTGTTGGCGCTGTTGAGCACCGGCGGTGGAGCTATAGGTCCAGCTCGGATTCATCCTTACACGTTGCAGGGTGCGATCAGTCCTCTGCTGTTAGATCACAGTCCTGTTTCTTACCTGATTTTCTTAGGGGTGCCTCATGCTGGGCACCTGCGTGTCTTTCTTTTTCCGTGGCAAAACCTCATTCTATAGTCAAAAGTTATGCGAAAAGTGTGATGTTGTTGAATAATCAAGGGAAGAGAGGGCGGAGTGGGATCAGATCTTTGAGCACATCAAGGGACCAAAAGGAGCAAAAGATGACGAGCAGGCAGGCCCATCAGTCAGTCAGAAGTCATCACTTATGGAGTATGTAGGAGGGCATTACCATTGAATTCATAAACCTGTTTGGCGTTCATTCGTGACGTATGTGGAGAGAAATTGGACCTTTATACACAGTGTATTATATCAAACTCAAAATCGAGTCCTTATGCAGAGACTCGCCCCTTTTTCTTTTTTAACCCAAGTACCGACAATCTTACATTTCCCTTTGGGGTCGGCTAACTCTTGCAAGCAGGGGCGTTATCGTCATGAAGAAGGGGGAGGGGGCAGATGTTAAACATGCTTTTCTTGGGGAGCGACCGTTAATCAAGGTCATCAATTACGCTTCGAGGGTAGCTGACATGAAGCTGGGGTTAATCGAGGGAAACGGGGACGCTTTGGACAGGGAGCTGGGGTCAATCGGGAGAAGCGGGGGCGCTTTGGACATCCGCACTTAAGTGCAGAGGGGTGAAGTGATCGGTGCATTGGGAATTGCATTTCTAGCGAACTGGAAAACAGAAGGCCATTGACGTTATAGTCCCCCTATAAAAGGCCAGATTAGGGGACATCCGTCGTCTTACCTGTCCTTTCCTTCATTACCAACTCGGGTTCTATCGTTTTGCAGAAAGGAGAGGTAGTAATATGGCAAGTCACAATCATTTTTAGTTCCTGTCAATTTTGCCGAACACCTTTGTGTTCGAGGAGACCCAATTAAGTTTTGTGCCGGGGGGGCACAACGTCACCATACAAGGAAAGAGAGAACAGGGGGCTTTTGGAGAGAGAGAGAGAGAGGAAGAGAGAGAGAGAGAGAGAGAGAGAGAGAGAGAGAGAGAGAGAGAGAGAGAGAGAGAGACCGCACTCCAAATGGTCCATTCGGTACACGTATGACATGGAGAGAGAAAGAGAGAGAGAGAGAGAGAGAGAGAGAGGGAGAGAGACGTGTACAATAATGGGTCATTCAGTGCGCGCACAACACAGAACAACAGGGGTTAAGTAATACGGAAAAACAGGCAGCGGGATGACGTAGCTCCATACATTACGTACACACATACTCAGGTGGGGGAGACAGTACATGTATTATATACAAAAATCCAAGACAAGACATATAACCGTTATTGGCCATAATGATCTCTTCCTGTATGCTGCGCATCCTTAGCATCCTACGCTCTTTTTACCCTTTTCTTTCCTTTTATTGTCGGCTGCCTTTACTGGTCTTTGTGGTTGTACACACTTACGCCTTTGGCAACCAGTCAAGAACTAACCTGGTCGGGCTAATGTGTTTCCAGGCTGAGGCAACAGTGGGCGTCAGTTGGGGGAACAATAGGGCAGCTTTGAGTTTCCGGTCCATGAGGGTGCGGAAAGGATGTAGTAATTTCCAAACACTGACAACATTCCTAGTCCTCCAAGCGGAGGGTACTAGAGTAAACCTCACCTCAGAATATTCTTTAAACCTTTCCCTATTTAGTTAAGTGTAGAGTGCTTAATCATGAGTGCACATTATTTTTGGTTGTATTATTCGGGGTGCGTAGGCACCATAATCGAACGCCTTTTTCCCGTCTCTTCGTCCGTTAGATCACCATTTTCTTTTTCGTATTTTTAATCGATGTTCCAAAGTGACCTGCAGAAAGAGGGAAAAAGAAGGGGGCAGGGGCAGCATTTAAAAACACATCAGCGCGCATAAACCCGAAAAGGCTTTTACTTACTACATACTCGATCTATCTCCACGGAACGCAGTTCTTGCCAACTCGGCATTTAAGCCCAGATGAACCTTTTAGTGTGGGAGAGATGATTATCGGAAGCCGGTGGATAGCATAGGTCACCCAAGTGTGGTATTACGGACCGTATGTAGGGAGGCCAGGTGGCACTCCCTCAGGGCGACTTAGGGACATTTTAGCACAATTTTCCTGATACAGGTAGCAAATAAAGTATAGACTGAATTCCAGGGTCTTTTAGCGGTTGCTTTAGGCTGTAAAAAAATGTGCAAAGTACATACAACAAAAACCTGGACCATTCATATTTGCAATATTTCTGCGTACTATACTTTTTAACCCTTAACTAATCGAGCTGAGCCATTTCACCTGTAATTCAGTTATATCGGAAACAGTGGTCAGTTATTCGAGACTTACCAATTCACCCGTGACAACTACGTACGTTTTTCTCCAAAAATCTTTAATAAAAAATGTCGGTGCATAAATATGGGCCTACAACCCTGTGGGCCGGCCAAAACTGTACATGTGGGGGTACTTATTAGTGCAAAACCTAATGGAGTCGGTGGTCATTGAAAAAAGTGCGACAAGTGCAATAAAATCATATCGAAACTTCAGTGTGAGCGAGTATCATAAGTGTTGAAATTCGAACTTTCAATAGTCATGATGCGCCAAACTTAACAACAATTCATTGTCCGAATGTTCAACCAGCACCCATCTCACTTTAATTCATTGTCCGAACACATAATCAGTACCCATCCCATATCAATTCATTGTTTTTTTTTTAAAAAAACTGTATGCATATTTCATGACACCAAGGCTGAGCAATCGGGGTACAACAAGGAGTTGAAAGTTTCATTTGTACCAGCGCCATTTTGAGTGCGGCCAGGCAGATCCAGGCATAGTCAAAACCTCCACCAACTTGTGGTTGGCCCAGAACCTCTTTCGGCAGTCCAAAAAGTTCTGTTAAAGGGCAACAGAAAGGGATCGGCAGTATGAACCATCAGTCAAAAGGGGGGAGGGAAGCAACATTTTTCTACCGGGTCATACTGCGTTTTCACCGGAACTGATCCGAACTGTAGTCTGCAGGATTTTAGTCATTCAAATTGAGGCTGGCGTCAGCATGGGAGCGCCGACGTCCCGCGGCTACATTTTCATCGTTCCGCGGGCAGTTATGGCAGTCATTCCCCATCGGGGGTATCTGCGGGGGTCGGGGACTCCCGCGGTTCCTATAGAATCTTCAAGGTCGAGGAGAACTTTTATGATGGTGGAGTCAACAAGCAACTGGGCCATTCCTTCATGCTGGGCCCGCTCTTGCAAGGTCGACCGCCATTTTGAGAGTTCGGCAGCTACCGGCAATCGCGGGGTCAAATGAGCAGACGGGCTCCAACCTGTCGGGCGAGGCGTCGCAGCATCGCCACAGTGGACGAACCCTTTGCCGGGTGCGAGGAGCGTCGCTGCACCGTAAGAGTGGACGAACCCTTTGGCTGGTCGAGGAGCGTTGGGGGTGCAGCTGGGGAGCCTTCACCTGGAGAGGTGGGAGAGGCTCGTTCGCGCCGCATCGCCCTCCCGGTGCACCCCACGGCGTCTTGCTTGACATTTGTTTTGGCCGGACCAGGCGATGAGGACGAGGGGGGGGTCGGAGGCATGTGCAATACATCCCCCCCCAGTGTTGTCGCAGCCATTATTGAAGAAGTGGGGACGCCTGGCACGTTTCGGGCCGGGCCCACAGCCGATGGCGGCCGGACGCTTCTTCGCCCTGGCCCCAGGAACGGGTCCCTTGGTTCATCCGGGGGACAGGCCTTGGCGTGTGGCGCCGCTTTCGGGCTATTCGCGTAGTGGTCCTTCCACCCCACCGCCCCTGACGGTTTTTGTAGACTTTAAAACGCCCAAAAACTACTAGAAAGTGCCCAAAGTAGCCCAACATTGCTACTTTGGGGAAGGAAGGGCTGGAACGGCGTCAGGCAGACGGCGAAATGCATTGTGGGTTTCGTTTTGTCGTTGCAGCAGTTTGTCATGTAAATAGTTGCTTAAATGTTTTTTTTGTTTGTTAAAAAAATAAAACGTGTTCACCTGTTACTTCGCTAGAGTGTTATATATTTTTCTATTATTCGCCTAAGTTTTGTCGTTAATTGGGCGGGGTGGGTGGTGGAGCCAAGCTGTCTCGAAGTCATAGCGTTAAGTTTGGCTTTCCTCACCAGTTTCATATTTCCTGAGGGGTTGTTCCCTATGTTTCCATTTCAGCGAGGTTGAAAAGAGATCTCATCAGCGGCCTACTGATTTCACTCTATTCCTTTTCTTATCCCTAACGATTTTTATATATATATTTTTCTCTTTTATTTGCTAGCACGATACAGCGGCTAATCCGCATTTTTATATTTGTCCTTTTATATTAGGGGTACCCTCCTGGCCGAGCCAGATGACCTACCTCCAATAAATGGTCCGGGTGGAACTGGTTTACCAATCAGTGGGAAGTAGATAGGCATGACAGATTACAACGGGGGACAAAGGTCCGCATTACCTACCCTTCCTTACTTGCAAAGACTAGACAGAACATTTCTATTCCACGTTATTTGCAAACAGAGAATGCCTCAAAAGAACTATTCCTTGAACAATAAATGTTCAGACAATCAATCAATCAGTGGGGAGAAAAACAGGCATGACGGATTACAACTGCATTACCTATCCTTCACTATCTGCAAAGGGAGGCAGAATATTCCTATTCTTCCCCGTTTGTAGACAGGGAATATCTCAAAGAGCAATAATCGATAAAATCCGATAACAAACAATCAATGGGGAGAAAGATAGGCATGACGGATTACAACGGGGACAAAAGTCTGCATTACCTACCCTTCACTATTTGCAAAGAGAGAGGAACGTTCCTATTCGTCGCTGTTTGCAAACAGAGAATGTCTCCAAGAGAACCAATACTTCAAGTAGCAACCGAGGCTAAATGAACCAATCAATGAACAATACCAGTATTTTAAATACTGATTTCAAAACAATCAATCAATCAATCAATCAGATGGATAAAGCCATCCTACCAATCGGACGTAAAGACGTCCTACTTAACCTTACCCGGACTGGACCATGTGGGCAATTCTTCGCCTTCCTTTCTCCAGCGCCCCATCGTTCTCTTTCTCCATGTTTTTACCGCAGCATTCCTGTGGGATTCCAGTCAGGACAGTAGGTCACTTGAGAGAGGTCCGTTCAGAATCGGTGAAGTTCATTCAATCGGCAGCCGGACGAGGGCCCTCTCAAGGCAGGTATACTCCAATCGTTTAGATGTTCACCCCATCGTCTGGACCTCTCTTACCGGACCTTATGTCGCTGATGGACCCCGCGTTGGGGCGCCAATTGAGGAAAAGTCAGCCCATAACACACCTGATGCCCAGGCTGCTGGCGCAGGACGCCTCTTAGTTCCCATCTTGAACAATTACCAAATAAAGAGACGGGCGCTGGAAGCAGGAAGACAAGAATAGAGTTTTATTTCTCATGAGGAGAGCCTGTCATTTCGGACACTCGCATAGTGTCTTCAGGAGGTGCTCTAACAAGTTCTCTGAGGCTTCGTCTTTTATACACACGTTTATGATGCACAAACATTCCTTATTACAATAAAGACGCTTTGAAGTGGGAAAAGGCATGCTTGGAATCCCAGCTTCAGGCCTATTCCCATACCAGTCGCTCAGATGTCATCCTCCCCTCCTGAATGTAACAAGAGATTGTGACCTCTCAGCTGGACATTCCTACAGGGCACGAGGGCAGGAGGGGATGATCAGGTCAAAGGTTGGTCAGGTGATAAGGTCGGACACTTCGGTTGGTGTATCACGGTTTTGTTATGCTGGGCAGGAAAAAGGGGGATGTACATCCACGAGGCTTGGTCTTAGGACTTGGGACCGGGTCGGGAGGTCAAGTGCAGCCAGGGGGGGGGAGTTGTCAGCTGAGGGGAAGGGTGTTCCTGGGAGGAAATGGGGGGGTGTGGGTCAAGCAGGAGTGCTACTTCTAGAGCAGGGTCACGCAGAGGGAGAGGGTCTTGTGGCCGTTGCATGAGCAGTGCGCGCGGGGAGGGGTGTCGGGTGTTTAGCAAACGGTCAGAGAGGCCATGGTGCCTAAAATAGCTGTCGTGTACATATGTGCATGGGTCTTATGCTGGCGGGATAACACAGTCAGTGTTTCGTAATTATTCGCTCTGTTTACAACAAGGGGTACAGTGAACGCAAATGAACGCCGCTTATGTACACATACATTGGCATTTTTAACACGTCCTTGCGTGTCATTGCCAGGAAGAGGCAGGGCAGGGCCACCCCTCTTTCAACCAACTCCTGAGCAACGATGCAGACCTACTTGCATTATGACAATGTACTGCAGAGATTCTTTGCTGAAAGAAGATACCAGTAAGACTCTATGACTATAAATTCTAAGCTGGGCCACTGGACTTAATAAATAATCTCTACAAACTTAATATTTGATTTTGGGCATCGGGTTATAGTTGTCTCGTGGGTCACTGTAAACAACGAGCTATACACAATGTTCACAGGCTAAAACATGGGTAAAAGGAAAACGATGGAGGGAACAGGGGAGAGAAATGGCCCTACGGGGGTAGGAAAGGGGAAAAAGGCAAGGAAAGCCCACAAACATGCTGCTATCAACTGCTTGATGGACAGAATAGACACCTTCATTAATGAATGTGAAGGCATCCTAGAAGCAGAACCAACAGCTCCCTACACCAACGACCAATTCCCCCAAAAGCACCAGCCCTCCCCGCTCAACTATTAATCCCACAATGTTCCATAAGGCTTCCAGGAAGGGAGTATCAAAACATAGTAAAGATACATAATTTGAGCTTAGAGCAGGACAGGTGAATGACTCTTCTTCCCATCCTTCAAATCTTCCTATTAGTATTAATGTTAGTCAACCTGGTCCCTCCATCACCTGCTTAAATAGTTTTGTAGCTTTGGCAGATATGGCAGATATGCCTGATGCCTCTGGGGATGAGATGCCCCACCCATCTCTTACAACTCCTATTGATAATATTGAAGAGCTAACCCCATCGTCACACGACATTCTTCAGCTTGTCAGCTCCCTTAGACTGGAGATAGGAACCATGAGACATATAATCGAAGAACTTATCATCACAGTCAAACTACTATCTTCAAAGGACATTCCCCACAAGCAGACTGCACAGGCCCTGCACAAACAATGTCCACAGGCCCACCGGGCATGCTCACTTACTCATAAAGAAAGAGGCCCAATAGAAAATGGACCCTCTCCATCCCCCTCGGTAACATTTAAGCATGTCCCCCCGACCTCCAAGTTAAAACAGGCAGACTATCTCTAAGCCAACATACCTAAAAAACACAAGAATCAAGTCCCCTCTCAGGTCCCTACAAACTGCACTAGACCTCCTAGTTTACCACTAGTTACGCGACTTTTTGCAAAAGATTACCTTCAGAGTAGCTACTCAGTAACCCCCTCTTTTCCGCGGCGCAAATTTGTTTTATGGTTAATGTCCCCAAGTTAGATCTAACTGGTGGCTACAAAAATGAAGACTCTCTTATCAACAAATCCATTCACTGGATCCGCCACGTTACTCTGTTTAAGGCCGATTTGGCCGAAAATCTTCTAGTGCTAGAGCACAGTACTTGCCCTCCAGGCTCCCCAGCTATATAGTTCAGGTGATTTCCAATAACACCAGTAGCCAGGCCACATGATAAGCATCCATTGATGGCCTTAAGTGGAGGGACACCCTTGGAAGCCATTGATTAACTGAAACGTGAATTCCAGCTACACCAGGAACTACACATTATCCCTTCAATGACTAAGCACAGTCTCCAAAATAACTTAATCCCTCGTATTGGTCCCGAGCCATTCACAACTAGCTCGGGAACTACCGGCCAAAGCCACCACCCCATTAATACACTGAGGGCTCAGGAGGTTAATCCCACCTCACTCTCAGATTCCCTTGTCTTGCCTCCTGCCCTAGAGTCACCCTGCGAACATATTCCTAGCATAGGCACAATCCAAGCTCCGGCTTTAGCCCAACAACTAAAGATCATTTCCTGGAATATTGCAGGGCTCAGCAGAAAATTGGCATTAATCCACTGGAACGAACTGATAGAGGGCTTTGACAATTGTGTTTTTCAGGAAACTTGGAGCTTGGTTCCTTAATATTAGTCAGGCACTAATTTTCATTCACCAGCTACCACCATGGGGAGAGGGCGCTCCTCAGGAGATTTGATCATTAGGGTCAACATCGCTTTGGGCTGCAAAATCACCGTACAACAAAGTGCGAGTCCTGACATCTTGAGGCTCACTATTAAGGGACCCAGGGTGGGAGAAACTCTTGACTTCTTTAATATTTACATAAGGGGGACCATAGGGGGAAAACCATCACCTATTGTCATGCTATTGGAACAAGGTTTATCTAGTTGACTGTCTCACTCTAGGGTTGTGGTTGCAGGAGATTTTAATTGTACCTTTGAGCATCTAAGCTCAGAGGACCTGTTGGGGTTGAGGAAGATGACCAAAATGGGCTGTTCCCCCATTAAGTATACCTCCTGTTAAAAGAAGGTCTCAGATAGCAAATCAACTCAATGCACTTACCTTGGAGTTTGGTCTGAGGGCAGCAAATAGCAGAACTTTATCAGACGCCCAGCAGGATAATGCATATAATAGAGCTAGTTGCCCTTCCTGCATCGACTATGTCTTATTAGACGTAAGGCTATGGGGATATTTGATAGACATGGTAGTGGGCACCACCACTGATAGAGACCATAACCCCCTTTGTGTGAACATGAAGATCCCATGGGTCCTCCCGTGTCTTTCTCTGAGCACCCATACATTATTCCTGACCAAAGAGGTGGTTCCCTCAAATTGTGGAAGGTTCCTTAAATGGCGCAAGTTCGTTGTACAAGTCTAAAAAATAGCTGGAATTAGGCAAGTACTGAACAAGAACACTTTAGAGCTACAGGAGGCAATAACAGGCATAGATGGGCTGGTAAACGTCCCTACAATCCATTTGCGCACAATTGAATAGATAGGCGTATATTTCCAAGAACCTAATAAGCGTAATAAACCTGGTGTGCAAGCAAAGAGTCAGCAGACATGGTATACTAAGGATGGCAGGCATTAGCCTTAGCAATTAGAAGCAAGAACTGCAGACGGCCTCCCAGGAGACTTGATCCACGCAGACCCCCAAAACTGGGCACAGTACATTTAGCTTTTAATGAATGCCATCTCTAATGGTTGCCCAGCACCAGAATCTTGGAAGGGGGCCAAGGTGGTACTGATTTTTAAAAAGAGAGCAAGACAGGACCCTGCCAACTACAGACCAATCAGACTGATTGATGCAATTCAAAAGGTAGTTGGCAGAGTCCTGCTACAGAGGATTCAATTTTGGGCTGCGGACACAGATATCCTCATTCAATATCAGGCGGGATTCAGGGCCAACACTGGAATGGTTGACCAGGTATTTAGGCTGCTCCTCATATATTGGAAAGCTGTTGTGATCGGCAGAGGGAGTCTTTATCTTGCTTTTATTGACTTAAAGGCTGCCTTTGACTTGGTTCCCATGAAAAGGTTGTAGCAAATACTAGGAGATATGGGCATCCCTCCACTAATCCTCAACCTACTGATCCAGCTTCACGAGGGCAACTATGCATAGTTGAGATGGGGGTCCCAAGGCCAGTTGGCAGAAAGGATTCCAGTAAACAGGGGAGTCCGCCAGGGCTGCGTCATGGTACCCACCCTATTCTCCTTATACGTGAATGGGGTGGTTAGCTTCCTGCAAGAAGTTCCAGCTGATGCCCACGCCCAGGTGGGGGACAAGGTACCAAATCTCCTGTTTGCGGAAGACACACTGCTGGTCTCTAAGACACCAGCCGGGTTACAAAAATGACTGAACAGATTTCAATATTTCTGTAACTCTCGGGGCTGGTCATTAACACTTCTAAGACCACGTTTATGACATTTAGGGCCAGATCTAGGTAGCCCAATACCGGTCGGTAACGGCCGAAATTACCGAATTTCAGCCGTTAGCGACTGGTATTAGGCATTTGAGATGTAGGGGCCTAATTTAAGGATTCGGTAATTTACCGAATCGGTAATTTAAGGAATCAGTAAATTACCGAATTCCTAAATACCGATTCGGTAAATTACCGAATCCGTAATGTAGGGAGCACTCAAGTGAGTGCATTTGTCATTTAAGGATTCGTTATTTACCACCAACTACAAGTTGGTGGTAAATATCGAAAACCTGTGAAAAAGCAAATTTGTGCTTTTCCAAAAGTGCCATACCACATGTGCACCCATGCACTATTCAGGGGTGCAGCAGGGTATCAATGTGACACCCTGCCACCCTTGTAAGTCTTCCCCCTATCACCGAATCAGTATTTACCGAATCGGTAAGTCCCATTCATTCCTATGGGCCTCCTTGCCCATAGGAATGAATGGGGACTACCGAATCCGTAAATACCGAATCGGTATTTACCGAATTTTACCGATTCTGTAAAAATTACGGAATCAATACCTACATACCATTTACCGATTCTAAAATAACGAATCGGTAAAATTCGGTATTTTAGAATCGGTAAATAGTATTTACCTACATATGGCCCTTGACCCCCACAAACCGTTCAAAAACAATCTTGCCTTAGATGGGACACACTTGGAGAGAGTCAGTACGTTTGACTATCTTGGTATTCGACTCTCTGAAAAAATGCGATGGAGGTCCCACCTTGACAAAATGCTCTTGAATCATAAACGTGCGGTTGGGGCACTAGGCTATGAACATCGCTCAAGGCAAAGCAGGCCAGTTGCACCAGCACTCACGGTTTATGACGCAAAGGCAGTTAGCTCTGCCCTTTATGGAGCCGAGCTATGGGGATTTGACAACATTGATGAGATCTGCAGATCAGAGCACAAGTTCTTGAGAGATTTGGTGATGCTGCCCCGGAATGTCCCATTAACACCCTTGATGTATGGCATGGGCAGGCGTTCATTCAGCGATATTGCTAAATTGTCTTGCTCTTTTAGGCCCACCTTAGGCGGACTCCTAAACTCACGAAATATGCAATAGCACTTACTGAGGTAATGAGCTTAGATGTCAACCATGGGGTCAATTGGATAACTAACATCAGGAAATTAATGACAGCTCTTGGCCGTAAGGACTATTGGAATAACCAAACCCCCCCCCTTGTAAGGCAGAGCTTAACACTTTCATTGGGACTGGATTGATACCCGGGAGCTCAGTAATCTAAATGTGGGAAGCCTATCAGAAGAATTTTACCAGCACAAGCAAAGTAAAAGCCTTGAACCATATCTGGATATAATCCAGATAACAAGAAATAGGGCACTCTATATCCAATTTAGACTTGGATTGCTTCTGGACCATGAATTAACTGTAAAATGGCGCTCCCCAAAACAGTCAGCAGAAGATTGTCCTTGCTGCAGGGCACCGAAGGAGAGTGTTGCCCACCTTATGTTTGAATGCCCAGCATACGAAAGAGCAAGGCCTAAATGGTTAAAACCAATCTGCAGACAATTGGGCACTCTTGACCATTGTGTTGCTTTACGCATCTTGAAATCTCATGCAAGAACCCTTTTTGTTTGCGGAGTGGCTACGTTTCTAAGCTGTGCCTGGATAGTTAGGCATATAGCATTGCGAAGGGCAACTTAATCCTATACCACAGGCCCCATTAGGAATATATCTGAGCACAAATGAGCAACAAAACATTACACAAACATATTCTTATGCACTGTTACTTATATGAGTTATATTGGGTACCATTGTTTTAACCATATATTTTAATTCCTGTTTTTATTCAAAAATGCATATTTTTATTATTGAATCCCGCTGATCTGTGCTACATAGTCTTGGCAATAATTGTCTTTAAGTGATATTACAATGTGTTATCTTGTGGACACCATGTACCAGTTATGTTTTTATGATAATTTTTATTTGCACAACTCTATTTTTTTCTAAAGGATTGTCTGATGCTTTTATGATATTTGTTATCGAAATAAAGCAATTTGACTTGACTTGAAAAGAATTGGGTGACCATGAAGAATAGATAACTTCCTACACAGGCCCATTCTTTAATGTTCCACTTCTCACAATGAACCAGGAATGCTGAACACAAAATCCAATGTGTTGTACATGTGTGTGTGTGTGTGTGTGAGCTAAACATGATAGTGTGCTGTAGACAAGTGATACAGGTCTGCACCAGAGTGCAAGATGAAGAGCTTGCTGTCTCCAAACAGCATGAGTGTTTAGCTGACAGCTCGTAGAAGTGAGAGTAGAGCACTGGAAACTATTGTGAGAAAAGAAGAGGCATTCTTTCTGTAGAAGTACTGGGTCCTTCAGTGGGCTGTAAATTACTTTAACTGCAGCCACTGTTAGGTAGATTTAAACAACAGAGCACAACAACAAAATACAATTCCAACTGACTTTGTTGTCAGTAAAATGTATTTTCAAAATCGCAGCTACAAAACAAGCAGTGTAATAAAGTCCATATAGGTATAACATAAATGGATCAGTTCTTGATTTGTTGACATGTGGTTGAAGCGTACATTCATACAGCCGACACGTGTTTCGTCATTAGACAACTTCCTCAAGGCTCAAAATTGTAAAAATAATGTCCATGTAGGAAAACGCGATCAATTCAGACACCCCTTTCTTTTAGTCCTAGGGAATAAAGATGTTACTAAGATTCAAGTGCGTCCAATGAGCACCAATTTTGTCTCAAATGCGTAGGTTGTCAACACACAGGGATGGCACTCCGACAAGCAAAAGATAGGGATTGCTCATTATAATAGACGAGAAGAGGCAAAGTGTGGAACCTCTATGGAGACGGACTTCAATGAAGGATAGCAGTGAGCAGCTTATATACAGACTGTCCCAAAACTGCTTACTCCAATATTTTCTATGGGAGAGTGTTGCGGTACCAGTAGTTGGCCACATGTGTTGCTGGAATTGCTACTGGTTTTTTTAATAGTAACTTTTAAAAGTACTAAACTCACTTGAAAGTGTAAATTACTCAAAAGAGTAAGTTTCCGTTGTGAATCAGGCTCATAGTGTTGAATACCACAAAGTGAGGAAGAAGTATGTTTCTGCAAGTAACAATGCAAAATAACAATGTTTATCAGGTTGATGAACTCTAAAGAAAATTTAAAAAATGAAAAAGCAGTTCTACTGTAAAACTGATAAACATCAAGTTTATAAATGTGTATTTACAAAGTCATGCCAGACTTTTCAAAAAAATTAGTAGGTCATTGGGAGTTATTATAATCTGATTTTGTGATTTATATTTTTATCTGAGACACTTTTAGATTTATATAAACAAACCCCTTTGGGTTCACAAGCGTTATATAGATAAATGTGGGCTCAAAGTAAATAGGGCAACCGGGCAACATGGGAAAAATTGCATCCTGTAGAATAACTTCATGAAAAGTAGTACCATAATAAAAATAATGTGCATGATATTATCAATCTGATATATTGCATTAACAGTTAAAAGCATATTTCAAATTTGCCAATCATGGGGTGTACCATATAAGATGTTCTTGTAGTACAAACATAGGCCACATGCATGTACCCTTGTTGGGGTGAGGGAAGCTCTGCATTACAGTAAAGTTATCAATCAGCTAGTTGTTAACACACTGCAGACTGTGTGATTTAGATAATACAAATATGATACACCTTCTAAGTAAGGTGGGCCATAGTGTCTTTCTAAATGCAGGTAGGAACATTTATCAACCTACATAATAGAAATGTGACAAATCATCAGTTTTCAGAGAAGGATATGAACTTACCATAGAATGAAATCATCAATGTTGTAGCAAAATGAAAAACCATTATCTTCAATGTATAAAGACCACCTCAGCAAAGTTAACATGCAAGCTGTCACTGAATTTCTATACTGTTGTGGTTTCAATTTATTCGAATAGCAGTTCTAAGCATGGTCTTACAACCAATCTGCCTTATACATAATACTGTACATGGTCATCCATTAAGTTGATTAATTACATTTTATTTGGTGTAATTGGAACACTGGATTCATGCTGCAAGACATTTCGCAATTCTTTCAAATTAAATTAAATTTTCTAAGCCCCTCTTTCACTCTTCATAATATATTTGCAATACTGTTAACACATAATTGACATAAACTCTTTGGAAAGCTATTCTATTCCTGCATCTTTTGCATTACCTTCGATGAAAATAGCATGATGTGGATGTGGTTATTTTTACCCTTTTCATTCAATGGCTTGATGATTAGGCTATTGGATTGGTTCTTTGAGCACTTGCAGTAAGGTGTGCTTAATCAGAAATCAGTGAAATTCTTGCAAATGAACTTGAGTACACCACAGTTAGTTCATTCCTCTTCCTATCATCACTAATGTTTGTCTATGCACTATGTGGCTACAGCACACATTGTACACAAGATGACTCTATGCCACTTGATGAACTCTGTGCAGGCTGATAACCGTGTTTTAGGCATCATTGCTGCACCCTGCCACTATCCTACATCTGTGTTTGACTATTTGATGTCCCTAGGCATTGAGCCAGCCATGATCTCCTTTTTGGAAGACATCAATATGAATTTGTCTGCCTCAGTTAGATTTGGGGAGGATGGCTCTTGCACCAAACACTTTCCCATTACACAAGAAGTTAGACAGGGGAGTATCCTGACTGCCTTTCTATTTACTATCTACATCTTCGGTCTGGAGGCAGCATTGATGAGAGCTCAATTTGACCCCCCTCAGGTGGGTTCCCGGAAACTACCAGTTATTTTCTATGTAGATGATGCAGTCCTCATGTCAAGGGTGGCACAAGGCCTCCAATTGCCTCTTGATTCCTTTGTTGAGTTCATTGGTGTCCTGGATATCTTCATCAATATCTTGAAATCCTTTGTGATGGCAACCGATGCTAAACACGCCAAAACCAAAAGTCATTTCTGCATGAATTCTAAGCTCAACCAAGTCCGCTTTTTGACATATTTGGGTATTCTGTTTGATGATAGGACTTCCTGGGGCCCTTCTTTTAAAAAAGATGTACACTAGCCATATTATGTGGGCCATTGCTGGATTTTAGCTAAAGGGTGGGTAGTTTACAGATAAAAGCTTTGTTCCATATTTCTAAAGTTAAGTGCTTTTCCATAACATGGTATGGCAGTGACATCTGGCGCTACCATGACTGTGGACCATTCAGCTGGAAGACAACAAGCTTGCCAGCATCCAGTTCCTGGAGGTCCCGCAAAGCTCCTCAACATTTGCTGTGCATGAGGAACTTGGTCTTAGATACATCTCAGACACCATTAAACTCAGGCCCCAACTACACTGGCTTTTGATCAGGTATAAGAGTGAGTCAAGTCTTAACAGGTTTATTTTCAGGGATTGTCTCTCTTTGGACAACTTGAGAGGGATTGCCTGGCTGAGATATATTATGTCTGAACTTACAGTCCTGGCTTGTCCCAACCTATTCACCAACCCCGAAGAAATCGTCAAGACCGGATATTTGCGGGTATAGCAAAATATTTTTATTATGCTGTTTTGCTGCAGGGAAGGGCATAAAATGCAGAAACCAGTTGCTTGGGCTCATTGTTTGGCAAAGACCATTAATTCCATTGAACCGTAACTGACCTGGGTTAATAATGTATACCATCACCAGCTTTAATCCAGGTTCAGGCTGAACTCCTTTTTCCCTTTTAGCAGCAGCCCCAAAGGTTGGGCTGTCGAAGTCACCTTACACCGAAGTGAGTGTGACAAAGTGTAGGAAAGCGCCACTTTTTACATGATTAGCCCCCAACTTTTGCCAGGAACATGATGTGATTTCGAGTTAAAGTGCACTGGGTCCCTGCTAATCAGGTTCCCAGTGCCAGAGCTCCTGCCTCAAACTGTACAACGATTAACACAACTTCAGCAACCCCTCTAAGGGGGATATTCACAAGGACTCAACTCCGAATTATCCCCACCGTAACGCATCAAAAGTGGAAATAGATTGAACACCACATTCACAAGCTGGTGCAAACTGCAGACATCGCCTGCCTTCCTGAGATAACTGCCCCAAAATGTATCTCCACAGAGGACACCACCAACTAACCCTAATAGATGCAGAGTAGGCGTTCCCTTGCAAAAACACACGAAAAAACCACAACACCACTTTCACAACGAACTGCCAGATCTGTGATGCGAAACAAAAACAGGTGATAAGCCGCGGTAGCAGCAGGGAATTAACACCTGCTCATTGCTGGTACAAAGCTGGACAACTACCTGCAGTATAAAAGGGAGCCCAGCAAAGAGCCACACCTGAAGACCCACAGATGCCATGGAGACAACGACCATGCACCGCGGATACCCATGAGGGCCACAACACCCACCACAACCACCCCAGGCCCGCCACCACCACCAGGACCCATCCCGCCCCTCGGGAACACCACAGAGGCAGCATACACAAAGACAGCGGACCCACCTGAAATGCGCCTGCCGCCCACAGTCATGCAACTCACGACACTGCCAATGGGCACGCAGCACAAATCACATACAACATGACACACAACATGTCAACCGATCAGACATGACAACATGACTCCATTGAGAATCCGGTCTTGCCATGCCCACAACCCAGCCATGGCATGACACGACAGACAATAGCAGGATGTGAGAAGAGGCATGGAGCAGGCATGTGCGAGAGCGGTAAGAGACTAAGGAATGTGAACCTACCCAATGCTAGTTGTGGCGTGGAGGTGCCGGACAGACCACAGAGTGCAAACCACGGAAATGGCAATGTGGAGATCAACTGCTGGTGCATGGAGTGTAGTGGCCAGTGGACGCTACCATGTCCCCACAGGCTGTGGGGCAGAACGCGGGAATGTCACATGTTACGTCCGCCCCTGCATGCACATGCAAAGTGGGTTGGACCTGCGTATGCCAGGCCTGCATATGAGTGTGAACAAAAAGCCAATTGCACTGGTCTTGGTTCTCATTCAGAATGGACCAGGCGTCAGCCAGGGTGGCGCCTCTCAGCCCACCAAGGGTCCTGCGCTGAGCGCAGCAGGGCCTGCGTCCCCGAGCACCTGATGCACCCCGGGCAGCTGGTCCCCAGACCCGTCATGCCTATCCTTCTCCACCAACGAGGCTCGCTCACCTGCCTAGTAGGTCACACATGTGGAACTGTGGCTTGGGTAAGATGTGGAGGTGTCCACACCAGTAGACACCCCTCATCGAAGGTGGCATCCTCTAGCAGCACTGACGCCACTAACTCTGTGCGCAATGAGTCATGGACACTATCTGGTTGGACATTGGTAGTATCTGAATCCATGGCCTGGTGGGTTTCTTCATCAGGCTAGACCGGATTTGGTGTCCGACATTTGTCTGTTCCATTCATCTCCAGCACAGTGACTGTTTCAGCATGGTCCTGCACTCTGCATCATGCCCTGGGGGTACACCTTCCACTCTCCACAGAGACACTCCACGTCATGCTCCTTTTACATCTACGGAAACCTGCTCTGCACTCGTGACCCTGCCACAGTGCCCCACAAGTCAGCGTCCCATGGCGGTAGGCATGTGCAGGCCGCTGTGCACCCGGTGCCACTAACTATGTGCAGCACAAGTCATTGTATTGTATTGTATTCTATAAAGCACTTGTAGAGTGCGAACTGTCACCCAAAGGGTATCCTGGCGCTATGACACGTGTGCTCAGGTACAACCATAGATGGATGACTGGTAGTTGCTCAAGGTAGGCTAAGTACGATGATAAGTCAGACCTGGGGAAAGAGCCATGTTTTGACTCTTTCCTGAACTGCATCTGCTCTTCAGACTGTCTGGTGTGGGTAGGGAGACTGTTCCAGAGCTTCGCAGCCACAATGCTGAAAGCTCTCCGGGCCCGATTCACAGAACTAACTTAAGACAAAATCCTAAACTAACTTCTTTTGGTATTCACAGAAGGCATTTAGTAGTAGTAAAGTTAGGATTTTGTCTTAAGTCTGTTTTAAGTATGTCTTAAGTCTGTCCTAAGTTTGTCTTAAGTCTGTCTTAAGTCTGTCTTAAATATGTCCTAAGTTTGTCTTAAGTTTGTCTTAAGACTGTCTTAAGTCTGTCTTAAGTCTGTCTTAAGTCAAACTTAAGACAAAATCCTAACTTTACAACCTGCACATTGGGGCCCGTGGTTGGAATCAGCACATCTGTCCAGGTGAGCTGATGGATTACATTGACGACATGTCAGATGTGGTGGACGATGATCGCTCATTGGAGATGTTGGCCTCATGTTCACGGACGAGTGACAAGGTACCTGCAGCCACAACTGGATATGACCAATTGCACATGTCCCGATGCCTGGTTGCATGTTGGGGATCTGGTCACATGTCCCAAGTCGGCAGTGGACATGGCTGCATTGGTCTGGACTCATGATCCATGCGCGGACAACCGACGTGGGTTGGCACTAACTTTTGTTGGTGATGGACTGCCCCGAGGTGGCAATGGGCGCTTTCCTATGTTCCTCATTCAGACATGCTGCTGCATTGGTCTGCATATCATGGCACTTCTCTTGGCCGTACTGACACGCACTTGTTGATAAAAGTTTCCGCTCTTTCACTTGTCGCCAATAGTGTTGTGTCCTGATTTGTAGGCCAATGTGTGTGTCACAGACTCTCCGGCTCCCTGCCATACGTGCATTGCTACCCCATCTGGACTGTGGGTTTGTACTTGTACATTGTCATGTCCCTGTTTCGTGCTTAGCCAGATGCATATGGCCGTTTACCGGCACCAGGCAGGTGCACTTGTGTCCTGTGTTTCGTTGTGCACATGTTGGTGTTTGTGCCACATTGTGTTCGAGGTTGGGGTGCTCTGCTTCCTATGTGTGTGTGCTGCATTGTGTGTGAGATGTCCCTTCAGCTCTGATTTGGCTCACCCTTTTCCCTTTCAGGCAGTGTGGTTTTCACTTCTGTGCTTGTTCAGAGGTGTGATGTTGCCGGGTTGTGTGACTTGTGGTCTAGGTTGGTGTTGTTACTCTTCGGCATGGTGTGTCTGCAGTTGTGCTGTGCTTAATTGTGCATGTGTGCCATAGTGCCCCCATCCCCCCAGTCCCTGCTGATTCCTTTCCCTGTTGCTGTTGTGTCTGGTTTGGGCAGTTTCTGGTCCCCGAGTCCTGCCACTGTCTCCAGACTGATGTGGTGGACGCCATTTCCACCATGTCATCCAGCTCCTGATGTGGCGCTGGCCTCCCACCTCCAGTGTGCACTGCTGACTTCTTGTTGTCGGTGTGTTTCTGATTGTGCATTTTGCATCATTCCAGATGTTCTGGGTTTCTTCCATTGTCCACCTCCACTCTCAGGCTGCATTCACCTTGTCCAAGATGGCCTGCCATGTACAATGTTTTGTTGCCAATTGGGCTTGTAGGGTTGGTTCCTGGCTCGGGTTGCCTCCATTGTGCTTCGCCGTAGTTTTCTGTTTGGATTGTCTCTTTTTTTCAGGCTTTTGTTTTGCCGTGTGTGTCGCGGGCCTGGTGGTGCTTATCCCTGCTTTCCTCATCACAAATGGGCTCTTCGCATGTTTTTTTGTGTTGTGGTTTGTGGTTTTATCTCCGTTGAGGTGGTAGTATCGCGGACATTGGCCGCGGGTTAGGCAGACTATTGCATGCTACCGCCTTGTGAATTTCATGATAAAACAGTTGTTTTTCCCGCGATCGGCTGCGATGTGTAAAGGTGTTAGCAATTTTTGTGATGTTTAGCACACGTTCTTGTGAATATACCCCTAAGTCGTCAGTATATGGAAGCCCTGGAACCAAGGGCATTGGGACTGAAGAGGGTCCACTAGGGCTATAGCATGAATGGTGCCACCCTAGGAACCCCTCACCAAGACCGTTCAAACTGCCATTGCTTTGAGTTGAGTAACAAGAAACATCTATTATTCAGCGCCAAGATACCTCTGGGTGAACGCACGCTTTACATATTATGTTATGTTATGGCTGTGTGTTGTCGTGTAGTTCATATAGCCTACAGGGTCTGTGCGTTTGTATAACATAAACAGTGGGATTGGTGGCAGACTGGTTCCAAGCACCCCCACCGAATATGTTAGCCTGTCCATATCAGCTAGCTCACAGTGCCACTAGAATCTCCTCTTATCGGAGAGAGAATAGTTTCTATCAACCTAAAAAAATGACAACCCTGATCCCTCAGGATCGTGGAAACAATATACTACCTTTCACTCAATCACTCGTGCTCACTTAGTTTGTCTCAGAGATGCACAGAATAAACAGTCTGGGCATTTCAATAAGAATGTATTGAACAGTTGTTATTCTAGTGCAGAATTGATGTGCTGTAACCACCATTAGACAGTAGCAGAGATATATGATTAGCAGCACTACGAAAGTAAAGGGATGGTACAGTTCTACCATTTTGCAATAATCATGAATATATACAAGTACATAAAACACATGATAAACGTGTGCACTCCTACGATGCCTCCATAACTAGATATACCTAAATGTACCTAGCATCTGTGTAGGTGTCATGCCAAGAATCCCTCTAGGATCTAGGATCTACTCAAACCCCATTACCTGAAAATGAGAGAATATGGGACCCCGTCCTAGTCTCGAGTTGGACACCCCACGAGGGATGTTCGACGACTGCGAGCTGGAGTGTCTGCATGCAGTAACCTCAGCGACTCTGGTCAGTGTGTCAGCTGGGCAGTCACTGTCTCCTCCCTCTTTCTAAAGCAAGATGTGATGTATATATACCCACAGGTCTCCCCAGGGGTCCTACCTTGCTGTGTTAGTGTGTGAGCCTGAAGGATGACGTTGGGCCCGAACTTAAAACAGAGATATTACACAGGAGATGTTCATCCTGCTGTCAGTCCTGCTGTGCTTCCAAGAAGCCTCATGCATAATGTATAAGTTTCAAACTAGGGAAAAACCTGCGTTCTGAATGCAATGTTGTATCTAGGTAAAAGGTCAGTCCCGATGAACCGTTATGTATGTAATTTAGGGAAAGATATAGGTGAAAGGTTGCAGTGTTACCTGCGCCTATAAAGAGTACCTATATGGAATATAACACCCACTCCTCTTCCGACTGGACGACATATGCAACTTATTATTATACAACCATTCAAACTAGACATTGGTACGCACAAAGTGTTAAAAACATTCCTTTTGCTAAAATGTTTAAAAACTTCTAAAAATTTCTAAAAGTCTTAAAAAAATGTTTTTTTAAAATAATATTGCAAGCCATAGCTCTAAAAAGTTTCCGTAGCTATAGTCCGAACCACTATAAGCATCCGAAAGCCATGTATGCCCAATAAATGAAAGGAATGTAAATTTTGTTTTTTAGTTCCAAAGTTGAGCTTGTTTAAAAAGGGCGAATTTCTCACAGCACAAGATGAGCTAAATGAGTCAATTGTTTATGTGTCCTGGCAGGTAGATGCAAGATTCTCGTTGCTTGCTTTTGCAGTAGATGGCTCCTGTAGCACCTCGCAGAGTACGTCAATTGAGCACCGTCCAAAGCCGTGGTGTCAGTGGAGGAGCCGGTGACCATACCAATAGGTGCAATTACTACCTGCGGTGACTCAAGGAATGCCGCCATCAACATTGGAATATGCTGGGGACACTGCAGAACATGGGCATTATCAGGTCCAGTAGAGCATTCACGTCTAGTTGCGCACATGATGGGAGTGTCTAGCAAGGTTCTAACACGCATTCTTCTCCGCAAAACAGGCATCAGAGGACAGGTAAGATGCAGTCCATCCAGACTGGTCGAAATAACAGGAACCAAGACGCACTTAGTTCTCTCAAGCGAGGTATGTCTAGATGTTGTACCATGCGATCACGGTAATTCCGTTCCGGGAGTGCTTTTTCCATCTCATTGGTGACTGGGACATCCATTGCATAGCAGATAGAAGACAATAAGGATACCTGCTTTTAGAAACAGGATTAGCGGAGGTCCTCCAAAGATGCTTCCGAATACGGAGTGTATGAAGTTTGGTATAACTCCAAGTAGCGTCTGAAAGCTGCCTAGAAGTCCAGAACCTATTGTCTTGAATAGGTGGACAATGCCACTCGTATCAGACATATTAAAGATACGATTTACCATTTCTACAAAATGGAACGGGCAGTTTGTATGGATAAGCGCCTGTATCTCTGCTGAAGTAACCCTGGAGCTCACAGTTACCAGATATGCCATGCCCGGGAGCATTCTGCAGCAGCCTTGACTGTTCAGCATCAAGTAACTCCCATTTGAAAGTAGCCCGAATCACTGCAGCTGGGGCACCCCTCAGATGACAGAACAAGTTTGCTACCGAACCATCACAATCTCCATGCAGCATTATATCCTGATATATGAGTGATCCACTTAAAGCGCTCTCACAGTTTGTACCGCTTAGAAACACTTCTCGATCCCCACTCCGGCATCAAAATCTGTATGATAATTCCCATGATTCCTTAATGTATTCCTTACCTATTTTTTCATATCTGCCTGTCTGCTTTTTTCAAAGGCAAAACTGAAACTGAAAAGTGGTGATCAGTAGAGATATGTGGCCATGGATAAGCCATTCTGTGGATGGTGATTCTGCCACTGTAAATGGTAATCTATCCTGTTTTTCGATGCACAGCATTATATATTTTGCTCCCCTTTTTGTCTTTTCAATCTGTTTATCTGTTAGATTGTATTCAGAAAACAGAGACAAACTGTTGATAAAATGCCAAGGCACTTAGCCTGCATGCAAAGATTGCAGTGTCCAGCTTAACAACCTAAAATAACGTAATTGAGATTGCCCCTGTTGTCATATGGCCAAATCTTGTTCTAGTATGTCTATCGCAGAAGATACAATGTTGCCTAAGGAATATATCCTGGAGATCAATGTTTTTAACCCATTGTCTACCACTCCTAGAGATTTTTCTAGATTATATGGTCTATTTCCCGTAATCTCTCTGCGGCCTCTTGTTGGGATATTTTCCATATTTTGTTGTAGGCAGCATAAATGCCAGCATATATGAAATGTTTTTGCTGTGGCTTCCTGGGACCTAGAAAAAAATCCCTAAGATTCACATCCTGTGACAACAAGGATAAGTGTTGTTTTATCTGTGTGAATGTTGAGGTTTTTAGCCAATCAAGGCACAACTTCCAAACACTGTAGGATATCACTACCCCTGGATGTTCTCTTTGTACATACCGCTGATCTGGCCTATGGATACTAAAACCTTCGGTTTTACCCATGAATCTTGCCTGACAGCTATTAGTGTCTGTGGGCCAAATCAACCATTTCTTCCATTCATGGTCTGATCTACTGTATTGAATGACGTCATCTAATGTAACCTCTTTTTGTGATGTTTTGTTACCCTCAGTCAGTGATGGAGTTGGCATCGGAGGTGCACTCAAGTCCTTGGTTTTGGCAGTCCAAGGCAAGACCTTTGTTGTCCTGTCTCATTCAAAAACATGATCTGCTAAGGGGTGAGGCATGCTCTAAACAAAGCTTCTCTTCCCTGAATTTGCAATTCTCTAGTACCCCAGACTGTTGCAGGTGCCTGGGAATATGATATGAGCATGCTGGTAGAATTACCGTTTCTCCTTTAGGGCAATTCATGATGAATGCTGGCGGCCAATCTCATTCAGCTAAAGAAATTTCATAGCCAAAGGTAAGGTTCTCCCAAAAGAGACATCTCACTGTTTTATATTTGTCCCCCTCCAGCTGGAGCGTTATTTCATATACTTTATGTGGGACACTTACCCTAGTATCGGGTGTTTCTTCAGTGATATAATCATTCAAGTCAGCTATCACCGGAAATTCCATCCGGTTCTGGCGAGCTATTGTTATTTCTGCCACTCTGTCTAGCACCGTCAGAGCCCATTCCCCATTCAGTAGTCGAGTCCTCAGAATTCTGGGCATGTCTGATCTTTAGACTAGCAACCTTCTATTTTTGAACTGTCGCTTTGCTTTGGCTTCTCTTCTTTTTTGGAAGTTTAATCTTGAGTTTGCTGCTTGTCTCTGGACTTTGTACACTCTTCTTGTCTTTATGACCATCCTTCCCTCTCTGAGTTTTTCGATGAACCCTGAAAGGAACAAGAGGAACGTGTATCAGTATCCTGATACCTGTCCGGTTTCCTAATATTATCCCTATTCCTGTGGGTATACCTCTTGTCTCGGAGGGCTCCTGTGGAGGAGATCTACCTCTGGATTGTGATTTGTTTCTGTTAAATGTTTGTTGTTTTTTATTATCCCTCTTCTTTTTAGAAGAAGTAGGTGTCTGCTTGGAAGTGTCTTTTTCAGAACTACCCATTAGTTGTGGTTTTAAAGCTTTTCCACCCAAACTGTCTCTGCCTAATTCTGCATTCGCAGTTTCAATTATTTTTGGTAGTTTGTGTTCCTGTTCTAAAGGACTGAACCCCTTTAGGCGTTGGCGGATAGCCACTAAGCTGCTTCCCCTTTAATATTAGCTAAAATTATGGCTGATACTTGGGCATAGTTACCTAGTAACTTCATCCTTAAGTTCAGAACAGGCTCTGCTATGTACTTGTTTGGTATTTGTCTTAATACATTGGGTATCACAACTAATGAAGGAATACCATGAGTCTTGGTATAAATGGCAGCAAGGACTGTACCCCAAGTGGTATAACCCTCTACTTATGGTGTCATCCCCTTGGGCAAGCAGATTGTTAGGATTCTGTGTTTTTCATACAGCATAGTATTCAGGAATACTGCATCTAGCTGTATTATTTTCTGAGCTACCCAGAATGGCATTTGTTCACGTTTTGTGGGCATTTTGCCGATCACTGCGTGCAATGTTTGTGGTGTAATTTTAGTTGCTGTACCCTGAGCTTGAGTTCTATTTGTAGCAAATATTGTTGGTTGGACTGTAAATGTCCTCATGACGAATTGTGTCAGGTTTCTATAGATTCTAATTAAATCTTTATGTTGTATGAGTAAGTCTCCTGGTGGCATGGTTTCAATGTCCTGATGTGGTGTGTAAGCCGCTAATATTGGCAATGTTGCCCTGTCTCCTCCGAGTCTTACTCTTCTTCTTATAAGTGTTCCAGGTACACGAGCAGAACCTCAATGTCCTCAAATGGACAATATTCTGCTTGTGCGTCTCCTTCTGTATAGTAGTGAAATGTCTGTGTTCCTGCATTTGCTGCTGGGAATGTAACCCACAAATAAAATGCCTTTGTTTTGTTTGATTTGTGTGCTTCAATCACGAAAGCTACTATAACACCCATAGATGATAATCCATGCTCTAGCAATCTCAGGGTGACTGCATTTCTAAATATATCTGCAATTTGTACTGCGTTTGCATCATCTTCGTCTGAGAGTGCAAATTATGCACAATTATCCCTGTGATCTCCCCACCTTCAGTCATTTTTAAAAGGAAGACGTGTTCTAGGGAACTAAGGCAAGGCGTTTGCGCACAATGTTAGGAACACTGTGTTCTTCAAGATTGTTTAGCCAACAGCCAATAAATAGGATTTTTCACCTACTCATCTGTGGCAGAGATTGTGCCCACCCACTCCAGACGTCTCTGGTGTTTTATGCGTAGGGGTTTTTCAAAATAGCATGACTGAACTACTCAGATTCTACTGTTAAATAAGTACCCAACCAACGTTGGCGCCACCATGTTGTGTAGGTAGTTCCTATATACCCTATACAGGATCTGCATATTCCGAAAACATAAACTGTGGGATTGGTGGCAGACTGGTTCTGAGCACCCCCACTGGATATGTTAGCCTGTCTGTATCAGCTAACTCATAGTGCCACTAGAATCTCCTCTTATCGGGGAGAGAATAGTTTCTGACAACCTCAGAACATGACAACCCTGATCCCTCAGGATCGTGGAAACAATATACTACCTTTCGCTCAGTCACTCATGCTCACCTAGTTTGTCTCAGATACACAGAGTAAACAGTCTGGGTGTTTCAATAAGAATTTATTGAACAGTTGTCAGCCGGAAAGTTACGGTCTCCTCCCTCTTACTAAAGCAAGATGTGATGTATATGTACCCACAAGCCTCCCCAGAGGTCCTACTTTGCTGTGTTACTGTGTGAGCCTAAAGGATGACGTTGGGCCTGACCTTTATACAGAGATATTATACAGGAGATGTTCCATCCTGCTGTCAGTCCTGATGTGCTTCCAAGGAGCCTTGTGCATAATGTATGAGTTTCAAACTAGGGAAAAACCTGCATTCTGAATGCAGTGTTGTATCTAGGTATAAGGTCAGTCCCTATGAACTGTTATGTATGTAATGTAGAGAAGGATATAGGTGAAAGGGTACAATATTACCTGCGCCTATATATGATATGTATATGGAATATAATAGTGTCTTTGTGCAGAGAAAAGTAAAGAGTTGACATGGCACACATCCCTGTGTGCCATGACCACATACACTGCACAAGATATAGGTAAGTTTCCTCTACTGCAGGCTTTACAGCCTCTAAGGAAGGCTGCACTATATCACATGTGTGGTCCTATCTGCCAGAGCTGATCTGACCATACAATATCTAGGTACATTCTTGGATATTGAAAGTGCAAAGGGAAGCCATAGAGAGTACATGGGCTGGACAACCGTCATTATGAGTTCCCCAACACCATGATGGCTTCACTGTGTCAGTGTTGGATTTCTTAATAGATGCACACAGAGGTCAACTTAGAGGTGCCCCTGAAAAGCTACCAAACACTGGTGTGGTCACCGACACCCCTCCTCCACGCTTGAATGACATTTTAAGGTGGGAAGCCTCAAAGGTGATGCTACCTTTGAAATGCAATCAAGGCATCTACAGTTAGTGGAGGACCCCCTCTCCTGCTCCAAGTTTGGCAGACACATTTGTTAGATTAGGAAGTGTGCCCACATTCAGCTAGCACCAACCCTAAGGTGGGATAGGTGATGTGGAGGCCACTTTTCTAATTCCTCCATCTTGTCTTAGAATGTATTGACCTACCAGGGTCAGCGTTATGCCCACCTTCAAATGGAAGTGGTCATAGGAGGGTTTAGTCGCTATAAAGGTAGTTAGCCCATTAGCTACTATCTGGTAATCCCATTAACACCCCTAAATTTAGTATATAGGTGGCAGCCCTCGGTCCTAAACTCATATCCTGCTGACCGAAGAGGAAAAAGGACATCTTAGAGCATCAATGAGAAGAGGACGCATGACTGACCTGACACCAACCCTGTTGGCCTGCCTGTTGTCTTCAACTCCTTCACCAAAAGCAGACTCGTCCTGCAGTTAAGTTCCAGAAACCCAGGAGGCTTGCCTGCCTTTGACAAAGAACCAGGACCTCCCTTGGATTGGTGGAACCAAGGCCCTGCATGACACAGGTCAACCAACATCTGAAACAACGGTCAAAGTACTCCCATTTGGACTCAGCAAGATGTTGGTCCCCAGGAAGGTGGCTAGAAACCCCCCTCCAGAGTGGTAGCTGACTCACACTGAAATTTGTAGAACCTACTGCACTCTTTACTTCCTCTAGCTTGTGATGTCCATCTGCTCGACATTTGCCACAACCAAGGATTGTTGGTAGCCAGTCCATCCACTGACCCCTTCAGTCTTCACTTCAAGAAGAGGGCACGCCACAGCAGCTGCAACTGACATTGGAGTCAACACCACTCCTGTGATTTTACATTTCTTGTTTGGTGTCGTCAAGTGTGTGGGGAAAAAACATCTTGGCAGGACTGCCGTTTATCAACAGACCAGCTGAGGTACATCTTTGGAGCGCCAGACCTCGGTGATGGACATTTTCATTTCCCCTTGCATTCAGCATCCCCGGGCAATGTAATTGAGAACTGCCTGTTCGACTCGGGTCCTGCAACCCCAAAGACCTCTGCTCTGGCAGAGTAGAGACTGACTTCTACTCCAATTGCATGTTGGCATAATTCTTGCAGAAGCCAATGTGTTTTAATCCCCAACCGCGATAGTCTTTGATTGACGGGTTTGCCCGTCATCCAGTCCTTCCCGTTTCCCATTGCCCTCAATACTAAAACTGTTTGATCTGATGCAGGCTACCGCTGTGTATTCTACATCGACCATCATAGTAATACTTGACAGTGTTTAAAGTATTTTCTCATGCATCTATTCAAAACTGTATTTTCGAAATTTGCCTAATCGTACTGCACTTTGGTGCCTAAAATATATGTTAAAAGATGTGATATTTTTGCAAATTGGTCTCGGATTTATCCTTGAGTTTGTGTCATAGGACACACGCTCGACCCAGTCTTCTCTTCCAGCAAGCACATCTCCACCGGACTTCACTGGACTGACCACAGCTGCGTCCACTTCAGCGTCAAAAGAACCGCGACCCACCACCGCCCACAACAGATCCCTCGCAGGAACTGGAACAAGATCACCGCCGACCAGCTCACCACCTCCCTCAGGACCCCAGCAAAGCAGCCATCAACCTCATGCAATGGATCACCAACTGCGCAAACGATCTTGCACCACTGAAGACCCCCCCCCAGCATACACGGCAGCAAGAAAGCCCCCATGTTCACCGACGAACTCAAGAACTCCAAGAAGAACTGCTGCACCCTCGAGAAAGCCTGGCGCAATGACCAGACCACAGACAACTGGACCACCCTCAAGCACGCCACCCGCAAACACCACCAGCTGATCCACACCACCAAGAAGACAGCATTCAAAGAACGACTCGACAATAACGCCCACAACAGCAAGGGACTCTTCAGCATCGTGAAAGAGCTCTCCAACCCCAGCGCAGGAAACAACGACATCACTCCCTCGCAAGACCTCTGCGACTCACTCGCCTCATTCTTCCACCGCAAGATCGCCTAAATACACAACAGCTTCGGCGCTCCAACCACGTACCCCATCACCATACCATCGCCCCCCACGACCACCCTCAGCGCCTAGACCCCGGTCAGCACCGAAGACACCACCCGCACGATGAACAGCATCCACTCCGGATCGCCAACCGACCCCTGCCCCCACCACGTCTTCAACAAGGCCGACTTCATCATCGCACCCCAACTCAGAGACATCATCAACGCCTCCTTTAAAACCGCCACCTTCCCGGAAAGCTGGAAGCACGCCGAGCTCAGCGCCCTCCTGAAGAAACCGACAGCGGACCCCACCGACCTCAAGAACTTCCGCCCCATCTCGCTCCTCCCCTTTCCTGCCAAAGTCATCGAGAAGACCGTCAACAGACAGCTTGCCGCCTTCCTCGAGACAAACGGATCCCTCGACCACTCGCAGTCCGGCTTCCGAGCCAACCACAGCACCGAGACCGCCCTCATCGCAGCCACTGACGACATCAGATCCCTGCTCGACAACGGAGAAACAGCGGCCCTCATCCTCCTGGACTTGTCCGCGGCATTCAACACCATCTGCCACCGCACCCTAGTGCAGAGCCTCAGCAACACCGGTATCCAAGAGAAGTCTCTGGAGTGGATCATCTCATTCCTCGCCGGAAGAACCCAGAGAGACCGCCTCCCCCCGTTCAGATCCGAGGCCACCGAAGTCATCTGCGGCGTACCACAAGGATCCTCCCTCAGCCCCACCCTCTTCAACGTATACATGAGCCCCCTCGCAGCCATCGCACGCCAACACAACCTCAACATCATCTCCTACGCTGACGACACCCAGCTCATCCTCTCCCTCACCAACGACCCAGCCTCCGCCAGAACCAGCCTACACGAAGGGATGAAAGACGTCACCGAGTGGATGAAGAACAGCCGCCTGAAACTGAACTCAGATAAGACGGAAGTCCTCATCCTGGGACCATCTCCCTCCGCCTGGGACGACTCCTGGTGGCCCCCTGCACTGGGCTCCACTCCCAAGCCAACGGACCACGCACGTAACCTGGTCTTCATCCTGGACTCCTCCCTCTCGATGACCAGACAAGTTAACACCGTATCGTTATCATGCTTCAACACCCTGCGCATGCTCCGAAAGATCTTCCGATGGATCCCCACCGAAACCAGGAAGACGGTCACCCAGGCACTCGTCACCAGCCGGCTGGACTACGGGAACACCCTCTACGCGGGCACCACAGCCAAACTGCAAAAAAGACTCCAACGCATCCAGAGCGCCTCATCCTGGACATCCCCCGACACAGCCACATCTCCGGCCACCTGAGAGACCTGCACTGGCTCCCCGTCAGCAAGAGGATCACGTTCAGACTCCTCACCCACGCACACAAGGCCCTCCACGACCTGGGCCCCAAGTACCTCAACGACCCCCTGACCTTCTACACGCCCACCCGCCAGCTACGGTCGACCAACCACACCCTCACCACCGTTCCACGCATCCGCCGAGCCACCGCCGCTGGAAGATCCTTCTCCTACCTGGCAGCCAAGACATGGAACTCCCTCCCCATCCACCTCCGGCTAACCCAGGACCATCTTTCCTTCAGGAGGCAACTCAAGACCGGGCTCTTCGAGCAGTGACTGCCCCCCCCCCTCCCCCAGCGCCTTGAGACCCTTCTGGGTGAGTAGTGCGCTATACAAATGCCATGATTGATTGATTGATTGTCTCAAGTATTGCCTGGAGTACAAATAAACGCTTAGCACTACCCTCTGCTAAGCCTAACTGCTCACCCACAAATAGAGAGTTAGTATTGTCTACTTTTGCCTTTGTATACTAATTTGGGTCTCACTGGAGTCTCTGCACAGTGTACTTCGTTTTAGTACACTATGTAGTGAGACAACATCCTACACAAAGCCTCGGCTCAGGCCATTGCGCATGTTGTAATGTTTTGAACTTTATAGACCCACCCTAGAAAAATGCTCCTGGTACCTATTTCAAGAGCGGCACATTTTAAGCTAATAAAACCAGCAATGCTGTTTTTCCTCAAGCTGGGGTATTTATTTAAGTATTGTTGTTAAAATCCGTGGGGCCAAGCCATAACTTCTGGCACACTGACCTATTTAACTACTGAACTTGTAGTGACTGAATACGTAACACTATTTTATGTATCAAATACTGTGTGTCATGTATCTAAATTGTAGTGTGATTGTGATTGGATTTTTTTCTCTTTTATTGTGATTTTATAATGTTTTTATTTATCTTATATGGTTAAATTCATTTCAACAGAATATAAAATATACTTGTTTTTTGCAGAGCAATGGAGAACTTAACCAGGGTGAAAGCTGTGGGTTATGATTCAAGATTAATTAGGAGGAATTGGTTCAGCAATTGTCACTCTTTTACTGCCGTGTCATTTCCTCCATCTATTATTCATTGCAGTTTACAAATTGAAATGACCCATTATCTTTATAATGAATACCATTTCCATTTTCAGGTTGGAAACCGTCAATAGATGGTACTACAACGCGATTTGCTGCTCAAAGTGATGTAATTCAGAACCATTTAATTATAACACAGGAAAGTGCTACGTTTTTAAAACATAAACGCCTTGGGGACACTGCAACCAAGCATGAAACAATGTTCTCGACATACTGTGTGGCACTGAGCAGTTCATTTTATAAATCTTAATGAATTCTCCCTCAATAAACCTATGGTAATTACTTCTGTGCTACATTAACTGTCATGAAGAATAACTGTTGATAAGTTGTCCTACTGTAAATGATTCATTGTAATTTACTACTGTTACAAAACTATAGTAGTTCTTTGCCTCTAGCAATCTCCGGCTGTGAACATAAGAGTATGAAATATTCATTATTACAGAGTAAGACTTTTTTGAATTAGCAATGTGAAAGAGACGAACTTTACTGTCCCCATCTGCCGGGCACTTTCAGATTTTCAAATTTGCTAAGTACACAACAAGTTATGTGCTCTCCTTTCTAGTAGACATATTGGAAGCTTATGCTCAACACCTGGCAAAAAAAAAATGCTGATCCTGATTTACAAAAAATGATTCCCAAAGTGTTTTTTGTGTGCATAACTGCTTCTTACTTCTTTCTTAGCAGTGAATTATAACTACATTTCCAGGCCTGATTAACAAAGCATTTTCAGTGATTAGCTAAGTTATATCTTACGCCAGGCTTAGGTTTAAGTTATTAAAGAAATCACAGCTTCGTCATGGAGAAAAGTTTTCAAATCAAAAACATATTTTTTCTCTGAGTGAACATGTCTGTACACCAGAAAATTCTTAAGTAACACACACCTAACCAAATGAGAGATATGTCCACACAGACAATGCTTTTTGAATTATGCCTGTCAGTTCAGATGTAATTCACATTTAAGACAAGAGCAATATACAACAGCTCATAGAAAAATCTTTGTGAACGTCATCCAGAATGGATAACTTACACAATTAAAATGTTTTAAGAATACCTTTATGGGTTATTAACGAAGCTTACTAGCTTAACCAGGTGTTATCAAGGGAGGTAAGAAGAAACAGATATTTGGTGTAATTGAATGAAGCACAGTTACATCTGATTACATGACCTTGAGATTTTACATTCTAGTATCGGTCCAGAAAGGATTTTATTTAAATTTTTTGAGTTTTTCTTTCTTTTAATTTCAAAACATATTTCCTAAGATTTATCTTCTTCTTACTGTTTCCCCTTAAATATTGGGTACCTAGTGCTCTTTTAAACATTTTCAGCAGTCAATACACTTCAGTCTTTTGAGTATGGGTTCCATAAGCCAAAAAGTGTGGGAACTACATTTTAATTTTTCTGTGAGTACCGAATAAGCTACAGCAAAATAATGATTCACCACATTATATGATTTTCTGACCCCTTAGAATACCTGTAAGTGTAAAGTATGTTACTAATCCCCTTACTTTGGTACACTTGAAACCCTACACTCGTATGAAGAATAAAAAACAAGCATTTGCAATGCAATAGGTCTCGCATTTCGAGAATTTGAGCTATGGCCATTGTAAATTACAATGTCTTTTATTTATGTGTTTTGAAAACCTGCAAGCGGTGCCTGAACCCACACTTTGTGCCTATAGTCCTTGCTTATGAACAGTAAGGCTGCAGTAAAAGAGGCACAGTTACCGTCAGCCTTGCTTCTCATAAGCAACGACTATAAGTACAAAGTAGAAATACAATTAGTCGCTTTGAAATGTGACAAAATAATTATTATATTAATTCCAGATTAGGTTGTACTCTATGTGGAGCTGATGAAGGGAAATTTATAGAAGGTCTAATATAAATGAGATGTGGTAGGTTCAGTACAGCAAGCTGCGCCTTGTTGTCCCTAGTGAGAACGAATTCTCTACCCCACTAATTGCCTGGACCCTGCACCCGCCCCCTACGTGCTATACGAATGATAAATTCAATGTATATATATAGAAAAAACTATGAAATAATACTGCTTATGAAGTGATTTTGGCCAGGCTTTCTAGGACGGTGAATTACAACCGGTCCTTCTGTACATAAAGTATATGAAGTGCTCTGTCCTATGTCACCTACTTTGAGACCCTCCACTCTATCACGTCTCGCTTGAGCACTTTTCTCTTTTTGCACGCTCTCTACCTTTTGGAGCAACCTATCCCTAAATGAAAATAATATGACATGTTAAATAACGGTCTCACCATTGTCTAAATAAAATTATATGGTGATTTCAAGTACAGGCAGTTGCACATATTTTCCTTTTTTCTCATTACAAATGATGTATTATGTACCAAAGAGCTGTTGCACTAATCCAAGCAGCTCCGGAATTAGGTTACATATACCTACAAGGGAATTGATTCACTGCTTCATAAATACAGGTCAAGGACCATTGTTTTTATATTGTCTAGGTGCAGTAGCACAAGCTGTGCTTTGAGGTCCCTAGTGAGCATTATAAACATTGAAGATATGGTAAAAAAAAATATTTTTTTAGCAGAGTTTTATATAGCGCGAACTTGACCTGAATCATGTATCAATTGCATTTCATGAGGTCACATTCACTTTTTTGTTGGGCTGGGGAGATTAAGTGATTTGCCCAGAATCACAGGCTGTTCAGCGACATTGCCGAGACTCGTACCCAGTTTTCCAGTCTCGAAGTTGACTGCCCTAGCCATTAGGCCAACTTCTCTCCCCCTATCCCCAAAACCTCTCCCCTACCCATAATGCATTGCATGCAAGACAGTACCACGAGTACATTCATTCAAATAGCTATGTCCATGTATACAATTAGTAGCTTTGAAATGTGACAAAATAATTACTATATTAATTCCATCCAGATTAGGTTGTACTCTATGTGGCGCTAATGAAGGTACATTTATATAAGGTTTAAAATAAATGTGAGATGTGCTAGTGAGTAAAGTAATCACTGCCAATATAGTTTAGGACAAGTGAGTGTCCTGTCTGAAGGCCTTTAAGAAAGTAGTGCCTTGAGGCTGTAATAAAAACTTAGGGCGTAACAACACATAAAAAAGGGGGTGTCCTCATGGGCGGTTACAAGAGGAGACAAGACGGTACTAAGAAGGCACTACAAAGCCTAATGACCAAAGAAAAGCCACCATTTGAAAAGGACAGGGACAGGAGCCATGTAAAAAAATGGGCGGGAAGTAAATGGAGCTTTATCCCCATATCCTGAATACAGCATATCTCGAAGAGACAGCGCAAGCGCTGCCTAGGCGAGACTTAAAAGGAGTTAAGGACACTGTACTGAAAGTCATTTCTACCTTATGATCTATCATATTCACTGTCCTTTCCCCTCATGGAAACTTTCCTCTCAAATGCAGAAGAACCTCAAGACCCCACCAAGCCCTTCTATTCTTTAGATGCACTTGACACTCTACTTGGCCTCATCTACAGCTTTACCATCAACTGCTATACCTACACTGATCACATAACACCGACAGGAGGTTTAATATCTCTCAGATTCCTGCACCGCAGGCCCATTATTTAATGTGGTTGTATAGTTGATATTAGCTAACCATCTGTCAGCAGCTAAGTTACCAGTGGTGCAGCCGGTTCAATGCACCGGGGCCCAGATGTGGGAGGGATCTCAACTACAAAAATCCCTTGATCCCTGAGAGGACACCTAAATAACCATGCTGGTGTTCTGAAGGTAAATAAGCATTAAAATATACCTTTAATGTTGTTTTATCTTACACATTTGCAGTGTGTTCAAAGACAGAGGTCAAATGTCAGTCTAGTCTCTTGCAAATTGTTGCTTATTCTTTTAACATGGAGACTGGTGTTTACTTTTCTCTTACATACTGAAAAATGTGAGGATTTTGTAAAGTGTACTTTGTGAAAATCTTGCTGATGTGAAAGGAAATGCTGTTTCATATTGTTTTCTTCTAACACAACAATATTTAAATACCTATTAATGAACTGTACAAATATATCAGAATAAATTAACAGTTAGGACAGCACAAATTAAGCATGCTTTCAAATTTTAAAGTGTGATGAAAACAAAGATTTCTATAGGGTCAAATCAAGACACTTAGGGCCTCATTTACAATGATTTGGCATAGTGCTGTGATGTAAGCCATTTTGCTGTGCTGCCCTACGCTAAATCGAAAGGTCAGGAATGAGATACATGCATTCCTGTCCTTACAGATGGCACACAATATGGTGCCTAGCGCCAATTGAGATACCCTTGTACTATGGTGCAAGGGTGTCTGTATTGGGAGCAGGATTATTATGGGTGCAGGAAGAGACACCTTCCTGCTGGAAACCATTTAATTGAGGAGTTTACTTCTTTGTATGTGTTTTCCCCTTATTACGTCTGCCTTGGGGAGGTTTACAGTTTTGAAGCATTCCCAGGCTTACAGATCCTTGTAAATCTGGGAATGCGTCAAAACCTATGGGTTTTTCATGGGAGCACCCACTGCAGTGCCCATGGAACGCCTCCCTGAGGCAGTGTGAGGCAATGCAGTGACCTGAGCTTCATTGCCTTCCAACATATCTATGAGGCCATGAATAGCCACTCAAAGTGGCTTTGCGTGGCCTCGTGGATATAGGTCTGCACTAAGCTCTACCGGAGCATCATAAAAAGTGAAGCACCGGCAGCACAAGGGGCTTGTAAATAAGCCCCCAAATTTTGTTATGCCCAAATGCCAAATATTCAATGAAACTCAATTTTCACACATTGTTTGTTTGCTATATAGTTTTTATGGGGGGGGTGTATTTCAAATAATTTTTGTTGAGAATATTAGGGTCATACAACACAAAAGGAAGAAGGAAATGGTGAACAGAAAAAAATGCAGGTAGGCTTTGGTGCTTACAAATATCATTCTAACAATACAATGTCAGAGATAACATGCCAAATATGAACTGACAGATCCACTAATGATTAAATCAGTGACAGAATGGATAACATGTACAATGATACAGATCCCAGTTTAAACTTGTTTTAAAATCGTTCCCTCTTTGTATTGCAGTATATGTATGGCATGCATAAGAGGCTAAACAGGAGCAGAAAGAAATTAGATCCTGCAATAAAGAAAAATATTAAGAAAACCCAGGAATCGCAGTGTTGCACTTAGGAGAAGTCTGTGGTGGGCTTTCGAGGTGAGTATAATTCTTCATTTGTGTAGTATCTGGTTGGACATATTTGAGGCCGCATTGCTATTAAAGTCTATCAGGGTGGTTTAAAGATAAAAGGAGGATGAATCCATAGAGTCCCTCATTTTTCTATGGGTTGGACGCCAAGGAGAGAGTTGTAGAGCTGTATTGTCGGCACCTCTCAAAAAATTTGCCATTCTTGCCACATTTTGAATGAGAATAATTTGAAGTTCCTCCAGTTACTTAGAATTATTTTGCATGCCAGGGTAAGCATTAAATTAAGTAAGTCCAATTCATTATCATTTTGTATTTGTGGGTCCAGGTAACCTTGCTTATGAGAATTATCTGGCTGGGCTTAGTAATATGTAGATTGTGTGTTATATATTAGAAGACCCTATCCCAGAAAGATTGCAAGATCGGGCAATGAAATAGCATAATTTCTAAGTCTCCCACATGAGAGTTACAGTTCCAGCATTGGGGTGATTGAATGAGGTTAAGTTTGTGGAGTTTGGCTGCAGTAGGCTCTGTTTATATTCATATATTTTGATTGAGAGTGTTGGCGAGATTGTATTCCTAAAGGGTGTCATATGTATGTGTTCCCAGTCAAATTCAATAGATTTTGGGGCAGATTTATGATGGGAATGCGCCACGTTTGCGTCATGCAACTGCGGCGTAAACGTGGTGCATCCCTACGAACCATTTACAATGTGACGCATCTAGGCAGATGCGTCACATTGTAAAGCCCTGCGCCACTTGTGGGCATTCCGGCGCAGGGTGGGCCTTCCGGGGCAGGTGCGCCTCGCAAAAGTGGCTGAGTGAAATCTATAAGATTTCACTCAGTCACTTTCAGGCCAATGCTGCGTCAAAACCCTGCGCCTGCTTGAAGCAGGCGTAGGTCTTGACGCATCATTGTATAGATGGGGCACCCCCGAGCCTTGCTGGAGCTGCGTCGCGCTTGCGACGCAACTCCAGCAATGCGCCACCTTTACGGCACAGATGCGCCACGCATCTGTGCCGTTTTTGCCCCATGGTGCGCCGCATTGTAAATGCGGCGCACCATGGGTGGTGGAGCAGCGGCGCAAAATAACTGGCGCATCCCTGGGGATGCGCCAGTTATCATAAATCTGCCCCTTAGTGTTGGATTCTGCTTCCCATTTCTTCTCATTTACCGTATGGTGCTTACATGGTTTAGATAGGAGTTGTTTATATATACTTGACACCATATGACCCACTTTCAGTAGTTGGGACAATTTAAGTGGTAAAGAGGCACAAACTGGATTTATAGATTGTTTAGAAATCTGGACTTTAAGTTTAAAAAATGTATGCAGGTCTATGTTAGTTAAATCCCTTTCTAATCGTAGCTTGGTGAAGGTCTTAGGCAAGATATCATTATACAAGTCTTTGATCAAGTTAATACCTCTCTGTGACCAATCTTGCCCAAAAATTAGAATGCCATCCATTCTTAGTTTGGGATTATTCCATATTGCAGCCATATTGGACTTGACTAGCTTAATACTCTGGGAATGAAAGAGCCTGTTTTGTGTTCTGGATAATATATTTAATGTAGTAGGATTGAAGTATACATAGTCATAATGACAAGAAGGGGATACTTTTAATTAGATCTGCTTCTACTTCCAGCTACAGGGGAAAGTAATTTGAGCTTTCTACAAACCAAGCTGCCCCTTGTTTACAGAGGAAGGCCGTTTGGTAATTCCGAATGTTTGGTAGACAAACTCCTACTCTAGTTTTGGCCTGTTTGGGTTTTACTAGTGATATTCTGGATCTCTTCCCCTGCCATAAAAAAATGGTAAGAGCCTTGTCAATTTTATTCAGGGAGTCTTCTGATAATATCATAGGAAGCATACCAATAAGGTAGTTGATAAGTGGCATAATCATCATTTTAATCGTGTCCACCCTTCCCCACCACAATAGAAATGTTGGTGACCATCCATTCAATAGTTTAGTGAGTTTCCTAAATGTAATGTTTTAATTCTCTTGTAGTGTAGTTATAAGATCATTAGTGAATAACAGACCCAGATATTCAATTGGTCCTGGTTGCCATGCCAGACCCTTGTCCCCCAAAATGTCTTTACTACCCAGAGAGTTAAGCTTGACTTCTGTCTTGTCTTTATTAAGCGTATAGCCTAAGTCTTCAGCGAATTCATGTATAGATTTCATAAGAGCAGGGTTAGCGGTCTCAGCGTCCCTCAAGACTAACAGAACATCATCAGCATAGGAGGCCACTTTGAAGATTGTACTACCAAACTCTACGCCTGGTGTGTCTACATTTTCTCTCAAGTGTTGATGAAACAGCTCTACAGCTACTAGGAAAAGTGATAGGGATAGAGGGCATCCTTGTCTAGTCCCTTTTCGTGGTGAGAGGGAAGAGGAAACGGCAACCCCCCCTCTGACTTTAGCTTTGGGCTCAAGGTATAATGCCATGATCATTCGTATCAACGTGTCTCCCAATTCAAATTTTTCCAGTGTCAGTCGTAAGTACACCCAGGCAACCTTGTCAAATGCTTTTTCTGCGTCTAGGGCAGAGGTCTACAAACTTTTTGATGTCGAGATCCTCTTGTCAAAATTGTTTAGGCGTAAGGACCCCCTTCTGACAAAAAATTTCTAGAACCTTGTACTCCTCATCATCGACAACTATCGACAACCATAAACACCCCTAATTCCCACAGCAAATAACTTTTACGGCAGCTAAATAATATTAAACAGTGTGTAGCAAACCAAGGGTCAGCGAGCATGGGGGTGTAGTCAAAGGTGTTGCTAACAACAAAGGGCCTCATTTTTGAGGAATTGGCATATGGCAGCACTGCACTCCTTCTTGCTGCACTGCCCTACGCCAATGTGAAAGGGCAGGAATGCACCCTATTTATAAAATATGATGCATTTCTGCCATTTTGCCTTGTGTTGGCGCACAACTTGCTGCCTAGCACCAGCATAGGCAGGATTGTTTTTGTACAGGAAGAGGCACCTTTCTTCACAAAAACAAGCCTGAGAGGCGTTTTCCTCTTTCTATGTGAGCTGCAGAATGTAGCACACATGGAAAGAGAGTGACCCTTCCTGCACATAAACAATCAAAAAAGAAAAATGGTGTTTTGCAACTCGTGCCTTGACAGTGTTTTCTGCCAATGCAACAGCTATCCTTTGTGCCAGTGGACTTCTCTAAATGTGGCATATTGATACTACCTCAGAACTATGGAGCACTTAGTTACATCATCCTGACTCCAAATCTGGCCCTATGTAAAATGAAAAATTTCTGTTTGAGATATTGAGTGCTTTTGATAAAGTTGAAGACTATATGAAGTAGCCATGTCTTTCTTGACATCTACAACTAAATATTAAGTTGACATAATTCTGTTGCATTACAAATGTTTTCTGAAGGATAATGTGTACTAAAAATATGGATAGAAACTATTATTTTACCAAAAATAAAAATACACTAACCCACGCACAATTTTAATGAAACCCCTTAATTCTGGTTCTGATATGTTGCTCCTGCTCCACAAGTATTTAAAGAAAAATGCAATTAGTTTGGCTGAACATCAAATGCCCAAATACTGTGTTTTAGTGGCTCATGCCATAATTCTCTGCCCATAGGCAAATGTCGGGATGGCCAAAACTCACTCCTGCACTACTACTCCACTTCAATTGACAGTTTTGCCATGCCCTAATTAAAAAAGTCACCTGGAGTGGGGAAAACACATTCTTCTTTATCCAGTCCTTCACTGCTAGTAATCAACAACAATACGAGTTATAAAATGTTGCTTTGGTGATGTTTGAAACATATTTTTGAAATCCTTCACCCCATGGCGCTAAATAAATAAAATCACATATTAACTGGAAGTATTGGTACGAGACAAATTATTGCTGCTACCCACTCAGATTGAAGGACTGCTGAAACTAATTGATAATACTTATCAATGCATGCGGGCATGCATATATGCATGATTTAAATCATGTGAACATAACTACAGACCAATGACCACTGTGCAAAGGTGGAGGCACAGGGGATGAATACAGAGGATGAAAATTAGGGAGGGGATACAGGCAGGGCAAGGGAGATTACCAACCTGAATCCTCCATCTGTAATATTGTATGTGAATGTGTCATCACTTTAAGAGGAGGATCTTCAGTTCCTTTCTTAAGAGCAGGAATCTTCATGAGTCAGATGAGAAGATATTTTCAGCTATAAAACTGACCATTGAAGAAACAGGCTCGGACAATTATGTACCTCTTAGACAAATTTGCAGTAATCTCTTTTATAGTTTTATAGAAGTTCTGTAATGATACACTCTTTAAACTATTTCCTTAAGAATCATAAACTCAGATGATCTGGTTAAATATCGACAGTAATATGATAACTAATAATTACAGAAAGACTAATTTGCGACCTGAAATTGCAGGACATCATCTGGAGTATTCTCCAACACTGAGATTTGATAATCAACCAATGTATCCAATTTCTCTTATTTTTAGATTCATAAATCACCTAATATTTTTTGAACTATTTCTGAACCTTAAATGCTATATAAAACTTGATATTTAAAAAATCATTTTGAGCAGTGTGAAAGCTTATGGGTGAAATCTTTAATCACTCTTTTGTTGCTCAAGACCATCACCATAAAACAAATAAGCCTCGGTAGAGTTTGCAGAGTTTTATGCCCCAGAACTCCATGAAGTGCCAGAAAAACTCTGCTGTGCTCCACCGAGTTCTGCCAGTGGCAAAGTCTGCTAAGTCTCCCTCCTTGCACTGATTTTTAGTGCCAGGAGTTTGTCCTGTGCTTTAAAATCAGTGTGAATGGCACTACGCGTCGCACCAGAGGGTGCTGCAGCTTTTTGCCTCTTGATTAGACATTCTACTCAAGCGGCAGCTTCCTCAACGTGAAAGACAGATTTCACAACCTGCCGCAACCGCCCACAATGAGAAATCTCAGTGGGAGGGGGGTATAGCCCATGCTTTGTTTTGCGAGCGCTCGCCAACTTACTAATGGCGAGCCACTCAAGAGAAAAAAAACTCCACTCCGCGTCACTTTGCTGAGTGTTTCGGAACTCCGCCAGCGAAGCTGAATTCTTCACCTACCCCTAAAAAAGCAACCACTGCCTTTCACCCAGTTCAGTTGAGTTTCTTCCCAGCACATGGGATAGAAACAGTTTACCCGTTTTTACTATATCTAAATGAATTCAAATCAAGGCACCATGTTCACCTTGATTTTAGTTCTCTTTGCAGCCTTAAGCACTTCATGAAAAGAAAAATCTATAAACATCCAACAGACAGCACTCTATGTGTGATTTTGCACATTTCCCCAAAACAACAATTTATCTTTTCCTTTCCCGTTTTCTTTCCGGCCAATGTGGTCCAGCATTCATCCAGACTCTCTATGGAGACCCACCACCTTTAATGCCAATATTGCCCACTCTCCACCTTAGTCAGAACATCCAGTTTTCTTACTTATGTTGATCAGTCCATCATCACTGCTGATCAGTATAAATGACACTGAGCCTAAAGCTATCTTCCAAACCTTACATTACATCTATAGACCTTGTATAGTCACAAACTCAGACACAATGGGTCCAAGAGCCAGACAATCAACTTTCAACTTTGACCTTGGTTTAGTTGCCTCCTATCTTGGAACCTGTCTTATTTCTGATCATCAAAGTCAGTAATCTTGGCCTCCTGATCCATGCCTCCTTATCATTAGTTTCAGCTGTTGACAGATGGGCTTCTATATGATTCTCACTCCTGAAATTGTCTGGGTAACAATTATCTTGCCTTTGAATTTTCAGAATGCTATGTTTTTGAGTCATCATAACGATCTCCTCAATGGTTAGCCTAAATTTCAGAATGAAACTGCCTGTCTAATTTTGGGCCGTCCTTTATGAAGCTGGATCTGAATTAATCTTTCCAGTCTATTAGAAACAAATTACCTTTCAGATCCCTCTATGTAGTCCATGGAACCAATTTTATTAAAGCCTCTTTGGCCTCATTTAGATTTTGGCAGATGGAGTCTTCTCCATTAGGATGGTGGAGGACAATACTTATGTTTGCCTGAGGGACATCTGCTTGGCAAACTTAGACTTACACTCCGGCTCTGCAGACAACTCTCTACATTGACATTGACTGCCATCATGGCTGTTACTGGCAATTTGGGAAACTTTTGAAGGACAGTAACATCAGTCATGGATGTCTAACTTTTCAAATATTATTTTGTTTTCCAAATACAAACTTCCCAAATAGGAGTTTGGTTTTGAAATAAAAATGTAAAAACTAATGACCCCCACATCCTGGGACGTTTCTCTCATGGTTTTGGGGTCATTATTGCTTTTTCCTGTCCCTCACCGCCTGCTTTTTCCAGATGTAATTGACAAAAACAAGGACTTTAAACAATCTACCCTACATAGGGTAGATGGTGTAAAATCCTTTTTCCGATGACCTCTACTGTGTCAGGCCATTGGAAGAAATATTCCATCAATGGAGCCAATGACCATTCGCTGATGGAATACTTACAGTTAGTTTGATTCCAGATTAAGCGGGTGGACTAAGGTTTGGCAGACAGGTTGCTACTTTGCTCTTGCAACAGAGTGCCCTGTCTGGCAAACTTTAATTCAGGATTCTTATCTGCAAGGTCACTACCTAGGCTACAAACGAACTTGTTTTTTAATTCCTTTACATTAGCTGTGCTGAAGGTGTAGAGACTTCAGCTCATGCACACAGTCTTATGTTTCTTCCAAAGTAACCTCTCTGAGGAATAATCTTTCGATTTTTCTTGAAGAGTTTCCAACCATCTGATTTTTCACAAACATCTTAATACTTTTCTTTTTAGTGCCTACCTTCTTAGATTGACTGACCACAGCACTTATTCTGCATCATGTCAACTTGACGTAGCACTGTACTTTAATTAAATTAAAATCAAGGAATATGTCATTTCATCTATCAGTCTCATTCAGAGAGTCATGTAAAATACGTGATAATGTGTTTTTTGGGACGGTAATCTTACACCCTATGATCCTTGTCATGACAAACATGCCACAAATGTGACTTTTGGATATCCAGCTTAGAGTGACACAAGACTGTACGTTGAAAACACATCTCTATTTTAGTTTTGCAACTCATTTTAAAAAGTTGGTGGGAGTCATGTAGCGCTGGACAATTTCCTTTTTATTGGCATCCACCGGAAAGTTGCTATGATGCTTTTCATTTCCTTCCATATTTTATGCATGGAAATTTGTGCCAGAGTTCAGGTACTAGAAATTGGTTTGTAGTATAGCATGTTGTGCTGCCCTCTAATAATGTTTGTTAAGTAAATAAAGGGTTTACTGCCCCAAATGTAGTATTGGCTGGACATTATAATATAAAATGAATGTGTAACAAACATTCCACATATAAGGTGGTCAGAAAAAGATCAGAACCACACTACTGCAGTTCTTAGTTCAAAGCCTGCAAGAGCAAACCACAATATCTGAAATGTCTTTTCTGTTGTCCCTCATAGAAGAAAAAAGATACTATACTCGTATAGATACACCTCACTTCGTTGTACATCTGAAATATTATGTTAAATAATTTTATCATTATGTTACTGTAAGATTATTGCTTTATGTTACAGGAATCACAATAATCATCAGAAGGCTACAATGTAGCACAGTGCAGAAGACTCCCTTCTCAAAGTTACCGACATTAGTTGACTGGATTCCAGTTTGTCAACTTTCGCAATTGTGTCTCTTTTTTACTTTTCAGATTCAAAGACTCCAGCACTTTGACACATTAGCCACAAAGTACTGAAAACTGAGCTACACAATAGAAGAAAACAAGATCAAGCTGGGGAATCATGGCACAAATATCTGAGTAAGATCCTTTGGTGTAAATTTTAGTCAAAAGTGCTAAAAGAACAGACTTTTTTCAACATTGTGCAAACCCTTCCATCACCCATAAACATATTTTCATATGAAAGCTAATGAAATTGAAGTCATTTATTAGGGTCTTGCAAAAATATATAAACAACATCAAGGTCTAAATTGCAGGTAGAAGTCTATATATGCTAGAATAAAATGAGCCTTTGACACCATTGACATTGGGTTAATAGGGGTCACTATGGGTGGATTAAGACTGCAGGAATCTCTAACGAGAAGCCTTCAACTTTTAAATCTAGTACCTGGGGGGTAATCTGTCTATGAAATAAAGGTGGCAGCAACAAATCACTTTTGATCAGATACAGGGGTTCAGAAAGGGTTAACAGAATAAATTGTTCAGTGATACCTGGAACTAGAACCGGAACCGTTGGTCATTACCCCCAGGTCCCTTATGTCCTCGGCCCATTCATTACTAATGGAGATAACCATCTCCCGACAGAAATTAAAACAAGAGGAATGCTGGGATATCCCTACTGCCCCTCCCCCCGGGAGTATAAAGGTAGTACTTACCCAGCAGCCCACCTGTTCTTTTTTTCTGTCTTCGACAGAATGGTTGATGGATGCTGTTGGTGATGATGGGCTGCACCAGCTCCTGCTGGGCTTGGGTGGCGTGCAGGCTCTTCTAGCTCCTCCTGCCCGGCTGCCTGGCTTCGCCGGCAGGGGTGGGATTTCCTGATATGTCTGCCCCCCGGCCTGCCGGGCTTGCTGGGGGGGAATGGCTTCTTCACGGCTGTTGTTCCGGTTTTCCGGCCCTTTGCGGCTGGTGCGCCGCCTCCCGGTTGCTTCCGGGTCGCTGTGCGCGTCTCCCCGAGCCTGGCCGGGTGGGAGACGCGCTGCGCTGGATGTAAATGTAAATGTAAATGTTTTGGACTTGTAAAGCGCACAGCTGCCCGTAAGCGTCCCGGCGCTTGCTTAGGGAACCCGTCCTGGTATTCCCCTGTGAGAAACCCCGGCAGGGTGTCCACAAGGTGAAAGCCAGGCATCCCGCCGCGAGGGGCCATAGTGGAGATTAAGCAAGCTATTGCCCAGAGTTGCAGAGTGTGACCCCGTGAGTTGAGTAGGCACCAGAGCGAGAATTGTCAAGTCCGTGGAATTTTGAGCCCAAAACCCGCCGAGGCGGGGAATCGAACCCTGGTCCACGGTCAATCTCAGCTTCTGGGTCTGCCGCCTCTAACCACTGAGCCACGCTTCTCCGATCCCGGATCCGGCTGTTGGTGTGGGGGCCTTGCTGATGCTGCTCAGGCCCCCGCTCCGGGTGAGTCACGCTTTTGCGGTGTTTTTGCTCCCCCTGTCTGAGAGTGTTGTGCTGTTTGGTTGTATACGGCTGTCACTTTGCATGTACTGCTGTGTTTCCTTGTACTGCGTACGGCCAGCTTGTTTTTGCAACTTGGCTCTCCTGCCTCGGATGTGTCGAGGCTGCCGCTGCTGCTGAGGCCTGCTTCGGAGCGAGGTGCTCGGTCTCCGGCTGCATTTCACTCGCTATCCCCCGGAGGGAACTCAGATGCGGCATCTCTTGTTCCGGAGTGTTCAATGTGTATATGCAGTGGCTTTATGGTTCTGCCCTCTTGGCTGCAGGCCCTGGTCCCGGAGGTTCTGCTTTTTGTCCGGAGCTGCCTTACGTGTGGGTGCTACGATGCATGCTGCCCAACGCCCCCTCTGCTCGCCTCATCTTGGAAGATCTTGGATGGGGGTGTACGACGGAGGTTTGTTTTTGGCCTCTGCTGTTGAACAGTTGGGTAACAGCTGGGCCGCTGTTCTGTCCCGTACTCTCGTGGGCCCGGGTCTGGAGGGGTGTGCTACCTGCCGCTGTGGTGGGGGCTGCTCTGTCCCTGACACTCTGCCCGTCATGCCCTTTTGACTTGGACGGGCGACCTAGCCGTGGGTGGTCCAGGTTCTAGTCTGGACCACCCAGTGATTCTCGGCGGATCTCATTTTTCTCGCGGTTCCTTCCGACATGGAAGGGTTCCTCGGAGACTGGGAGTGGTTGTGTTCTGTCGGCTACCTCTGCCGACTTTGGTGCTGCCACCCTTGGTTCGAGCCTCCTATCAACTCGCCACGCTTCCGAGTGCAGCGCAGAGATTTGGGTCTCAGTTTATGGAGTGCTTTCATGGGCCCGGGTCTGGATGGGTGTGAGCGCTGCTGCCTGCCGTGGTGGCTTGTTTGGCAGTTCTTTGGCCTCTGTATTGATCTGGGTCTGGTGGCTCTGTGGAGTTCTGCGTTCCCATGCAGGGGTCTGTGTGAGAAGCTGTGCGGGGTACGTTCCTTGTTCTCGTTTCCTGCCTGTTTCGCTGCGGCTGGGTGTGGGTGCCTTTCTCCTTGTTGTGGGCTCCTCGCTGCCGTGCTGCTGCTCGTCCGCCTCCTGGGTTGCCTTGGCTGGCACTTCCTTTTGCTGTGTTGGTTGGCGCTTTGACCTCTGTCGGTCCTCCGGTCCCCTGTGCGGCTTTTGGTGTGCCCTGGGTTTTGTTCTTTTGGCCGGGGGGGGGGGTTGGGGGCTTATGTCCCTGGCTTGCCTTCCGTTTTCTGGTTGGCCTCCGCTCTGGCGGTTTTGCGCCTCTGTTTGGTGTCGGGGCTTGCTTGCGGGCTCTGTGCTGCCTTCCCTTTTGGGGTTTCCTGCTGCTGCTGTTTCAGGGGTCCGCGTTGCCTTCGGCTGGCCCCGGTTCTCCGGTGGTGGGCGTTCCATGGGTCTGTTCCCTTGGTTCTCTTCTTCGGGGGGTTCCCCTGCTCTTGGCGCCTCTGGGGGTGTTTGCCCTTTCTGTTTCTGGCCTGCCTCGGGCTGGCTTGGGTTCCGGTCGCCTCTGTGGTGGCTGGTTCTTTTCGCTGCTCCTGCCTTTGCTTGCTCGTGGGTTCCCTGTGTGGTTGGGGTTTTCCTGCCTGCTTGCTTGCGCCTTGCCCTCTGGTGCTCTGGTGTCGGAGTTGCTTCTTTTTCTGCTGCGGTGGCCTGATTGGGTTGCCTTCTGCTTCCGGCTCTCTGCCCCGTCTGGTGGTGGGTCGTTGTTCCTGCTTCTTGGGCCGCTGCGCGTGGGGGGGGGGAGTCCTGTGGGCTCCCCTCCTTCAGGTTGGCCTGCCGTGCTGTTCTTCCTCGGTGGCCTTGCCTCCGCTGCGGGCTGGCTGTTGTGGCCTCTGCCCTGCTTGGGGGTCCTGGTTCTTCCCTTCCTGGCCTCTGTGTAGTTGGCCGTCTTTTGGGGCGCCTGGTTCCTGGTCCTGTTCCTCCTTTTCCTTGGCTGCGCCTGGTTACTCTCGTAGGTGCCGATGGTTCTTTGGGGTGCTCTCTCCCCTCTGCCTCTGCTTGGGTGGCTTGAGCTGCCTTGGGTCCGGCTGTTCTGTTCCTCCCGCCCTGCGCCTGTTGTCGGGCGTGGTGCGTGGTGGGGGCCTGCTTGAGTCCTTCTGGTACTGTGGCCTTCCCTTTGCTAGGTTCTGCTGTTTCCTGGCATCCCCTCCTGTGTCTGCTGTGTTGCCTGACTGTGGCCTCCTGGCGGCTGCCGGGTCCTGTCATGCCTCCTGTTCTCGGGGTTGGTGTGTTGTTCCCGTGCTCCGCTGTCTGCTCGGTGGTTGTGCTTGGTCGGGCCTGGTTGGTTTCTGCCTGGCCGCCTGGGGCTGCGGGGTGCGATTGGCTTCTTCCTTCGATTTTCGTCCCTGCCTCTTCTGGTTTTGGTGGTGGTGCGGGGTGGCCGTTGTTGTTGCCTCTCCTGGGCCTGTGGGTTTTTCTCTCCCGGGTGTCTGCTGGGTCTGCCTCCCGGCCTGCCGGGCTTGCTGGGCGGCATGGCTTCCTCCTGGCCGGTGTTCCGGTTTCTCTGCCCTTTGTGGCGGGTGCGCCGCCTCCCCGTTTCTTCCGGGTCGCTGTACGCGTCTCCCCGTTGCTTGGCCGTGTGGGAGGCGCGCTGCGCTAGTTGCTGTGGCCTGCTTTTGCTTCTGCTTGTCCTTCAGCAGTGGCTTTCTGTGGTGGCCTGTTGCTTTGGGCTTCCTCCCTGTTGGCTCCTTTTCTGGGCTGGTCTGCTTTTTCTGTTTGTGCGTCCTGCTCTAGGTCGCCTGGTTGTGCTCTTTCTGCGGTCCTGGGCTGCCTGATTGAGTCTCTTCTGGGAGTTTCTTGGGTGGCTTGGCACTTCTTTGCGGGTGCCCTGTCTGCCTGTGGGGTGGCTGGTCCCTGTGTCGTAGGGTTCCGGTTACTTATGGGTGTGGTGTGTTCCGGTCTGCTTCTTGTTTCTGGCCGTCACGCTGTTGCCTTCTTGTTTTCCCTTCTTGCCTCTTCTTGGGTTCGTTGGGGCATCGACGGGGCTGTTGGCTCTCAGGCCTATGCTCTGTTGGGGTCTTTCCTTCTTTGTCCTTCCCTTGTTTTGGGTTGGTTCTGCGGGTTGCTTTTGGCTTCGGCTTTGGCTTCCTGTCTGTGTCCTCGGTTGCGCCTTTTCGCCGTGCGGGGTTCGTCCCCTGTGCATGCCCTGCCTTGGGTCTTGCCGGGCTGTGGGGTGTGGTTTGCTTGTGCTTTCCTCCCTGGCTGCGGTTGCTTCTGTGAGGTCCTCTGGGGTGGTTTTGCCTCGGTCTCTCTGGCCTCTAGGTTTCTGCCCCGGTCCTTTGCTTGGGCTGTTTGGGGTCTTTGTGCCTGGCCTGTCTCTGGTTTGGCTTGGCTTTGGTTGTTGTGTCCTTCGTGGTTCCCTTGCTGTCGTCTTGGGTCCTCCGGGTACTTGGCCCGTCCGGTTGCACTCCTGCTTTGGTGTTCAGGTTTGCCTTCTTCGGGCTGTTGCTTCCTGCTCCCGTTTCCTCCGCTTTGGCTGGAGTTCTGTTTTGGGGTTCCTGGGGTTCCTTCGGTTCCCTTTTCCTCTTTTTCCGGGTCTCTTTGTCCTGGTTGGTTGCCCTTGTTGGTTCTTCCTGCTCGGGTTTCCTGGAGGTGCTGGTTCCCTTTGCCTTGTGTCCTCGTCTTGCGGGACCTGGTGGCTTGGCTTCCTGGGGTTTGCTCTTCGTTCCCTGGTGCCTGGGTTTTCTCTCTTTCCCTGTCCGTGGGCTCAGTCTTGCCTTCCGGGTTGGGTGCTGGTGGGCTTCCGCTGTTCTTCCCGGGGTTGGTTTTGTTGGACCTTTGGTTCCTCTGGTCCGCTTGTCTCCTGCCTGTTCTGGCCTGGGTTGTCTTCTTCTGCCCGCTTCTGGCTTGTTGGCCTGGTGGCTCTTGGCCTTTCTCTTTGTTTGGCCTCTCTTCTGCTGTTGTCCTCTTGCCTGTGGTGGCTTGGGTGTCTGTGCTCTCCCTGTCGCTGGTTGGCTGTGGGGTGTTCCTGCGGTGGGCTGGTTGGCCTCTGTGGTGGCCGGTCTGGTCGTCTGGCTATGCTCCCTTGGTTTTGTTGGGTGTGTGCTGGGCTGGTAGGAGTCCTCTGTTGTCGGGGGCTCTGCCTGTGTTTTCCCCGGTTCTTCCTTTTTCTTCCTGCGGTTGCTGCCTTGGTGTGGTTTCCGGGTTGGCTTCTGTTTGGTTTGGGAAGGCCGGCTTTTTCTGCTTTGGTATTTCTCCCTTAGTAATGAATGGGCCGAGGACATAGGGGACCTGGGGGTAATGCTCTATTACTTACCGGTAATCTTCATTACTCCTGGTCCCGTTGTCCTCGGCCCATTCATACGCCCCTCCCTCCCTCCCGGGCGGCCGGCCTTCCTGTCTGGGCTTGTTAGTACAGGTGGGCTGCTGGGTAAGTACTACCTTTATACTCCCGGGGGGAGGGGCAGTAGGGATATCCCAGCATTTCTCTTGTTTTAATTTCTGTCGGGAGATGGTTATCTCCATTAGCAATGAATGGGCCGAGGACAACGGGACCAGGAGTAATGAAGATTACCGGTAAGTAATAGAGCATGAATGCTGATATAATGTAGGTGGAGATTAGAATAGTTTTTAAAAGTTTTGTCAAAGTAATACCCCAGGAGGTGAGCAGCACTGGATTTATTGGTTCATCCCTTTTGAAATATTTCAAAGGTAAAACCCTATCCTGCAGACAACTCTTAATATTGACAGGAACTGTCTCCAAAGCAGTTCATTTTATTGTAAGAGCAAAAATAAAATAAAGCCATCTGATCTCCACTTGAACTTGTGGAAGACCATACTTCATTGGGACGGCAAAGGAATATTTTGTGACGGAGCCGGAGTCGGTCTGCTTGCCATTAAATCAGATAATAAGATCATGAGATTAGTGAATACTCTGTTACTGTTTCAATGGAGTACCCTCTCTGTCAAACTCTAAACCAGCCCTTATCTCACCTGTGTGGCTCAAAAATAGACACAACATAGTCCATTCTCTTTTCTTGTAAGTACTTGGAAACTTTAAGAGAAGACAGGATCAATTCACTTTGTAAATGAGTTAAGCCAAAGTCTATGCACTAAGTGATCTCTTTTCTAACGAATTATTATGAAAAAAATATTTAGTATAAGCTTTACAAACCGAAATCAATCAATTTTGTGATTGAAAAAACAACTCTCAGGACTGAACACCTGCTGTCTCTTCAACCAAATAGGTAGCCAACGGATCATTAATTCCTTTCACAATCCTAGCTAAAAGAAATGCCAGTAACCACCCAAAATAAGGAATAATGGGTCTCGTGTACTAAAAATGTGTTTTGTAAAAGTGGTTGTAATTTGCATTTCTATTTTGTGAACCAACCTAGGTATTAATAGGTTGGTTCACAAAATATAAAATTGTAGTGGGTTGCAATTCGACCTACTGTAAATATAACGATCTAGGAAGCAAATTGCAACCCACTACAGTTGGCTACAAGCTCTGGTAAGGTGTCCTGCTGAGGTCAACAGACCACCATTTCTGTGATTGCTTTTCAATAAACATTTTTTTAAATGCAGCATGCTTTACTAAACGCAAAGCAGGATGTGTTTTAAAAGAAAAATGAAATATTTCATAAATATGGTTTATTAGTTAAAAGTTGTCCCATGGACACGGCTTACTCCTAATTTTATTTTTATCTTTAACATTGAGAAAGGGGAAGGGGGTCCCTTGGGCACCCCTTCCCATTTGTGAATGGTTTACTGTTACCACCTTCTTTGACTTGGTTGTAAAATATTAATGTTTTGCAACCAAAATCCAGAATCAGTATTTACAAGAGATGCCCTCAATATGACCCTTCCAAATACCAATAGGTAACGGTTTCCTAAACCCATTTAGAAATTTGGAAACCCCTTTCCGAATCATGAAACAGGCTTTGCACATTTTAAAAGTTATTTTAGTGGTACCAATCCCTCAGGTTTAGTGAATCAGAGGGTTTGCGAATGGTAAAACCATAAGTACAGTAGGCCCTATGTTTGAACACTCTTTATCTATGAAATGACAGATCCACCCAACAGTCATGTCTCTGAACACTGCTGTCCCAGACCATTCTATCATATTCAACCCCATTTACTGTTTTAATTGCAATTGAAATCTAGAGCATGCACCTGCAACACTCTATTCTATGACACCTCATAAAATGGGTATACAACGTTTACAACGCAACTTTTACAACGCACTACCATTACAACGAAACTTTTACAATGCAACATCCATTGCAACGCATACATTTACAACGCAGTCATTACAACTAGTGACACTACAACGCACACCACTACAACGCATACCATTACAACACAGTCATTACAACGCATACCATTACAACGCAAAACTTACCATCCAACACTTACCCTACTGTTGCACCCCCTGGAGTTAGAATAGTAATTTTAACCCCTACACTATCCAAAACTTTCCCTACTGTTGCACCCCCTGGAGTTAGAATAGTAATGTTAACCCCTACACTATCCAACACTTACCTTATATGCAATGTAATGTAATGCGTTGTAATGGTATGCGTTGTAAATGTAGTATGCGTTGTAGTGGAATGCGTTGTAAAGGTATTTTTTAAGAATTCGTTGTAATGGTATGCGTTGTAATGGTGTGCGTTGTAATGGATGTTGCGGTGTAAAAAATGCGTTGTAAAGGTATGCGTTGTAAAAGTGTGCGTTGTAACGTCATACATCCCATAAAATGCCATCAACGTCTTACTGACACTTCAAACCCTGTTCCGAATAAAATATTCAAATATTCACAGATGTCAGTATAACTGATTTTGAGCAGTCTAACTAGCTGGCCTGTAGGCCAGTATCAGTGAGGTGCGAGAAGGGAGATTATTTTATCATGTATTATAATACCATTTATCGTGGCTTTAGGAATATTGCAAGTCACCTGGTAGATTTATTAGCATATAATGAGACGCAGCCTTTGATCTGGTTCCCCTATGTGGTTGGTAACTTGCAATGTCCTTATGATGAATAACATACTTATGGCAGTAATAATATTAGTAGTAATAGTTGTGACAGTAGGACTAGGATTAGCAATACTAATAGTAGTGACAGTGGTGGTAGTTAAGAAAGCAGCAGTAGTAGTAGTTGTAGTAGTACCAGCAATAGTAGTAGCAGTATCATTGGTGGTGGTGGTAGTAGTAGTGACAGTGGCAGAAGTATTGTTGTTGTTTCTGCTAGTATTATTAGCATAATTATTTTCATTAAATCAAACACATCACTCTTCTGAGTCTCTTACCGCCCAATTAATTTTGGAGGGGGGTTTTGATTGAGCGATTAAGGGAGCAGTGCTCTTCAGAATGTTTTTAAATCCACTGTCCTATCATTCTAACTAGTTGGTTGTCTAGGATAGCAAGGCTGCCATTCTCTTCCCCTAATATGCAGATCTTTTTTCTCAGCTGAATCTTCGCTCCATATCCTTAGTTTTGCATTTTGCCTTCATTCCATCATTCGAATAATTTATTCCCATGCTTTATTTTGGATTTCAGGCTGCCATAGAATGCTACAGAAATAGACATCCATGGCAAACAGAGCGCATGCTTCTTCTCAAATCATTGCCATATATGCGAGGATGTGACAAGTACATGCGCGACAGTTGCGATGTGAACCCCTGCCACCCTGTGAGTCTAAGGTGATTATTAAAATATGTTTGCATGCTTGCTGAAAATGTCCAGTCAGTGTGCTTCCATCAAACCCTTCTGGAAGGGAAGCAGATGCAGAAAGCCACCTACGGAGAGTGTGCGATGACCTACCTATTTCCATCTGGGGAAAGAGCTGGATCTGTCAAATTTCACTCAGTTGCAGCCAGTGCCATTAATAAATGCAACTTGACAGACCTGATACACAATGAGACTCATACATTTTAAAGTAGTCTTACACCTTTCTGACAACATCTCATTGTGGCCCTTATACCTTGACAGCTAATGGATGCAGTACATATACAATAACATTCTGTGGTATCTAAGTGGTGAGATATTTGACAAGTCTAACTAATGATACTGGTTTTAATGATGCGTATAACTTACCATGCCTCCTCCCTTTTGCAGATACACTTGTATTGGGCATCTATGCAAGTGCACTGTTGTTGCTAGGAATTGAGAACTTAAAACCACAGCGCTAATTTATGTATGTCAACGAAATGTATTACTTAGTAAATGGATTCTGTCAAATTAAAAGCGCGTTAACGTAAAATGTGAAGAATATCAATATAATTTCGATTTTTGATGGGAAGACCTACTTGGTTAACGATACTGAGCTGAATTATATTAACTGTTCAGGTGGTGGTAAAACGCAGCGTGGTACTGTGTAGCACCACAATAATTATTGTAAATATGTCCTATTTCGCTACATTACCCTTTTCCTCATTCAGTGCTTTACAAAGTAGCAGAAATCATGGTTCATATTTCGTATATCCACACAAAATAAAAACAACAAGCTTTGCTGTTGCAAATATGGGTTGCAAAATTAGCACCACATTTCATGTGGTAGATGTGCTGTTGCACTCCATTTAATTTAAATGGGAACATTGTTGTTTGTGAGCAACAAACATTTACATTTGCATTTTGTCTTAATTTTGTGTCTGCACACCAAAACAGACATAGATTTGTTGTTGCAACAAAGCACCACTCACAGCCACATAAAATAAAATGGCACTCTCTTAAAAACGTGGTCTTTTTGTTAATAGTACCTTGGTTCAAATTACTACCAACCTGGCAAATCAGTACCAAAGGGAAAATGTATGCACGGAGGTCTTAAGTCTTTTGGAGAGTATCCTTCACAATGTGTTGAGGTACGTGTAATGTCTAAGAACGTGGAATGTTCATGTTTGGTGGGAAAACAAAACTAGTGTGGTAAGGCTGACATCAACTATTCATCCTTACAGTGCCTTCATAGGTTAATACCTTCATAGGACGCCCATAGGTAAAACTATAATGGATCATAGTGGAACACCCTGAAATGTTGCTGATGATAAGATTAAGGCAGTTAAGGCGTCCAGTGGAATGTTCATATATTTTTCAAGAGCTGCCAAGAACAAGGAGAAAAGATAATGTTAATCTGTATAAATTATTACACTGCCTTAATGTTCCTTTGATTTGCATCCTTCGTGAGGAGGTTTTGCACTCGCCAGATAGAAAGGCAAGATATTCAGCTAGTTACAAGACTATGTCAGCAATACGGATTTAGAGTTTTAGTATTCTGATGTCTGTAAATTTAGGAGAATATTTACGAAATTGTCCCACATTGCAGCACAGAAAGTCTAATTTACTGCGCTGCACTACATGACAGGGAAGGGGAAGGAGTGCGCAGTATTATAGTCACTAGGGCACATTCCTGCCTTTTTCCATGCTCTGGCGCCATTTAACAGCCTAGCGCCAATGCAGGCACCCTTGCACCATGATGCCAGGGTGCCTCATTTGCATGCACAATTGTTTTTTGTGCAGGAACGGGCACTTTTCTGCACAAAAACAATCCCCATAGTCATATTCCTCTTTCTATGTGTGCTGCAGACTGCAGCACACATAGAAATAGGAAGTAAAGAGGCGAAATAAAGATATTTCTACTCGTTACACCTCACCTGAAAAGGCATATATTTTTGGTTCATTCCCAGGTGTCCCAATTCTGGAAAATCTGGGAATGCATGGTAGTTGTGCAGGAACAGCCACGCAAAGCCCATTGAATGCCTTCCCAGGGCAGAGTAAGGCAATGCAGTGATTTGCATTGCGTTGCTTTACTATAGATTTATGGAACCACTCAGGGCCAAGTAAAATGGCCTTTTCTGGCTTCATTTATTTATTTATTTATTTAGTATACAGTTTTCTATAGCGCGAACAAGACCCTTGGGTATCAGAGCGCTTCACAAATACATGATCATGATAACATAAGACAGTTATAGTTAAAAATAATATCATAATTGTTGATAAGGATTACAACGATATTCGATACAACATTGGCTTTTAGGTAGGTTATATAGAAGTTATATGGAGTATACATTATTCCTCTATATGCTTGTTTAAGTGTATTTTCTTTTGTCTTCTTTGTTCTCCAATAACTGGAACCTCTTGGATATCTCTTATTTGAGTAATTAGTGCCTATATAAGATGATTAAGGAAGGAACTTACTCACTAGAAATATCTTGGTCTCTTTCTTAAAAATTGCTACGTTCGGAATTTTTCTGATGTTCTTGGGAAGTGAGTTCCATATTCTAGGAGCTGCTCCTGAGAATGCTCTATCGTATGTTTTTTTCTTCCTGAAAATGGGTGGTCTCAATACCAGATCTTTGACACTCCTAGCTGGTCTGCAACCTCCAGATATTTCAATTTTTTTGGCAAGATAACTAGGAGTGTTGCGATGAAGAGCTTTATGGGTGATACACGCCATCTTTAGCTGGATCCTGGCTTCGTATGGTAGCCAGTTTAATGCTTTCAGGTGAGGGGTGATATGGTTGAATTTCCTTGATCCTGTGTTAAGTCGTGCTGCTGCATTGAGGCACGCGTTTAATGGTGCTGTGGATATTTTCGGTAGCCCTGCCAATGTTGAGCTTCCATATTCAATCCTCGAAATGATCAGTGCTTGCACAGCTTGTTTTAGATCTGCGTCAGATACATATGGTTTCATTTTTCTTAAATAGTTCAGATGAAAACTGGCACTTTTTGCCATTGTTTTGATGTGGGCTTTCATGTCGAGGTTTTCATCCAGTGTGATCCCTAGTGATTTCGCTGAATCGACTAGGGTAGGAGTGCAATTAAGTGCCGTGATCAACTTGGACCATTCCTTCACTTCTAATTGGTCCTTTTGTGGCGAGATAAGTAGAAATTCTGTTTTATTTGCGTTTAGTTTTAGATGATTGCTAGTTAGCCAATTTAGAGTCATTTTAAGGGCCTCGTTCATTACATTGATGTCATCTAGGGATGAGATCTTTATGTAAATCTATGTATCATCCGCGTACATGTGGTATGATATTTTGGAATTTCGGAGAATCACTGTCTGGAGACTCGATATACAGGTTAAACAATGAAGGAGATAATGTAGATCCTTGTGGAACTCCTATTGTGTTAGGGCTTGATGGTGATAGAGCTTGGTTGATCAGAAATCTTTTGGTTCTATTCTGTAGGAAGGATTCAAACCAACTTAGTACCTTGCCAGATATTCCCATCCTTTCCCGGAGTCTGATCAACAGTTTTTCATGATTAACGGTGTCGAAAGCCGAAGATAAATCAAGAAGGCTAAGCAGACAAGATCGATTGTGATCTAATGCCTGAAGTGCATCATCGACTATGTGTAAGATCGCCGTCTCCGTGCTATGTCCCACTCTAAATCCCGATTGACATTCATCCAATAATGAGAAATTGTCGATGTGTTGACTTAATTGATCTTGCACACATTTCTCTATTAGCTTGGCCAGAAGAGGAATGTTGGTTACTGGGCGGTAGTTATTTGGATCTGCTGGGTTCACCATAGGTTTTTTGATAATCGGTACTACTTGTCCTGTTTTTAGACATTCTGGAAGGCTCCCTTGAGATAGGGAGGCGTTTGCAATTTCTGTCCATATTGGAATCACTGTATGGCAGATTTCTTACAGGGATTTTGAAGGTAGTGGGTCATTGTAGCGATTATTGGGTTTGAAATCTGATAGAGTTTTGCCAATGCTTTTCTGATCCAGAATCTTGAAAGTGTCCCATTGTGCCTGGTTCTTTATCAAATTATCTGCTCTTTTTATTGTGTTAAGGTCTAATGATGGTGTATCATGTTCCAGGTTGTCTGCTGCATTCTTGAGTTCTCTTTCCATATTGTTAGCTTTGTCGGTGAAGACGTTTGAGAATTCTTCGCAGCTTAGTTGCGTTTTGGTGATTTCTTGGGCAGTTTTGGCCAGCTTATTTGATTGCTGTTTTAGAATCTCAAATAATTTCCGTGGTCTGTTTTTGTTGTTGTCTAATTCGGATCTAATGAATTCCTTCTTGGAGTTAAGGATCTTTTTGTTGTATTCATTTCTAATTTTTCTGAGGGATTTCAGTTCCGGGGATGATGGCTGTTGTCTCCATTTTCTTCCTGCCAATCTCAATTTTCGCCTGTCCTCGTTCAGTGTCCCATTAAACCAAGGGTTTTTAGCCTTTTCTGTAACTCTTTTCAGTTTTAGTGGCATGATGTCGTCGACTATTTTTGTTACTGTGGTAGAATAGTGATTAGTTAGATCGCTCACCTTCTGCAAGTTGTGGGGTAGGTTTAGTTCTTTTTCACATCTTTCAATTAATAGTTCCGTATTTGCATCTCTGGAGTCTCGCATCCATCAAGTGCTTCTCACAGGTTGTGTTGGTTTTAACTTCTTCCAGTTGGGTATCAGGAAGGTTATGGCACGATGATCAGACCAATCACACGGTTCAATTGAGAGGACTGACGTATTATCCTTTTTTGATATTACCCAGTCCAAAGTAGCTCCTTTCGAGTGAGTTGGTTGTGTGCATATTTGGGAGAGATTTAGTTCCGATAGGAAGTCTTTAAGAGCATTGACCTGTTTATCGTTGTTGTCGTTCCAATGAAGATTAAAGTCTCCTAGATATATGTTATTTATATCATCGTTAGAATTCGCCGTGATGATCTCCATTAATTGGTCTATGAAGGTCATATTATTATTGCCTGGTGGGTGATAAAAGGCATGCAGGATGCATCTTTAATTGTTATTCGATCTTATACTGAGACCTAGGTATTCACATGTATCTAGAGGGTCGGATTGTATTCGGCTAACTTCTAGGTCTGATCGGTGAATGCAGGCTATGCCTCCTCCTGTTTTTTTTTGCCTATCAAGTCTCACAATATTGTAATGAGGAGGCACCAGTAGGTCCATAACCGGGGACGAGGATTTAGACAGCCATGTTTCTGTAAGGATTATTACGTCTATTTCCTGGTTAATGATGAGATCTGCTATGTCAGAGGCATGTTTCGTTGCTGAACGACAATTGAGCAGTAGGCATTTTAGTGTTGTCCCTGTTCTGTTTGTGTTCCGATTTTGCAATTCTGTGATCATTTGGACTCGTTGCAGATTGTTAAGGTTAGGTTTATTCTTGTTTGGTCTAGATCTTCTGTTAGCATCTATCAGTACTGTATTAATTTCTTCTTCTTTAATGCTGGTAGCAGGTTCATATTCCCGTAGTAGGGATAGGATTTTTTCTTCCGTTAAGTATTTCAGATTCCTGTCGGGTCGATTGTGTCTATTTATTAACGTCATTGCCATGTTATTGTTCTTTCTTTGGGATTGATATAGTAGTTCACATAATTGTTCGACTTTGGTGTGTGTGTTCTTTGAGATATCCCGAAGTTTGTCTACCACCTAGAGGGTGCTTAATAGGTCAGTCGACATGTATCCTATTTGTGTTTGGAGCTCTATCAATTTCCCCAAGGTCTGGGGAGTCCAATTAGGGTTGTTCGTCTTCTTCATACAAAGTTCAATTTTTTGCTCCCATATTTCCGTCTTAAACTCTTCGTCATGGTCTTCTTCTCTCTACCTTTAGATTGGTTGTCTATTCTATCATTCAATGCCTTGTTGGGTGTATCTTTGATTTGTGTTCCTTTATTCATGTCTACAGGCTGTGATGTTAGAGGGGGTCTTAGTGAGCTTTGTGTAGAGGTACTTTGTTGTGAAGACAGGGTAGTTTTTTCTATAACAGTTCTTCCTAGTTGTTCATTGCTTGATCTGTTCGTTCGAGTTATAACTTCTATGGGGGGTGGTGTTGATTCTTCCTTGTGATAAGGTTCTGAGACGCTATTCGTCTGACGTGTAATCATTTCTGTTCTCTCTCGATCATTCTCAGACATAGGGTCTCCTAATTCGATTGTGTCATCTAGATGCATTGAGTGCAGTGGTTCCTGAGGTTCTCTGGTTATTATGTTGTCTGATTCCGATGTTTCATTCTGTGAGAGCTCTATGTTGTTGTTGTTTGTCTGTTGTGACGGCGAGGTTATCTCTCTATCATATCTTGATGTTGAATCTCCTGTGTCGGTTGTGTCTCTTCGCTGCCTTGTGTGTTCAGGTTCCTGTCGTTGCGAGCTCGAGTTCTCTACACTTCTTTTTAGTGTTGAAAACATATTGTCAAACTTTTCCAATTCGTGGTTAGAGGCTTGTATCATCACTATTCTGTTCTTGAAGATGGTTATGCCAAGTTCAGCTTTGTATCTTGTGGATGCTGAGGTCAAAATTTTTGTACCATGTGCGATATTAGTGATGGATTTTATGTTCAGTATATTCGTGATGGCATTGCGCCATTTGGCCATTTTTCTGATGAAGAACATCATGTCATTCACTATAAGGCCTTTATCTGTGTAACATGTTGTGTCCGATATCAGTGTATCAGGGTTTTTTCTCATTAGGTTGTGTTTGAATTTTTTGGCTGCAGTCTTGGAAAGTTTGTTAGGGTATTTTATGATATGCGCGTTTCTACTTACTGGTTCTAGATAATTCTAATTCTACTTAAGGTTTGTGTCAAGCATTTACCACATTGTGTGGTGCAAACAAGATGCAAACTGGGTCATAAATGTGTCCCTGAGACCCAGTTAATTGGATTGGAGTAACATCTGTTATTTACACGTGTACAAAGAACAGAAGTGGGGTATGATGTATACCATTAGGTAGGTTGCCATTACATAAACCATATGGATCAGAAGGAAAGGTAAGTTGAGGCAATCAATGGCACACCACCTGGAAACATGCAACAAATATTTAATTAACTGTCTTAATTTAGTTCTGAAGTATCAATTCTCAATTAAAATCTAAAATATTCAAAATGCAGGAAAAATACCATTAAGAGAATCAAAACAGCAGTGAAGAAGGGGATCATGAAAATAGAGTAGGGAAGGAGAACATGGGAGTGCTAGATTGCTACCTGAAACTAGTAGGAAGATAATAGAAAAAAATAGCAAAAAAGCTAAGGGGTTGATTAGGATGACGGTCTGAAAACCATTCCAACCGCCGTGGTACAGCAGTAGAACCGGTGGTCCGATTTGGATCACCCACCAGAAAAATCTGACCACAGCGGAACGATGCCATGAAAGGCCACCGGTAGCGTGCCGAGCAGGTGAAAATCCGGTCGGAAAAAACGTGTTTCCAACCACCGCGATCGCAACCAGTGATGAATAGGAGAGCCGGCGGAAGGGTGTTTGTATACCCACTGCCACGGTCACTGTAATGGAGGTCAACAAAAAAAACACATAATAAGGCTTCCAAGTGTACCCATTAACCTGGCTCAGCCTCACCTAACACACCCCAATGACACATCCCCATGGCAACTAAAAAAAATACAAATCCCAGGTCAACCCATACAACACACCTGACAGCAATACTCCATTTTGATACACCTACATAGCTGAGTAAAAAACCAGCCGCTTCCCTGACCAGAATCCTTTGCACAGCTCTACTACTGAAGGAACCAACTCAACAGCAGAAAGGAGAGGCAAATCACCACACATCTCACTGGCACAACAACACACACACCACACACATCACCACCACCACTCTCACACCTGCACCTTCAACCCATTTGCACATCACACACCATGTCACAGAAGAAAATGCCCAAATTCACTGACAATGAGTTGTCAGTTATGGTAGATGAGGTAATCAGAGTAGAACGACATTTGTTTGGAAGCCTGGTCCGACAGACAGCATTAGCCACCAGATGGGGGCAAGGATAGTCAGCAAGGTCAATGCAGTAGGGACCATCCTGCACTCCAAGAAGGAGATCGTGAAGCGGTGGCATGACCTCAAGAGCAAGGTGAAAGAGAAGATCAACAAGAACCCTGAGCTGGCTCTGAGGACTGGCGGTGGCCCTCCCATTCCCCTACGACATTCACCGCATGGGAGGAGAAGGTGCTTGGCATACTGCATCCAGAGAGTCTCACAGGAGTAGCCAGGGGAGTGGAGGCTGGTAAGTACCAACACGTGTCTACTATCACAATGCTACGTACTGGCTTGCACAACTACAAAGCGACACCTCCTAGGCCCAAATACACTCATGTGCACCACACTCTTCCTAACACATGTCTCACAGATCCAACATTCACTCTCTCTGATTCAGCCCAAAGGTAGCTAGCAAAATTACCATGGGGGAATGTACACAGGCAGCCAGCACTACAACTCCTACCAGGCCCCCTTGTCCCACAGCTGAGCAGGATGGAGCACTCCCCCCCAGCCAGAAGCATATGTCAGCCATTGCATTGCTCACTTCAAACTAACAGGTCGGTTGCCATCTTAACAGGGAGGGGTGTTTGTGGGTGGGAGCCAGCACTACAACTCCCACCAGGCCCCTTTGTCCCACAACTGAGCAGGATAGAGCACTCCCCCGCCCTCGTTTTGTTCCCAGGCCTTTAGGTAAAGCTGGAGAGTATGGAAATGCCATGGGTGGTCCGTGGTGAGTCTACTCTCACCCTCGGGCAGAGCTGGGCAAAATTGTGACCCAACTTGTTGCGGTGCAGACCTAGAAGGTGGATTGTTAAAAAAAATTACCTGGTCCCTGTCTTATGAATGTAGAGAGTAAAGTGAGAAGTAGGATTGGACTTCATTAGTTTATGAATCCTCAAACCCCTTTGCCAGGTCATGGGCCCAGATATTTATAATCCTCAGATGTTTTTTTCACTTGCGAGCTAGCTCACATGACTCATGAATCCAAGCAGATTTCAGTTACCTTAGGTTAAAGGATATCAGAAAAATGTGTGTCTTTTAACTATAGATTGGTTCTTTTATCGCTGCTTGCAGCTGGCAACTGATGTCTGCTGGTGGTCGGATGTACTTGTTCCACTCCCTTATGACACCAGGGGCCAGATGTAGGTGAGGGACATTTACCGACTCATAAATACCGAATTTTACCGATTCGGTATTTATGAATCGGTAAATATGAGGGAGGGAGATGTAGCTAATTTTTTTAATAGAATTATCGAATCGGTAACATTCGGTATTTACCGATTAGGTAAATACCGAATCGGTATTTCCTATTGATTGTGAAGCCCATAGGAATCAATGGGAAATACCGATTCGGTATTTACCGAATCGGTAAATACCGAATGTTGCAAGGGTGCAGGGGGTGTCACTTTGACACCCTCTAGCACCCGACGTAAAGGCATGTGTGACATGTGGCACACATACATGCCCTAAGGGCATGTCTGTGTGTCACATTGCACAGTGTGCATGCACAGATGTGCATGCATACCTGGATTCGGTATTTTACCACACAATAGGATTGTGTGGTAAAATACCGACTTTTAAAGGCCTGTGACACTCTCATGAGTGTCACCTACATTTGGATTTACCGAATTGGTAAAATTACCGATTCGGTATTTTACAGAATCGGTAAATTTACCGATTCGGTAAATTTACCGATTCTGTAAAATAATGGCCCCTACATCTGAAAACCCAAATACCGGTCGGTAACGGCCGAATTCGTCCGTTACCGACCGGTATTTGCTCTCCTACATCTGGCCCCAGATGTTTTCGGAGATGGGTGAAATTTGCAAATTGGCACACCTGGCTCTTGAAGCACACAATGTTGGATGAAACAGAGTTGGTTAACTTCAACAGGATATAGCAGTACCTGTGGGCAAGTGAGGTTCCTTCTGGTTCATGAACCAGAAGATTTTGTTTACTAACCAGGAGAAGTCCAATGTGATAAGGATTTCTTGGCCAGTTAGTCAAAATATATACAGTTTATTCATTTTTTATTCCTCAAATAGTTAAAAACAGATTCATACAGAAAGGATGAATACATTTCTAGCAACGCTTAACATGACAGTGTTGGGTAAAATCTTCCCTATAGTCTTTGCTCTATTGGAGAACAAAACTTCCTATGGGAGTTTGAATGCAAATTGCGCGGCCAGTTTGTTTTCCTATTGATCTATTAAAACGTAACACTTTTCTGGGCACCTCCTCTGGCTGATGTTTTTAAAAAGGTTGCCCATTCTGAAATGCTCGTCTCATGGCACATGTCAATTAATGTACCTATATTTAAGAAAAACCATCGATCAGAACCTAGTTGTTACAGGCCTATTTCACTGTTTGACACTGCAGTCAAAATATTAAGTTGGGTAATTTATAATATAATCAAGGAGTGGGTCCAAGCAGAGTCTGTCCTATACCCATGTCAATGTGCATTCAGTAACTAAATAGTTAGCTGTGGGGTTTTAGCTTTAAACCTATAATAACTGATAAAACCCCACTGAAAGAAAAATAGCCCTCACCGGTGAACACATATAAACACTGAACAAACACCCGCACAACCACAAACTAAATGCCATTCAAAGAAAGGGAAAATAAAGTGAAAGAGTCATTTTGTTCTTACTGAAGGGGCCAATAAAATGTAACTTTGTTATACAAGCTAGCAGTAAGAAAGACTGGCTAACATTATTCTGCTTGAGTTTTGTTCTTTAGGGATGCCACTAAAATATTGTTTCTTCTTCCTATTACTTTTTTCAGTTTTATGGCCTTTGGTCTAAAGATGCAGGGTTTAGTTTCACATTTTAGGTTTAGTTTAATTATTTTATAAACTGTAGAGAATCAGGACATATTAAACTCACATTTGATATTTTGGCTGCATTTGATTATTTCACTGATAGGTAAAATGGCTAGTTTCATAAAAATCTTTCCTAATATGTGTCATCACATTTACCCACAGAGAATGGGTAGAAACCCTTAATACATCAGACCATAGTTTCTAGTGGGTCAGTATTGATAGTAGGTGAATTGCCAACACCTCAGGCTTTAAACATTAAATGCAAGGTATAGTGGCAAGTATATATATATATCACCAAGCATCTGGGATAGTGGTGAAAACGTGACACCAGACTTTTGGAAAACATGGAACGCATTGTCACTTATTATGCTCTGCAAAAAGGTTCTTTCCAAGTTCAACAAAGATTGGAGTGATATTGTTTGTATTTGTAGTGATTCAGCTACGTATATAAAAAATTTGTGTGATGACCTGTCAAAATTGATACCCGAGCTGAAGTGATTTCCTGTAGGAGATCCTTGCCACTTGTTAAATGGTATGCTGAAAGCATCTTTACAATCTTCAGAGTTAATGAGGGATGCTACTGACTTTTTAGTCCATTCTGGTGCACTGTTTTCTTATGCCCAGGAACTAAAATGCAAATATTTATCATTTCGTGCTTTATGTGGCATCAAAGAAAGAGTCATCCCAACTGTGCCCCTTAGCTGACGGTTCTCAGCCCAAGGGGATATGAATGCTGAGAGGGCCTTTTCACAGTAATGTACATGGGATGGAAAGCGCGAGCGCACCTGACCAAAGACTCACTGAAGAAGTATCGTATGGTGTACTAAAATAAGATTAATTCGCAAAAATCTCTTTAGACCTCATATACACTATACGTACACTGTCTATATACCATATTCTTTCAGTGCAGAAAGCAAGCAATGATAAAGCAAAACGTTCCATAAACACCGGAAAAACACTTTTTCTGTTGTTTTTAGTGGCGTGAAAATGTGTAACCACTGATAACAACTGTTTTTTAAGATATTGAAAACACTGAAAAAACCGCACCAGAATTTACCAAAAATAGAAACTGAAAACAGGACAGCCTATAAATAGTGTACAATTGATCAATATTCGATTCTGAACTTGGTGCTTGGTAAATATGCTGTTGCCAAGCAAATCCCTCTTTACTTGGCTTTTATGTACCTGACTGCAGCATTTAACTGTGTTAGCTGCCCAAAGCCATGGCAAAGGCTCTTATCTCCAGGGCTAGATGTAGCACTTGTGTACTTTCTTGCATATTTGGACATAGATATGAGAGCCAAAATTAGCAACAAGGGTTGGGTATCTAATGACATAGATATTTACCGGTGTGTGAGACAAGGATGTGTGTCAGCCCCTCTTTTATTTATTTATATATCAATGAGCTTCATTTATTTTTCATTTATTTATTTATGTCATTTCTAGAGCGCATGAATCACCCCAGACGGGGTATCTCCGCGCTAAGACGGCTGTAGGCCACTGTAGCCCAGTAATTTAGAACAGCAAGGTTTTTAGTTGCTTTCTGAAAGACAAGTAGCTGGGGGAGAGACGAATGTGTATGGGAAGCTGATTCCAGAGAGAAGGTGTGACATAGGAAAATGCTGCAGCCCCCTGTCGGGTTTGTTTTATACGAGGTACACAGAGGAGCTCTTTAGCCCCAGAACGAATGGTCCTCGAGGGGTTGTATCGGGTCAGTTTATCTGCGATGTAGTTGGGTCCTAGTTTATTTAAGGCTTTGTATACCATGCAGCAGATCTTGAACTTGACCCGTTTCCGAACGGATAACCAGTGGAGTGTTCGGAGTAGAGGGAGTGAGGGGGTTCTGGGGGGAGCATTAGTCACTAGTCGAGCCGCTGTGTTCTGGACCACTTGCAGTCTGTTAAGGGAGGATTCTTTGAAATTAACAGAGCATTGCAGTAGTCCAGACGACTAGTGACCAGTGCTTGAGTCAAAGTGTTCCTGGTGGATATCGGGAGTAGGGGGAAAACTCTGCGAAGCAGACTGAGCACGTGGAAGCAGGACTTAGCGGTAGAGGAGGCGTGTTCCTGGAGGTTAAGTTTCTGGTCAATTTTCACCCCTAGGTTTTATACCACCGTTTTGGGGGAGGGAGTAGGACCCAAGTCTCCCGGCCACCAGTTTGGAGACCAACTTGTTACTGCATCTCTGAAGAGCATTATTTCCATTTTCTCAGCATTCAGCTGGAGAAAATTGTCGCTAATCCATTCGGTGATGGATCTCATTTCCTCTGAGAAGGTGTTCTGAATGTTGGTGCAGTTTTTGTCAAATGAGAGTAGCAGTTGTGTGTCATCGGCGTAGGAAATTGGGATAAACCCTAGGTTTCTTATTAAATTGGCGAGTGGGGTGACATATATATTGAACAGGGTGGGGCTCAGGCAGGAGCCCTGGGGGACCCCCTTGGTGACCATGGTAGTTTGTGATCTGAAGGGGCCTAGGTTGACTGTTTGTGTTCTTTCCGCTAGGAAGTTGGTCATCCACTCTAAGGCTATCCCCCCCACGCCTATGTTTCTGAGTCTGCTAAGCAATATCTGGTGGGAGATGGTGTTGAATGCAGCAGGCAGGTCCAGCAGTATGAGAAGTACTGCCTTACCCCTGTCTGCTAGCATTCTGATGTTATCAGTGACTGTCACTAGTGCTGATTCCGTACTGTGTCTGGGGCGGAATCCTGACTGTGAGGGGTCGAGGGCATTGGAGGATTCGAGGAAGTTGGTCATGTGTTTGTTTATATGTTTCTCTAGTAATTTGCTTTGTAGCGGCAGTAGAGAGATGGGTCGGTAATTAGTGACATCTTTAGGGGGGAGTTTGGCATTTTTCCTAATGGGCAGTATCTGTGCTGCCTTCCATTCCTTCGGAACTCAAATCACTAATGCTATACCACAAATTAAGGGTAGATTGTTACCCATGCTTCTTTATGATGACATCATAGTGGTTATGGCTTGCACATCAAAAGCACTCAGTCTGCTATTTTCTGCTTTTGTGAAGTTTATGGCTGCTCGGGACCTGCGCATTGATTTCTAAAAATCACACTTCATGGCATGGGGCCCAAGGTGCAGTCAGCTTTCAAATCTATCTGTTGGTGCCAACTATTTGACATGTGTAAGCAGCTTCCCATATTTGGGTGTAACTTTTTCAGCCACGGGACCGTGGACTCTTAAGATTGCACAACGCAGAACACAACTTTCAAAGGCAATTTGTTTCCTTTTACACCTTCCACAACCTCTAGATCTGCTCTATTGGCACCTTCATTGCAGATATATAAATCACAGTGCACCTCTATCACAACATATGGAGATGAAGTATGGGGAATTGTAAATTGCATAGCCTTACAGCATGAAGAAATAAGGTTCTGCAGGAAGCTCCTCTCAGTTGAGATCTCAACCTCTCATTTTATTTGCCATGAGGAGATGGGTTTGCATAATGTAAGTGATCACATTAGAGGCCAGCCAACACTGATATGGCTGTCAATTTGAAGTAACATGGAGGTGGTTTCATCTAAAGTTATCTTATCGGACTGCTCTCCTGTGATAATGGCCATTGAATTCCATGGATGGTGTATGTCAAATTTGAATTTAGCAAATTTGGTTTGCAGAATGCCTTTGGGGAGCCAGATACTTGTAATAATCTCAATAGAAGGGAGGTTTCACTTGCACTTTAAAATTGTGAGAGCTTAAGCAGCAGGGCAGGGAAGATGCAGATTGTGGTGTACCAGTCCTTGATTGAATTGTACTGCCCTACTAAGGGGCCGATTAGGATTGCGGTTTTCCCGCATCCTCTGGGCCGGTGGAAGCCACCGCCGGACCGGAGGATGCGGGAAAACCGCTGGGGAGGCACAAAAGACCCACCGCCAAATTAGGATGGCTGTGGGTCTCAAAATCCGTCCGCTGCTTTTTCGCCGCGGTCGCCTTCCGACTGCGGCGGAAAAGCTCTAACATGGCTGGTGGTGTCTATCAGACACCGCCAGCCATATTAGGATGGGGGTTAACAGATGCCTTTCCGCTGCGGATTCTCCGCCGTGGAAAGGCATACGGTGATTTCTTTGGGGGCCCGCAAGGTGAGTGGGGGGGTGGGGGTGCACATGGGGGGTACCTATGGTACCCCCCTGCATTTGCATGCATGAAGCGGCAGGCACCGCGCGGTGCCTGCCGCTTTGTGCATGCAAATGCTAAGCATGCATATTTAACCTTGCGGCGGGTGCTGCTTCAAGCAGCACCCGCCGCAATGTTAAATATTGAGGATGTGACCGCCAGGCTGGCGGTCACATCCTAATTGCACTGGAGGGACCGCCGCTGCCCCTGCGGACGGTCCCTCCTCCTCTGGGGTGGCGGACGGACGCAGGTCCGTCCGCCATCCTAATAGGCCCCTAATTACCTTCGGAAAGCACGGGGGCACTGGGAACATTCATTATAATTTCGCTTAAGAACTGATATTGTTAAATGTTTGTGGTGCTTCCCTGAATTAGACGGTTCCCCATGTTAATGTGATGAGAAATCATAACAATCAATGATACATTTTATGTTGTTATGCAAGTTTTATGAAAGGTACATAAGACTGTTCTTAATTCCATTTTTTAAAGAAATATCATGACATCAGGCACTGCAGGGCAGCTTTTACTTTTGTATTACAATTATCAGATGAAGAAGCCATCCTTCCTTTTTAAAAGTTGCCGCGAGGGCCCCCCACTATGCTCTCATAATCATGCTGCTAACATGCTTTTAACTGATGCGTACTATTTGATTAATTGCTTTTATGTTATGTTTTTAATTGTTGCTTATTTGTTGCTTTTATGGGCAAAATTCTGCCCAAATAAAATAGATTCTGATGCTGATTCTAAGAGTTGCAGTTTTTGCCCTAATTCACCCCTGTACAGCCCACTTCAAAAATCTGCTCAAAATCGCAAAGGATATTGCTTTACTTCATGCAGGAATGTAATAGTAATAAGCAGGTTAATATAATAACAGCTCAACCTCTATCCTCAGAAATATTCAGTAAACTTAAAAAGGGTCAATCATGCCTATGTTGTGTTGTTGACAATAAGTCGAATTAGCTGCACCGACTTCTTTCTGTGAGATTTAGCATTGCCATTTGTTTTCCATTAGAGAAGAGCACAGAAGCTAAGCTAAGACAACACATGACTTGGAGAGTTTTCTCACTGTTTTGCATATTTTACAACTTCTAGAGTGGCAATATCTTCAGTCTGATCTAATTATTACACTATATTGTCACGCGATACACAGTGCCAAAGTAAACCAAGTTTAGATGGGGCATAGCAGGCCCAGACAAAGAATTCACATGTGATAAAAATTATGTCAGGATTGTGGTGTAAAGATGATTAACCATAATAGTTTCTAAGCCATTCAAAACATTGGACCACAAGCAATTAAATCTTAAACAGCCCATGTTTATGTCTCATTTCACAACTAAGTGTCATGGTGTTTTCATTGTAATGTAAGCTTGCATTGTCTGAGAGTTTACATAGATAGACTTATGAGAGAATGTGTGCTGCACATGTGGCATTATATGCTAAATCTACTTTCTTTGAACACATGCTTTAGATTAAACTTGCATTCTCACATGGAACAGATCAACCAGGAAAGGTTGAACCTCTTTCCATGTATAGGTTCATGCATTTAACCCATGTGTCAGAGTAGACTGATGTATGGCTATTTTAGTTTTATCAAGTGAGGGTGTTGGCCAATTACTGACTCCTGCACTCCCTCCCCAGTGCATCTGTTCGTCAATGGCCAACACTGGGGAGGGGTATAAAGAACCCTCTCGTGCTTTGCACCATAGGGATTCCTTTAATTAATGTTTAGCTCTGGCTGCCTAGGAAGAGCTTCCCGCTGCTTTTTTTCCTGTAATGAAGCGCTGACATCATTACTGCTAAAGTGAAAGTGAAATGAGCCAATTGGCTCATTTTGCTTTCAATGCATCAGTAGTGCTCAGGGCCATGTCTCAACCCCTCGAGCACTCAAGAAGGTGGAGAGGTATCAATGAAAAGGGGAGAAGCTGCCATTTCGAATGGTAGCTCTATCAAGTGGATGCCTGCTTGGGATCGCCACAGGAGAGAGATCCCCAAGCAGGGATCCATCCACTAGACACCAAGGTTACAGAGGAGTGGCCCCTTAGGCAAGGGCTTGTGCATATCCTCACACCCTTCAAAAATAAATTCTTTTCGCCTCCCCTGGTGGGTGGATGGGGATGATTACTCCCAATCTGTCCCCCGAGAGGAGGCAGAAGTCCCACAAAACATGAAGAAATTAGAGGTGAAAAGCATTGTAGTGGTGGCTTTTCACCATGGGAAAGGACATGCCTCCTCCCCACAAAAGGGGGCAACTGTCCTTTTGCCCCCCAGGGTTTATGAGGGGTGATTAACACCAATCTGATCCCTGGGGGGAAAACCCACTGTACCCCAGGGAACTTCTGTTAAAAAATAACATTTGGGTTGGGGCTGCCCTCCATGGGCATGGCCAAGTCCCCACCCCAGAAAGGGATTAAATACTCTTTCTGTCCTGCAGTGTTCCCCAATGGTGCAGAGAGCCTGCTAGATGCCAGGGAATTCAAAATTGTACCAAAACAAACAAAAGACGGGGCGGCTTCCCCAGGAATTGAGCCAGATCCCAACCCAGAAGGAGCAATAGTGTGTTTCTGACCCTCTGGCGGCTGATAGGAGGTTTCTCCACATTGGGGTGGTTGCCCCAAATCTGCCCCTCCCCCCCAAAGCGGGATTGAACCCTGACTATACATCAGGGATTTTGCAATTGGGGCTAAAGAAAGGGGTGTGTATGTTGCACTCTGGCATTGGCCACACCCCTATCCCCACCCCGAAAGGGACAACATGAGTCTGTCTGCCCCCTCCCCCGGGGCAGACAGCAGGTTTGCTTCCATTTTGCCCCTGTGGGGTCAGAAAGCCCACTGTATGGCAGATATATATATTTTCATACAATAATGGCTTTGGTCTGTCCCATCCTAACATCAGGCCCCACCTTCACCCCTAAAACTACAATAGCCTTTCTGGTCACCTGCAGACTAAGATATTCCATCCCAGTGGTGAGTGAGAGGACATTTGATTTGATCCCAATATCATCCCACTTGTCATTGTAAATGGCTGCATTTTTGGGCTTGGGTAGGCAGCACCTGGGGAAGTCTAGCAGACCTGGACATTTCTGGAAACTAGACACCCCAGGGACTCCAGGGTGGTGTGCTTCGTGTGGATCTCACAACATTTGCTTACCCATTATTCTCTGCAATCCTCAAACTTTACCTAAACTCACAAATGTTCCTTGCATTTCTGTGACGTAAACTGCAGGGATCTAGAAATCCAGAAAATTCCTACCACCCAACATTAACTCACTTGTCTTGATAAAAATGCTGTCCTACTTGTGTCACTGGGCTAGTACCCATGACAGGAATGGATTAAACATAGGTCAATTGTAGTCCTCGCTGGAGACTCCCATTGATATTGGGTTGATTCATTCGGGCCCGGATGCACAGGTGGGGCAGCATTGTTATCAGGACACGTGGGGTATCACTGGCGTTGGAATTTTGTGGATTCCTGTGGATTGCAGAAGTTTCCATTACAGGAATGTAAGGAAAATGTGTGGGTCCAAAATCCAAAGCTATCCACTTTGCTAAAAAGGAGTCAGTTTTCAGCGGCTTTTATGCACCCATGTTGCATGTTGGGCACTTTCTTGTCACGAACACTATGCCTACTCACTTTATAAGGAAACTTGGGAAAATTCTGGTGGGTAGGAAATTGGACGTCCCCACAAATTCCAGAAGTTTTCCTCACTATTTATTTTTCAAAAATGTTCAGCTTTGCTATCTTTCCCTAGGTGCCACCTGAGCTAGAGCCCAAAATATACACAGCTACCTACTTTACAAAAAAGGGCTACTTTATAGTGGAAAAAGGTGATGTGTCCATGTACCATTTTTATTGGGACACATGCGAAAACACAGAATAGCAGAACATCTGTTATTAGCAATTGCATTTCACTGCCTTTGTGTATTCCAAATGCAGGCCAGTGTGTAGGAAAAACATATTTAGAAAAATGCTGTCTGAATCACATTCTAGTATGGGTACCCAAAAATTCAGAGATTTACAAATACCTACTGCTACTAAACTCAGTATTACGTGAATATTGCAGAAATACACAGGTATATATATTTTACCATATCAATTGTTCTATTCTCGACGCACAATGAAAAACCATTGTAAGGTGCAGCTCAATTCTTGGCTCTGGGGACCTCGGGTTCTTTGATAACCTACAAACCCTATATCTTCCATACCATAATATTCTAGCAGACTTAAGGGTATTCGCTTATGAAAACTGGCCTTGGTGACAATAGGTTACAGATGAAAACATTGTCACAAGTGTCTGTTTTTTCCTACTCATTTTCAATATTTTCTTTATTTCAATGGTTGGTTAGTTTAGAAAACCTTGAGGGATCTACCAGAATTATCCATTCCTCAATTCAGAATTTTTTCTGTTTTTCAAAAATATATAGCATTCTGGAATCCCCCATGGGTTCCACACTGGTCTCCACCGCAAACTGGAAGTAGGTTGAAAGCACAAAAATTGGGAAACACAGGTTACCTCCTTGAAAAATGACACAACTGTGGTAAAAAATATATTTTGGGATTCAGCTCTTCTTGTTCCTGAATGCTTGGAAGATGGTGGCTATAGCACAGCACACCGTGCATTGATGCTGTTTATAGGAAAAAAGCAAACTTTTTTTGCAGAGCAGTTTTTTTCCTATTTTTCCCAAAAACTCAACATTGAGATATATTTTGGCTAGTTTCTCGACCCCCCGCAGGGGATCTACAAATCGTGGGCACCTTTAGAATCCCCATGATGTTAGGAAAAAGGGTGCATATTTGGCATTAGTATCTTATGTGGAAAAAAAGTTATGGAGGCCAAAGCACAAAGTACTCCCAATATCCAAAAGAGGGCTCAGCTGTAGCGTGGAAACCCCCCAGCAGTTAAGGGGTTAACTAGTTAGGGCCCAAATACACTAAAATAATCAATAAGTGTGCAACAGTGTGTGGCATGCCCTTACTTTGCGTCACAGCAAAGCTGAAAATTAGTGCTTAGTAACATAATACATCGGTAGGGTGCCTCAGAGAGTTACATGTGTTCTATTGAAGTTTGGTGTGATCAGCAGGTCCGGAGTTCAAATGCTAGCAAAGCTTTCCATCTGTTTGAGGTTGGGGAAACTGGTAAATGGCCCACTTTTTTTGTACAGGAATTAGAAGCATCATCTTAGTGGCTGTAGGCACTAAACGAGCAAAGCAAAACGCTAGACTGTAGTGTTAGGCCTGCATGTACTGAGGTTGATGTATATTTTGTGTCCCTGTCTGCTTGGGACGTTTTAATTTCAATCCACAGTGACTTAAGCAGGTAATCAAAGTTAGCAGAAAGCCCATGCCTTCTTAGGGCTTCCCGGGGCCCGCTAACTAGGTGCACAGAGTCCAGTGTTGGCCGACACAGGTAACCGCGGTGGGCAGGGTGGGGTGGGAGTTTGGGAAAGTCGTCAGACGATGGAAAAGGTAAAAATAAAACCTATTCCATCGTTGTCAACTTTTCCCCCACCCCGCCCCGCTACACCTCCCCACCGCACTTACCTGCACCGGCCTCAACGGACAGAGTCCTTGTTTCCATTTTAAGGGGGTCAGAGGCCGCTCTCCAGAAACATAGGTTATATAGCTTGAGATTGTTGATGCTGCTAGAACTTTCATCAGTCATTACCTCCCGCTTTTTGTTTTGCTTGTCTCTTATCTACTATCTACCAAGAAAGAAGATTGTCCCCTTGCAACTACAGTTGAACATGGCACAATAATGTCGGTGTAGTACAACACAAGTTCTATATTAAATTCCACCTAGAACAAATATTAAGATGGTGCATACATAATCCTGTTGTTTTAATTGACATTGGGCCATTGTATGGGTTTGCTACGTTAATCCCAAAAGTGCTCTGCTATAGTGATGTTATCCAGCCACTTGTCTGTACTGAAATAAGATCTCGCTGTTCTGCTACTCTTGATGAAGCATGTTGATTTTATGCAAATCTCTCATTGTGATAGGAAAACTCTTTGAGAAAATGGACTCCCTCGACTTGAGGTACTGGGTTTTTTAAGAACCGGCGCAGAACCGGTAACCCAGCGGTGCCAGGGAATCAACACCCAGAGACCTCGGGTTCTTCCTGATCCAGACCTACAGAAACTTCAGAGTCTTCTAGGTGAAGTCAAAGATTAGTTTATTGGCTGCAACCAAGGTAACAGGTGTCCTAGAAGTACAATACGGGTATGTTCTCAGGAGACTGCACACTTTTACAAAGTCAAGCTTCTCTTTTTATACACGATTATAGGCCCTAGGCAAAACATTCTTGGTTGTAAAGTAAATAGTTAACATATTCTGGTTCAAAGAAAAAGCAGAGTCATGATGACATGTCCATATTTCACTTCGTGCTGCCGACAACAAATCATTTGGCAAGGCCCAACATTTCATCAGATATCACAGGTCCCCTAATAAAAACGGGCACCTCCCCACCATAAAGTAAGTGAAACAAAAGAGTGGAGATAGATGTGAGCGAGATATGGCAGGTGTGCGCGCTGAAATGGTTTTATGGTTTGTTGAGCCTAGATGCTATCTTGCTCGGCCACTGGGAGGGAACTGACCTAACGAGTTCGGCCTGGGGCAATGGTTTCAACTTGTACTGAGGTCAGGGAAAAGTCGATTAAGGAGTATGTGTCCTTGTGAATCAAATTCAACTGGATTAAGGCCTATGTAAAGGGCAACACATGAATGGGACGATCTCAAGGTGAAATCGTCACTCGAATAGGCTGAAAATACATGTACATGATGTACTCGTCATTCTCGGTCTTTTGATACCAAATTCGTCATGTTTCGACGAAGTTTTAATTCTCGAGTCCAGAATATTATATGAATCCAGATTTTCAGAACCACAACCCCTCCTTTTGCCCTTACATAGGCAATTAATCTATCCTCATGTTAGTCTGAGTCCAGATCTATATTCCTAAAGTCATTAAGATGTTGCTGTAACATCATTCTAGTACTTAGTTCATCTCTTGACACAGGCTTCCTTACACATGATGTAATGCAGAGGCCACATATTGCAGGAGCACACTGTATGCACAGACAGAACAGGAAAAGAATGGCTAAGACCATCCCAATGACCATAAGAATTTTCCATCCCCAGGCAGATATCAGTTCCCAGAACCATCCCATTAACGACCAATCTCCTTTATCCACATGAATGGATTCAGAAATCTTATGTAGTTTGGAGATGGCCCTGTACACGGTTGGAGCATTATCTGGGATGAAAATGCAACAACTAGACTGGATCAATTTGCATACTCCACCTCGGTCCGCAAGTATTACATCCAAAGCGACCCGGTTCTGAAGGGTCATAAGTCGATCCGACTGGTGCTCAGCAGTCAGGTTACTAAGGGCACCAGCAGTTTCAATCACGGTGGATTTAACTACCCTTGTTAATTGCCTTATGTTTCTACTGTTAGCCATGGATCCCCAGAACGGCAGAAAACCCTTTGCAAAGTCCCCAAATTCTTGACCTGCAGTGTCTTCTTTACTCAAAACACCTCTAACTACCCTTGTCCGGTGGTAATCCGCCGCTGCTGTGTAGGTGGGAGGTAACAGGAATGAAACAAAACATGAGCCCGAGAAGTCAGGGGGCAACCATGTATAGGCTCTATCATGGCGGATGAAATAAGTACCCTTAGCGGCTAAAAACGCTGGGGAAGTCTGAGATCCAAAAACATACGTTTCTGTACAGATACTCTTCCCTAGCTGAGCTCTGGGATTCTTGCCAATACCTTGCAGACACAGGTGACCTTGATGGGGTACGATCCAGATAGGGGACGATCTTTTGGCTTGCTGTTTCTCACTTAATGTAGTGTCATATCCGGTCACGTTCCAACCTACATATGCAAGTATCTCATCATCCGGAGTATCTTCATAAGAAGTTACTTACTTGATCATGTCAACTATACCTTTGACTAGGGCGCTAGTCTTGAGGTTGTCTTTTACAGAACGTAGGGGTTGGACTTCTCGTGCATATATGAACATTGTCCTGTATGCCCATACTGAACCATTGTGACTAAATGGCAGGACCAAATAGGGGATACCTTTATCCGTTGTGTGAGGCATGAGACCACACACCCAACAGTTAGTTGTGTTCATTACAAGTTGGTGTTGGTGTAATAACTGAACGAAGGAGTTATTAATGAATTCTAACCTTCTATTGGATTCGTGGTCAGGGTGGAAAGAATGAGAGGAAACAGTAGGAGGAGGTATGGGTGATGCAGTGGGCGCAAATGTTACATGGAAAGAGAATAAAACATAACTTATCAAAAAGATCATTATGCTGGATAGCATAAAAATACACAATATTATAAAACTTTTCTTTGTCATCATGTTACATAGTCTCTGCTTAAAGTTCATTTGTTTGGCAGGTCTCTCCACATCAGGAAACTCCATCCTCTCTAAGGTGCTGCCCGCGACGAGGAGGTTGATTCTGCTAAGGAGTGCTTCTGTCAGTCTAGGGCAACTCCCTTGGACCGACCAGAACCACCGACCTAACGTCGTTGGCTGCACTTCCGAAGACTTTAACCAATCGCGGCCCTAGCAGCGGAACCCGGATGGCGGTTCGAAAAACAAAAATAAGCAAGTTACGTAGATGGGAGATCTGCACTTTCAAAAATAGGATTTGGGGAAAAAGATACGTTTATTAATCCATAGGTCTTGGTCTCAGATCATAAAAAGGAATCACTTTTATTAGTCTGTTTTTCTCGGTCGCAAATTGTAGCGTCTTTTTCCTGGTACTGTCTGGTCCTGAAACAGCAGTTCAGGCTCCAAAGAGTTCAATTGTTCTGGTGGTGGCACAGTTTCTTGAAAAATGTTCTCGCTTTCACAATCAGGGTTAGTTTCTTTTACACGGTCATTGCTGACAGGTATGGCACGTGGCACAGTTGTAAGCTCTGAGTCAGTGCCACCTTTCTGGACCCACTGGTCATGTGGCGGAGGTGAAGGGATTCTCTTGCAATGGACCCCGTGGATCCAGTTGGCCTTCCCCTCCACTCGAACTGCTGACCTCGTGGAAAGAAGGACGAGGTGCGGCCCGGTCCACCTGGGCTGGTCGTTCTTTGTCCTCTGAAAGTTTTTTATGAGAATCCAGGATCCAGGGACAATGGAATGACCTGGAGTCTCAGAGACCGGAGGCAGGGTGTTGTGGACCTGTTGATGCAAAACACGCAATTTAGCCGTCAATTCATACAAGTAATCAAGCAAAATAGGGTGTTGCAGCTCGCTGAACTTCGTGGGCCTAGGCACTCCCCATATGTTGGCTGGCCGGCCAAAGACAATTTCATAAGGGCTGAGTTTCACTCGCGAATGCACAGTCATTCTGGTGGATAGGAGTGCTAAGGGTAGAGCGTCAGGCCATTTAAGACCTGTGCTCGCTTGGATTTTGGCCAATTTAAGTTTTAGCGTGCCATTGTAACATTCTACTAATCCAGCTGATTGGGGGTGATTTGCAGCGTGGAACTTCTGCCTAATGCCTAGCCCTTCACACACTCTTTTCATCACACGACCCACAAATTCACTTCCGTTGTCAGACCAGACCATTCTAGGCATTCCAAACCTGGGGAAGTACTCTTTTACAAGGGCTTTCGCTGTGGACAAGGCAGTATTGTCTTTTAGGGGATAGGCTTCTACCCATCTTGAGAAGGCACAAACAACAACGAGCACGTATTTTAAGTTGTTGCACCTCTCCATATGTATGAAGTTTAGCTGCAAAACCTCGAACGGATACGTAGGAGGTGCAAAATGACCAGCTGGAGTTGGGGTTCCCCTACCAGGGTTGTGCTTCAGACATACCATGCAATTCTTGACAACATTCTCGGCACACTTGGGAATCCCTGAATTCTTCCACACTGGGGCCAACAACTCGCAAATCCCTTTCACGCTGATATGAGCCATTCCATGAGCCATTGTAACCACTGCAAGCACATATGCATCGGGTAACAACCATCTCTGATGCTCTGTCAAATCAACCCAACAACCATTTGAATCCATTGTCCCTGTACTTTCTCTCCACGTGCTCAACTCTTTCTCTGTGGCCTCAGCTTGGATGGACTTCACACTCTCTATCGTGTCCTCACATATTCCAACCTCACCAGTCCATCTTTCAGGGCCTGCAACATACATTCGGCTTATTACATTCTTTGCAGTTTCCTTAGCGGTCTCATCAGCAAATGCATTTCCACGACCAACATCATCAGTCACCTTCTTGTGAGCACTACATTTCACAATCGCCATTTGCAGGGGCAAGGTCAGTGATTCAAGAAGCTCATTCACCAACTGACCATGCTGAATCTTAGCTCCATGCGAAGTCAGGAATCCACGTTCTCTCCACAATCGTCCAAAACTATGAGCCACTCCAAACGCATACTGACTATCAGTGTAGACAGTCACTCTCATTCCTTTAGACAATACACATGCTCTCGTCAGGGCGACTAATTCTGCGGCTTGAGCTGAACCATGTGGTATTCGTGCAGTTTCAACGACTGTGTGCAAAGTTGTGACAGCATAGGCTGTAGTCACGTTACCATTTGGGAGCTTAAAGCATGAACCATCCACCCATAATGTACCATCACATTCAGCAAGAGGAGTGTCAAATAAATCCACTCTCCCTTTTGTCTCTTCCTCTGTTGTGAGGAAACAATCGTGCTGTTCTAAAGCATCTGATTCCTCTGCAATTGGTAACAACGTGGCTAGATTCAAGGTGCTGCACCTTTTTATATGCACATGGCTCGCTAGCAGCGTCAATTCATAACTGGACAGTCGAGCACTAGTTAAGTGCTGTGTCTTGGTCCTATTTAACAATGTGTCTACTGCATGCGGGACCATCACGATTAGTGTATTATTCATTACTAGACCTGCAGACTGTCGAATAGAAACAGCTGCTGCTGCTGTGGCCCTTAAGCAACTTGGCAATGCTTGTGCTACCGGATCCAAAGTTGACGAAAAATAGGCGCATGGCCGCTGTCTATCTCCGAATAACTGAGTCAGCACAGACAATGCACAGCCTTCCTTCTCGTGGACATACAATGTGAAAGGCTTACTGTAGTTGGGGGTACCTAACACAGGAGCCGAACATAATGCTGTGCGTAATTCGAGAAAACTTTTCTGACACTCTTCAGACCAAGGAATGGGATTGGGTGTATTTTTACACGTTAATGCCACCAAGGGTTTGGCCAATAACGAAAAATTTGGAATCCACTGTCTACAGTACAATGTAATGCCCAAGAAAGCACGCACTTCTCTCTGTGTTCTTGGCACACTCAATTTCGCTATTGCCTGAATTCTTTCTGGGGTCAGCTTCCTTCCCTCCTTCGATAAGAGGTGACCTAAGTAGGTCACTTCTTGTCGGCAATATTGAAGCTTGGAAAGTGACACCTTGTGATGCAGATCACACAGATGACGCAATAATGTCAATGTGGCCTTTTTACACATTTTCTCAGTATCTGCAGCAATGAGCAAATCGTCCACATACTGTACAAGAGTGGCACCTTTAGGCAAAACAATCGTGTCAAGCTGAGTTTTCAGAGCTTGACTGTATATTGAGGGGCTTTCACAGTAGCCTTGAGGAGCGCGTTTAAAGCGGAAGCTTCGACCTCCTAAACTGAAGGAAAAAATATCCCTGCTCTCCTCAGCAATTGGGATGCTGAAGAAAGCATTCTTTAGGTCAATCACTGAAAACCATGAAGCAGAAGCTGGAATCATAGTCAATAATGTGGTAATGTCGGGCACAACTGGGAATTGTGGGACGACTATTTTATTTACTTCTCGAAGATCAATCACAAATCTGTACACAGGTGGCTGAGAAGGGTCAGTTCGTTTTAAAACAGGCAGAACAGGACTATTGCAAACATTGCCTCGTGTTTCTTCAATCACATCCTTTTCAATCAATTCGTAAACAATCGCTAGCAAAGCTTTTTCACCCTCATTAGATATTCTGTATTGGGGAATTCGTGGCTTTTTGACATTCGACTTCAATGTTACGACATATGGTGGAATTTCTAAAAGACCTACATCATTAGGACCAGTAGCCCAAAGAATATCTGGGAGAAGTGACAATTCCACTGGAAGTGCATCTCTCGACAAATACATAGGAGAAACCACTTTCTTGCCTAAAGTAAGTTGTACTCCTGAAGGAGAACAGTACAAAGTCGCATACAATCTTTTTAGCAAATCTAATCCTAGCAAATTTTCACCACAACCTGTTGTCAGAATAAGGGGTGCTTCGAATTCACAAGGACCAACAGAGAGAGATAAAGGGTCAGAAATCGGATTTCTAACTGGGGCGCCAGATAAACCTACAGAAACGTTTACTTCGCCAGACAAAGGTGCGCCAGGGAGTTTGGAGTGCATAATTGAACTCTTTGTAGCACCAGTATCCAACAGAAAAGGTTCTGACACACCTGATGTAATCACCTCAACGTAAGGTCCACTCTGATCTACTGGAACTGAAACAACTCCCTCTCTTTGTCTATGGCTGTCCTAGCAATCATCATTCTCCCACTGCTCATTTTCTGTGTAATAATCTTCAACATAGTATTGAGCGGTCTTGTCAGATACGTTATTTTGCTCATCAAACCTGTTCATAGAGTTTTGTGGTGGAAGGGGACGTGTGTCCTGAGGGGCGTTTCCACGCCCTCTACCTCTAGGTGCTTGCTGACTGCCACGACCTCTAACACCAGAAACTCCATTTGCACGTTGTGATAGGGCAGGACAATTATACTTGTAATGACCCTCTTGTTTGCAATATAAACACTGGTTGGGACCTACACGGGGTTGAGTGTAATCGAATCTTTGCGAGTTTCTCTGATACTGTTGAGGCTGCTGAAAAGTATTTTGGTAGTGATTCTGACCATTATTATTTTGATTACCACCACCACGTGGCGGATAGGCTTGCTGTAGCAAAACCTTTGTTTTTAGTTCTTTAGTTTTCTTTTCTACTTTATCTTTCTCATCTTTGTCTCTATTTTCGTAATATTGCGCAGTAGCCAATATCTGCGCTGAAGATGAGACTGCCCAAGAACTTTCTGAATCTTTAAAATTTTTACACAATTCTGGAAGCAGATTGTGCACGAATTTATCGATAAACAATCTCTGACCACCTTCTGTGGTCATATCTTGACCGCTGTGGTCAATGAATGTTTCTTCAAATCTGGTGAAGAAATCTGAAACAGTTTCTTCTTTCTTTTGCTTGCATGCAGACAACTTATCCCAATTTACGCGTATTGCAGGCATTATCGTTTTCATGTAATCTACTATTCTACCAGGGAGTTCTGCTATCAAAGGCTCAGGCTTGGCGCCACCAACTTGTCAGGCATCTGCAGCAGTAATATTAGCCCACGTGTCACCCAATTCCTGGTCATGATCTACATGACGAATTGTACCCCATAAAGGCTGTGGAACAACATTCCCAAATAACATATCGATATCGGCTAAATTCATTATACATGACCCAGCAGTTTGTGACAATTCTTTATAGTACCCTGCAGGATTTTTACGTGGATCTGGTAATGTTTGTTTGAGTGCTAAACTTCAGCTCGCTTCCATGGGACATGTACCCATACCCGCTGGAAGTGTGGCAGAATAGGTGGGACAGCAGTCGTGTCACCCTCCCTCCATTGTGGGGGAACTTCTCTCATAGGGTATTGTCGCGCCTTTTTCCTACTGGATGTATTAGATTCAGATGGTGACCCAGAACTGCTTCCCTTACTCCGATATGATAACAACATTTCAACTGCTTTCTCCACATCTGGACCTACAATCATACCCTCTCCAAACTTAAACCGTACACGACACATCTCTTGTGGGATGCAGTCTTGATCATTGTCTTCTAAATCCTCGCCAAGAAAAACACACATCTGTTCGAAAACATATCTCTGTGTCGCTGCTTCCCATTGATGGAAGACTTCCATGATAGACTGTACATCATATTTTGCAGTGTCCATGACCCATTTCCGAGCTAAATTATTCAGTGAATCTCTCTCTTGATAATCAGGCAGTTGACTTCGCAACTGTCTTCTTCCTATGTTAGGGGTCGTAGCAGGCGACCCGAAAAGAGGTAAAAGAAGATTAGTAACAGTGCTGGCCATTTTCTGCCGAATGGAAGGTGAAACTGAAGGACAAACAGATGGAAAAACGGGGTGAGATAAGGCGGGGGTAGAGTTAGCAGAAGAGGTATCAGAGGAAATAGAGGGGGCACTAGGCAAAATCGTAGAGGGAGCATTAGGAGACGTAAAAAGTGCAGTAGGCAAAATTGTAGAAAACACAGGTGAAACAAAAGTGGTCGGTGGGCCTGGAGAAGGCTGCACCGAAGAAGTAGGAGCCAGCTGAAGAGCAGCTGGTGGGTGCTGTTGAGGAGCAGGAGGCGTAGTTTGCGCAACGAAAGGTTGCGGGGGTGCTGTGGCATTCTGCGCATAGGGGGGTGGTGAATTTAGCAAATGCGACATTAATGGGTCTTTTTCACGTTCTTTTGCTGCCTCTTGCTGAAGAGACGGCAAAACTGGATAACACTTATCTATTGCCATTTTACGTTGCCTGTGCAACTGCTCATTCATCTGCTCTTCCTCATTATCTTTAAACTGCACAGCAGCTTGCATTACTGAAAGTCCCCCTTCTCTCTTATTTTTCTTAGCTAATTTAATTTCTTTTTGTTTGGCTTCTTTACGCCATAAGCGGAAAGAGTCAAACATCGCCGGCCGGGCTTTCTTTTTGAAGAGTTTAACTTCAAGGTTGTCTAAGATTTCAGAATCAAAGCTACCATATTGGGGCCATTTTAAAACACCATCTTTCCTGGTGTATTTAATCCATACTTCGTTGTAAGTGATGGGGCCTACCCCATATTTTACATCCAGTTCCAACTGGAGGAACCGGACATGAGTCCTCCTGTCAGGAGTCCCTATTATTACCAAGACAAAACAAATTCCCAAGTCTAAGACTAGGCATCTTCGCTCTCTAGTCTAGTTCCAAACTTCAAAGGATTATCGATTACGATATTTCTCGTGAATACACGAGTCCTTCGGTTATGGTGCTTGCAAGTACCAATACAAAACCTTTTGTATCCCAAAGATACCACAAAGTAAGTCCAACTAAGGACTGGGAGACGCTCCACTTATACTTAACTGAAAATATCGATGACGTCACCAGAAGACTCGTCTCAGTGTTTCGCTCTACCAAAAACGTCCAGGGTCCAAATCAGGGCGATAGCCAGGGCAGCAGTCCTTGTAGCCGTCGGGAAGCGGGGAACCTCGCAGCAAAGACCTTCGGACCACGTCGACATGCAGGGGTCGATAAGGTGGTTGGCCGTCCTCCGGAATTTCCACACGAAGCTCCTCACGATCTTCTGGCTGACTGGTACCACTGGAATCGCCCCAGACGTTGGGCGCCAACTGAGGTACTGGGTTTTTTAAGAACCGGCGCAGAACCGGTAACCCAGCGGTGCCAGGGAATCAACACCCAGAGACCTCGGGTTCTTCCTGATCCAGACCTACAGAAACTTGAGAGTCTTCTAGGTGAAGTCAAAGATTAGTTTATTGGCTGCAACCAAGGTAACAGGTGTCCTAGAAGTACAATACGGGTATGTTCTCAGGAGACTGCACACTTTTACAAAGTCAGGCTTCTCTTTTTATACACGATTCTAGGCCCTAGGCAAAACATTCTTGGTTGTAAAGTAAATAGTTAACATATTCTGGTTCAAAGAAAAAGCAGAGTCATGATGACATGTCCATATTTCACTTCGTGCTGCCGACAACAAATCATTTGGCAAGGCCCAACATTTCATCAGATATCACAGGTCCCCTAATAAAAACGGGCACCTCCCCACCATAAAGTAAGTGAAGCAAAAGAGTGGAGATAGATGTGAGCGAGATTTGGCAGGTGTGCGCGCTGAAATGGTTTTATGGTTTGTTGAGCCTAGATGCTATCTTGCTCGGCCACTGGGAGGGAACTGACCTAACGAGTTCGGCCTGGGGCAATGGTTCCAACTTGTACTGAGGTCAGGGAAAAGTCGATTAAGGAGTATGTGTCCTTGTGAATCAAATTCAACTGGATTAAGGCCTATGTAAAGGGCAACACATGAATGGGACGATCTCGAGGTGAAATCGTCACTCGAATAGTTTGAAAATACATGTACATGATGTACTCGTCATTCTCGGTCTTTTGATACCAAATTCGTCATGTTTCGACAAAGTTTTAATTCTCGAGTCCAGAATATTATATGAGTCCAGATTTTCAGAACCACAGACTGTGTCGATTCCAAAACATGTTCAGTCAGGTACTGCAGACAGAATCGCATCTGAGTTTCAGAATACTGCAGTTCTCACCCCTAAATACAAATGTTATCTTGCAACAACAACCCATAAGTTAGCTAGGTGAAAAATGATTAAAAAAATGTTTTTAAGTGCCGTTAATAATGGTATTGTTCATACATACAGTTGTCACCCGTACTGTAAGATATTCGTCTTACCACAAAATTCACAAGCAAATAACAAAAAGTATTAAGTCACAATTCCGGGCTGAATTACAGAAGGGGTGTATGGAGGAATAACTATATGAGGAGCATCACTTCAATAGAAGACGTGCATCAGACCATTCACATAAGCCCCCATTCAATAAAAGTAAGTAAATATTATGGACCTGTGGGAGTGAACTGAATAATAGTAACATGATATGCATCTTTTTTAAATTTTTTTTTTTTTTATTGAGATTCTTAAGGGCCGTTCTTAATCATAATACAGAAAACAAAATTCATATTATAGTTTTCACAATATACACTATACAATCATGTCCGAAATTTTAATCGAAATTGTTCCCCCATATTTTATCAAATTTTCTCGTCCCCCCTGTTCTAAGGGGGTCATTAGGATGGCGGACGGAAGAGCTACCGCGGCCCTGGAGTACGCGGAAAATGCCTTTTCCGTGTCCGCCTGCCGCGGACACTCCGTCCGCCATATCAGGATAGGAAAACGTGTCAAATTTCCGTCCGCGACGGAAAAGCACGCACCGCCGCCCAACTACAGACGACCACGCGGCGGACAGAACACATCCGGAGGCTCCGCCGTACGTACTGACGTCTAAGACCGTCCTCCAAATCAAGATGGCGGAAAATACACATAAAACCGCTGCGGAAAAACAACCTGTCTGAACACGGCGGATTCCCCACAGCGAAGAAAAGATACATAGCAGAGAGACCCACCACAAGCTGCTCGCCACCATGGACCCAGCGCTACACGCTTTCCCGATGCTCTTCGCGATCCACCACGTCCTAGTCTTGGCCCACCATGGACGCCGACGCAGGTAAGGCACAAACCATTGGCTGCATGGAGGGGAATACCTGCAAGGGTCGTGACGTAGGGAGGGGGAGTGTCATGTTACCGAAACCACTGATGAGAAGCAAATAGAAATACACATTTGTAGTACGCAAACATGAATGACAACGACAAACCACGAGATAGACTACCTTTATTGCACATAATAGGGGTATAATCACAGTGTATGCGTGAGCATGGGCAAAGTGGGCACCAGAGCATGAACATCACAGGCAGCACATCAGAGGGCAGAATGCAGTATCAGAACATCAACAGGGCATTGTGGAGTACAGAGCAGGTACATCAGAGTCAGCACATCAGAGGGCAGAATGCAGTATCAGACAGCAACAGGGCATTGTGGAGTACAGAGCAGGTACATCAGAGTCAGCACATCAGAGGGCAGAATGCAGTATCAGAACAGCAACAGGGCATTGTGCTTAACAGAGCAGGTCCATCAGAGGCATCACGTGAGAGGGGCTAAGTGCATCAACAGTCCATAGCACTGAACATGTCCATCAGAGGCAGCCCGTGAGAGGGGCTAAGTGCATCAACAGTCCATAGCACTGAACATGTCCATCAGAGGCAGCACGTGAGAGGGGCTAAGTGCATCAACAGTCCATAGCACTGAACATGTCCATCAGAGGCAGCACGTGAAAGGGGCCAAGTGCATCAACAGTCCATAGCACTGAACATGTCCATCAGAGGCAGCACGGGAGAGGGGCCAAGTGCATCAACAGTCCATAGCACTGAACATGTCCATCAGAGGCAGCACGTGAGAGGGGCCAAGTGCATCAACAGTCCATAGCACTGAACGTGTCCATCAGAGGCAGCACATCAGAGGGCAGAATGCAGTATCAGAACATCAACAGGGCATTGTGGAGTACAGAGCAGGTACATCAGAGTCAGCACATCAGAGGGCAGAATGCAGTATCAGAACATCAACAGGGCATTGTGGAGTACAGAGCAGGTACATCAGAGTCAGCACATCAGAGGGCAGAATGCAGTATCAGAACATCAACAGGGCATTGTGGAGTACAGAGCAGGTACATCAGAGTCAGCACGTGAGAGGGCAGAATGCAGTATCAGAACATCAACAGGGCATTGTGCATAACAGAGCAGGTACATCAGAGTCAGCACATCAGAGGGCAGAATGCAGTATCAGAACATCAACAGGGCATTGTGGAGTACAGAGCAGGTACATCAGAGTCAGCACGTGAGAGGGCAGAATGCAGTATCAGAACATCAACAGGGCATTGTGCATAACAGAGCAGGTACATCAGAGTCAGCACATCAGAGGGCAGAATGCAGTATCAGAACATCAACAGGGCATTGTGGAGTACAGAGCAGGTACATCAGAGTCAGCACATCAGAGGGCAGAATTCAGTATCAGAACAGCAACAGGGCATTGTGGAGTACAGGGCAGGTACATCAGAGTCAGCACATCAGAGGGCAGAATGCAGTATCAGAACATCAACAGGGCATTGTGCATAACAGTGCAGGTACATCAGAGGCAGCACAAGTACGTGTCCCAACCGACCCGTCCCATGGACCACAACAGTGCAAGGCAGTTCTCAATGGACAATGGACACACCATGTGAAATAACATGTGAGTGAAGTGATCAGCACCTCACATCACAGAATCAGGTGGACTGAGTGAACTACCTGCCTCGGACACACTGCCAGCACCAGCAACAGGAGTGTGAGACACAGCCACAGCCCGAGTGACAGACACATGGGCCACAGACCCAGAAACACTGCCAGCACCAGAAACAGGAATGTGAGACACAGCCACAGCCCGAGTGACAGACACATGGGCCACGGACCCAGACACACTGCCAGCACCAGCAACAGGAGTGTGAGACACAGCCACAGCCCGAGTGACAGACACATGGGCCACAGACCCAGACACACTGCCAGCACCAGCAACAGGAATGTGAGACACAGCCACAGATGTAGTCACTGACACGTGAGCCACTGACCCAGACAGACTGCCAGCACCAGAAACAGGAGTGTGCAACACAGCCACAGATCTACTCACTGACACGTGAGCCATAGACCCAGATACACTGCCAGGACCTGCCACAGGAGAGGGCACAACTGAGACTGTGCTACTACATGATGCATGACAGCAAACAACAGACACAGTGGCACTATCTGATACATGAGCGTCAACTGCACCTGCGCCACTGGGACCACTGAAATGATGAGCCACAGGGCTGTATGGGCCAGGAGGCAGGGTGGCCCTGGGAGCTGGGGATAGCTGACCTTGAGCGACATCGGTGTGGGCAGGTGTCAATGGTGTGTGTCTGCGTTTCTTAGGGATATGTGAGTGCACCCTGGACAGGACAGGACTGGCAAGTGGTGGTGACTCTAAACAAATATCACCCACCATAGGTGGATCATCTGCAGCCGGGGTTCGGGTTTCTGGGGACGTGCTGGAGCCTGCTTGTCGTTTGCTGTGTGCCTGCCGCCTGGACTCAGAATCATGTGTAAAGGGGGATGCAACAACAGGGGACTCCCTCCTCTGCTTCTGACTGGCCTGGATGGGAGTGGAGGTATGGGGGACTCCGCCGCGGAGACATATGTTTGGCGTTCAGTCGAAAACATCAGCCGCAGTGCAGCCAGGGGTGAAGTATGCCTGTCCTTGATTGCGCCATTGTCCATGGTAGAAGCCTTGTCCGTAGGATGTGCCTTATCCGTAGGTGGAGTGTTGTCTCTGGATTTTGCCTGTGCCCTGTTCGGCGCCCTGTTCCTGCCAGCAGACTTGTCGTCTGTGGTGCACCTGTCTCCAGTAGACACCTGCTCTCTGTGTGTGTCCCTGGCCTTGGGAGATGGACCTTGCTCTGTTGTGGGCCTGTCCTTGGTACTCTCCCTGCTCTTAGGAGGTGCCTTTGTCTTCTGACTGTCCTTGTCCCTGTCCTTGGGAGTGTCCCTTTCCTCTGTTGTGGGCCTGCCCTTGGGAGTCTCCCTGCTCTTAGGAGGTGCCTTTGTCTTTTGACTGTCCCTGTCCCTGTCCTTGGGAGTGTCCCTTTCCTCTGTTGTGGGCCTGCCCTTGGGAGTCTCCCTGCTCTTAGGAGGTGCCTTTGTCTTTTGACTGTCCCTGTCCCTGTCCTTGGGAGTGGCCCTTTCCTCTGTTGTGGGCCTGCCCTTGGGACTCTCCCTGCTCTTAGGAGGTGCCTTTGTCTTTTGACTGTCCCTGTCCCTGTCCTTGGGAGTGGCCCTTTCCTCTGTTGTGGGCCTGCCCTTGGGAGTCTCCCTGCTCTTAGGAGGTGCCTTTGTCTTTAGACTGTCCTTGTCCGTGTCCTTGGGAGTGGCCCTTTCCTCAGTTGTGGGCCTGCCCTTGGGAGTCTCCCTGCTCTTAGGAGGTGCCTTTGTCTTTTGACTGTCCTTGTCCGTGTCCTTGGGAGTGGCCCTTTCCTCTGTTGTGGGCCTGCCCTTGGGACTTTCCCTGCTCTTTTGAGGTGCCTTTGTCTTTTGAGTGGCCTTGTCCAAGGGACTGTCCAAGGACTTGTGAGTATCCCTTGCCTTGGGAGTACCTTTTGTGTTGAATGCCTGTGTAGTTTCTGAAGGCATGTCCCCCAACAACACTTGTGGATCTTGTGTGTGTACTCCAGTGTATCTGACGTTGTCTTCGTGAACAGATTTTGCTGACCTAGGGGATGGGGTCTGTGCCCTGCGTGCCCTGACGTGCTGTCTGACGCTGCTTCTAGTGCAATAACCTGTATTTGAGTCCTGCTCAGAATAATCACTACCCCCTGAGACATCCAGTGGTGTAGATGGGGAAACAGAAGTAGCACCCTGTCCATGCGACTGTACTATTGCAGACGATACACTGCTTGCCAATGACTGCACTGTCCTGTGTAGACCAGCAAGATCGCCATGCATCCCTTCCATGAATGCCACCACCTGCCCCAACTTCCTATCATGGTCTTGGAAAGCATTTGTCATATTGGTCTGCCCCACACACAGCTGTCGCAGCAGATCAACAGCCTCAGCACACAGTGCATTTTGGCTCACCGTGGCAGGGGCAGCGGTGCCTGCACCGAACGCCACTCTGCTACCCCATCTCCTGCGGGCACGAACAGTACATGGTGCAGTTGGCGGAAGTGTGGGCCCTGTGTGCTGTGTTCCGACAGAAGGTGATGATTTCCCACTCCCAGTCTGTGACAACAGTGCTGGCTCACCAAGATTTTCAGAAGATGAGGACGATGGTGTCTCCACATGCGAGTCCTCAGGTACGGTCCTGTCCCCCTCTCTGACGCTGCCCTCCTCTGTGTCAGTCTGCATGTGTGCGAAGTCTGACCCGGACTCATTTCCTCGACTAATCTCCTCCGTCTGTGGCTGAGTGTCCTCTGTCATAGCTGAAATGCACATAAAAGAGGTGTAAGTCATGGGCACACTCACGTACAGAAGGACAAGGATTCCCAAATGCCATAGCTGACAAAGTTCTTGTAGCCCCCATACTGCACACGGCCCACCTCTACCAGTCATCCTCACATTACATAAGCGTTGGTGGCCGTGACACATGTACGATTCAGAAAAGGGGGTGGTGATGAACAGAGTGTCTGAATTAAGCAGACCACTCTTACCCAGTCCAAAGATCAGGGCTTGATCCATCACCGTTATTTAGCTCACTGCCCCATCCCAGCTCAGAACCTGGCTATATGCAAATTAGTCTGTCCCTGGCCCAGTGCATCATGGGAACAGGGCAGACCAAACTACCAAGCCAATTCTTCACCAGAAAGGAGACAAGCTACCGGGGACCGGTTTCCGGCATTTCAGCCTCGTCGGCCCGGCTTGCTTGAATCCTGATGGAGCAGTGAGCAAGGGACTCATGTCTGAGTATACCCTGCCACACCTATAGTGGCCAAAAACGATTCAGAAAAGGGGGTGGTGATGAACAGAGTGTCTGAATTAAGCAGACCACTCTTACCCAGTCCAAAGATCAGGGCTTGATCCATCACCGTTATTTAGCTCACTGCCCCATCCCAGCTCAGAACCTGGCTATATGCAAATTAGTCTGTCCCTGGCCCAGTGCATCATGGGAACAGGGCAGACCAAACTACCAAGCCAATTCTTCACCAGAAAGGAGACAAGCTACCGGGGACCGGTTTCCGGCATTTCAGCCTCGTCGGCCCGGCTTGCTTGAATCCTGATGGAGCAGTGAGCAAGGGACTCATGTCTGAGTATACCCTGCCACACCTATAGTGACACATGTACAGCATGCGGACAGGGCAGGAGCACGTACATCTGCACACATTTCTTGCCATGGGGCCACGGACCACTAGGGCATGTGCTTCAACACTCAACTACTAAGCAAGTGGCGTGTCTACATGGCGGACCTGGATGTCAAATGACACCCACCCAATGGGACCAACATGGCATCACAGAGATACATACGCACCACGGAACTCAATACAGTGTCTGTGCACCAATACATGCATTGCACTCACAAGTTTCCTACACAGACAGTATGCTCACCGCTAGTTTGCTGTTGATCGACACTCAGACGTTCGGACAGGTCAGGATGCGTCACTGCAATGATACGGTGCATGAGAGGGGTCATGGAGCGTCGGGCCAGACGTGGCGTCCTTGGAATCATCCCCAGTGTCACTTCCGCTACATTCTTGCTCAGCCTGAAAATGTCGTCCCAGCGTTTGTGGCAGTGTGTATGTCGTCTGTTGCACACCCCCAATGCCCGTACTTCACGTGCAATGCTCCTCCACACATCCTTGCGAAGGTGCAGCTTGACCTACCATGATGGGAGACAAAAGGGTGTAAGTCAGGGGACAGTTGGCCTGTCACACAGATAGGGGCAACACGTATCTGTCAGCAGCCATGCACATTCCGGAAAATATGTCGAGCCCACACTACACAGCTAAGATTGCAGTAGGCAGGTTTTTTTGGCCCCCTCATGCACACCAACATGTCCCACACTGCACTTACCACCTGTCCGGGTGCGCCGTAGAGGCGTCCATAGTTGCGGAGCACACCGTCCACGAGGACATCAAGCTCCGCGGCGGTGAAGGGACGAGACCGGATCTCTTTGCCTCTCGACATGGCAAGATCACGGAGTATGGCACTAGAGCAGCAGTCGGTGGTCAGCTCAGCAGCAGCAGCAGGTCGAGGTGATGGTCACAGGCAGCAGTCGGTGGTCAGCTCAGCAGCAGCAGCAGGTCGAGGTGATGGTCACAGGCAGCAGTCGGTGGTCAGCTCAGCAGCAGCAGCAGGTCGAGGTGATGGTCACAGGCAGCAGTCGGTGGTCAGCTCAGCAGCAGGTCGAGGTGATGGTCACAGGCAGCAGTCGGTGGTCAGCTCAGCAGCAGCAGCAGGTCGAGGTGAACAGGCAGCACTGGTCCCCAGGGTAGGATGTGTGCTTTTGGACAACACACATATATAGGGCCCTCAGCACGTGTCAGTGGCATACGTCACCAGCAATTGGTCAGCCCTGGATGCGTGTTCGTGAAATGGGCCAATGACTGGCCCTGGTGTTGCGGTGCACTGCTTCCGCTACTTTCGATTGGGCATATGCGGCCAGCGTCCCTCTTCCCATTGGCTGCATGTGCACGGACCGTCACGGGCACACATCGGCAACCGCACGTGCAAGCTACAGGCACGGATGCTTCAGTTGCAACAATGTTCTATCACTGGCGCCACCATGGCGGTGCACGTACTCAGCGGGGGAGGTGCAGGCCTATACACCCTTTAGATGTACTCAATGGACATGCCAGTTCATGTCCCCTCTTACAGTCACATTGCATCATCCACCGTACACCGGCCGGAGCGGCCGGGCCTAGGACGGCCGTGCCGGCCATGTCCACAACCGCCGTGCCAGGCTGGGCCTAGGACCGCCGTGCCGGCCATGCCCACAACCGCCGTGCCAGGCACGGCGGTTGTGGACATGGCCGGCACGGGGGTAGTGGGCATGGCCGGCATGGCGGTAGTGGGCATGGCCGGCACGGCGGTAGTGGGCATGGCCGGCACGGCCGTCCTTGGCCCGGCCTGGCACGGCGGTTGTGGACATGGCCGGCACGGCCATCCTAGGCCTGGCCGCTCCGGCAGGTGTACGGTGGATGATGCAATGTGACTGTATGAGGGGACATGAACTGGCATGTCCATTGAGTACATCTAAAGGGTGTATAGGCCTGCATCTCCCCCGCTGAGTACGTGCACCGCCATGGTGGCGCCAGTGATAGAACATTGTTGCAACAGAAGCATCCGTCCCTGAAGCCTACACGTGCGGTTGCTGATGTGTGCCCGTGATGGTCCGTGCACATGCAGCCAATGGAAAGAGGGACGCTGGCCGCGTATGGCCATTGGGAAGTAGCGGAAGCTGTGCACCGCCATGGCGGCGCCAATTATGTTATCTTGTCAGACGCTGCACCGTGATGTGTTGTCTGCAGTTGCGTCATGAGGGTTGTGAGCATGATAGGGAAACTTCATATGTCATTCACTATTCCATGTGTGTCCATACTATGCCCATCGGTGGGCACACAATGGGCAACAGATGTGCATTTGGACGTGTTGACGTCGGGTGTGACCCTACAGACGTTATTACATCTTCACAACTACACAGTACATCACGGCTGTATGGCCAAATTATGAATCTGTTGTCAGTGTGTGGTTCTGGCGAGGTGACTACAATGGTGGTGATACACATGCATTCAGTGTATGTGTTTTGGTCGTTGTGTCACCATGCATGTAATTACCGTATGCTCAACATTATTGGTGTTGGCATTGGTGCATGATGACATGGTGTGTGTGTATCATTATCGTTTGTGTGCATGCACTTGCATGTGTGTCTGTGATGTGGCTTCTAAACATTAGGGTAAAGACACACGTATTGTCAGTAATGTTCACATGTGACTACGTTGCGTTGTACGTGTTGACACACTTCCTGTTGCAAGTGGCTGCACTTTGTTAAAGGGCCACTCCGTATTGTATTAACTATCAGAGATGTCACACATATGACCATTCTCCCTAAAATTTTTGTTCTTGCTAATGTTGGCTTACATGTGATGGAGTTGCACATGTATGCGTCGTTTGTAAGTTGACTCAAGTTACATCTCTCTCCCACACAGGAGGGCTCAAAATGTGCATCGGCCATACACTGTGCTGGAGGATATGGTTGACGAGGAGGTGATTAGGAAATTCCGGCTGGATCGACGTCGGTTGATGGAGCTTGTTGCCCAATTGTCTCCTCATCTGCAGCCACGTAGGATGTATCCTGGATCTATTACACCCACAGCAAAGGTTATGGCGGCACTACATTTCTTTGCTACTGGCACCTTTCAGTACACAGTTGGATATGCCGGGGGGATGTCACAGTCCATGTTCAGCACGGTACTTCGGGATGTTTTGAGAGCTATGATGCTGTACAAGAATGACTACATCCATTTCCCACGGCCGGAAGAGTTGCCAGCAGTCAAAGCAGACTTCTATGCACTGGGCCACATACCACACGTTGTGGGTTCAATTGATGGCACACATATCGCTATCATTCCACCACGGGCACGTGAGCAGGTTTTTAGGAATCGCAAACACTTCCATTCGCTGAACGTGCAGGTGGTGTGCCTGGCAAACAACATCATCTCCCATGTGTGTGCAAGATTTCCTGGCTCCGCACATGATGCCCACATCATGCGGAGCAGCATTGTCCCCCAAATGATGGCAAATCTGCGACCCGGTCAAGCGTGGCTTGTTGGTGAGTGTGCAGTGGGGACTCTTGTGATCTCTGTGTGGCATGGGGTACCCACCATATCTTGTTGTGATGTTTGTGTCTGTCATCCCCCTACATAGGCGACTCGGCGTACCCAAACCGGCCCTGGCTCCTGAGTCCCATACATAATCCAACAAATGCGGGTGAAGTGCGCTACAATGATGCACATGGAAGGACACGGAGAGTGATTGAACGTACCTTTGGACTGCTAAAGTCTAGGTTTCGGTGCCTGGATAAGACCGGAGGGGCCCTGCCTTACTCACCAGGCAAAGTATGCAGGATCGTGATTGCCTGCTGCATGCTCCACAACCTGGCCGTTCGCAATGACATTGAACTGCTCTTGGACCCTGAAGACGAAGAAGTTCCTCGGCCTCCCATCCCACCCATGTCGACTGATGAGGATAGTGGTGAGGAGCAAGGTGTGGACCAGAGGCGCCAGCTCATTGATCGCTACTTCCCTTGAATATGAGTAACTACCTCTTGTGCCAGTTGACAATGCCTTATGTATGTTTGCTGGTGTTGTGTGGATGTGGGGTGCATCAGCTGTGTGTTCTTGTTTGTGATGGTTGCATATGTGTGTCTTCATTTCTTTGGACATACAAGTCTCCATGATGTGTGTCCTCTCATCCCATGCTTTTGTGATGAGTGTAGTTTGTGGAATGTTGCTGTGCAGTGTGTTGTGATGTGTGTGAATCTGTTTCCTGACTTGTGTTTGCTGTCTCTGATTTTTCCTAGGTCACTCCCGCAGCGCCATGATTATGTACGACTATGATCCCTGAACCTGTTTACGTCTGTTTCTGAAGGCAATCATGTGAATAAACATGGAGGCAAAACATCATTGAGTGTGTAAGTTAAATTTATTTACAGGTTGTGCATTTGTGATGGTGAATATTTACAAGTAAGTGGGGGGGAGGGAGTTGGAGTTGAAGGTAATGGCAGATGAAATGTCCGTGCTGACACCACATTGGGGGTGTCAGGCTAGTCCAGCAGACCAGTGCCAATGATTGTCTATGTGGGACAGGATACTTTGCAGGGTGAATGTGTGGCTCAGGCAGTGACAAAGTCATTGGCGGCCCCTCTTGGAGCGTGTGGTTGGCGCTCCAAGACTGCTCTCACCCACTTCCAGCCTCGGGCGGCCCCTCCGTCTTTGAGGTGGAAGTGAGTCAGCTGGGGGTGCAGGTTGTTCATGGGCCACATCTGTCGCCAGGGGCACAGGTCGTGGTGGTGGTGGTGGTGGTGGCGGCGGCGGTGGAGGCGGAGGTGACGGTGGCGGTGGAGGTGGAGGTGACGGTGGCGGTGGCGCTACGACAATTGGTGGAGGGGGGGGGTTGTTCTGGCCAATCCATTCCCTCCACATTGTTGTCTGCTGGCCCATGATGTGCACTATCTGGCCAAGGTACCCCGATATGTCCCGCAACATGTTCGTGTTGTCCACCGAGTCCTGGTGTGCACGATCTGCATGTTCCTGGGAACGGTCGTATGAAGCCTGGCACCTGGCTAGGGCTTCAAGGGACTCTGCCACAGGATGGGGTAGCTGTCCTTCCTCTGTGCGGCGGAGTGTGGGTCGCCTGATGGCCTGATGTGCCGTCGCCTCTCTCCTTTGTGGCCCACTCACCCTGCTTGGGTGTGAGGCCGATGGACCTGCGTCGTGCGCTGGGTTAGGCAGGGTGGCATAGGCAGGAGTGGTGGTACTGGTGGTACTGGTGGTACTGGTGGTGGTGGTGGTGGTGGTGGGGACTCTGCAGATCACTGAGGCAGGTGTCGCTGGAGTCACACATGCGACGGTTGTCGGGCCCGGGAGTCCCTGTGAGCCAGATGGCCCTGGCTGTCTGCTTGGGCCCGGTCCATCCTCCGCACCGGAGCTGCCTGTGTCATCGTCCCCAGAGAGTCCGGTATGTGTGGGAGGCGAGGCTTGCGGACGGGTGCTGGTTTCCCCAGTAAGTTCACGATCACCTGAGGGACAAGATAGAGCTGGTCAGTAATGTGGACATTACATGTTCATATCGATTTGTACACATTTCTGTGTCCTGTCGCACACACCCCACACTCCCCACCCTCCACCACCACCACCCTCCCCGTGAACATGGGGGCCTGTTGGGAGTTGTAGTTGTGAGCTCCCACACACCCCACACACCCTACCCTCCACCACCCTCCACCCACCACCAACGCCATCCCCGTGAACATGGGGGCCTGTTGGGAGTTGTAGTTGTGAGCTCTCACACACCCCACCCACCACCACCACCGCCATCCCCGTGAACATGGGGGCCTGTTGGGAGTTGCAGTTGTGAGCTCCCACACACCCCACACACCCTACCCTCCACCACCCTCCACCCACCACCACCGCCATCCCCGTGAACATGGGGGCCTGTTGGGAGTTGTAGTTGTGAGCTCTCACACACCCCACCCACCACCACCGCCATCCCCGTGAACATGGGGGCCTGTTGGGAGTTGTAGTTTTGAGCTCTCACACACCCCACACACCCTACCCTCCACCACCCTCCACCCACCACCACCGCCATCCCCGTGAACATGGGGGCCTGTTGGGAGTTGTAGTTGTGAGCTCTCACACACCCCACACACCACCACCACCGCCATCCCCGTGAACATGGGGGCCTGTTGGGAGTTGTAGTTTTGAGCTCTCACACACCCCACACACCCTATCCTCCACCACCCTCCACCCACCACCACCGCCATCCCCGTGAACTTGGGGGCCTGTTGGGAGTTGTAGTTGTGAGCTCTCACACACCCCACCCACCATCACCACCGCCATCCCCGTGAACATGGGGGCCTGTTGGGAGTTGTAGTTGTGAGCTCTCACACACCCCACACACCACCACCACCGCCATCCCTGTGAGCATGGGGGCCTGTTGGGAGTTGTAGTTGTGAGCTCTCACACACCCCACCCACCACCACCACCGCCATCCCCGTGAACATGGGGGCCTGTTGGTAGGCATGTACATATTGGTGAGTATGTGTCCGACGTGCATGGGTTGGGGCGTAGGAGATGTGTCTTCTCAGTTTTGTGAGCCTGACCATGTCGTACTGATCGTGGTGCTTGGTTTGCACTTACCAGCCTCTTCTCCTTAATCAAGTCCGTCTAGGCTCTCTGGGTGAAGTATCACCAGCACCTTCTCCTCCCAATCGGTGTAGGGTATGGGCTCCAGGGGTGTTCCGCCGCCAGTATGATTGGCTCTTGCATAGTTTTTGGCGCGGATGCCTTTGACCCTGGTCTTCAGGTCATGCCACCGCCTCTGAATTTCGTGTTTCGTCCTTGGCACGGTCCCTGACGCATTCACCCGACTGACGATTCTGTCCCACATGTGATTCTTTTGGGCCACGGAGGTCTGCTGGACTTGGGCCCCGAAGATGTGGGGCTCAACACGGATGATTTCATCTACCATCACCTTCAACTCCGTCTCCGTGAATTTAGTTTTTTTTTTAGGTGCCATGGTGTGTGGTGCGCAGTCTGTGGGTTGAGTGGGTTGGGGGGTGCAGGTGTGTGGTGTGTGATGTGTAGGAATGGTGTGGTGGGTGTTTGTGTGGTGGGTGTGGTAGGGTGGTGGTTGTGTGTCTTCTATTTGAGTAAGCTGTATATCGATTAGGGCCTCTTGCTAGCAGCAATGCTGTGATGCAAAGGATTGTGGTAGTATGTGGGTGTCATTTTATAGTCGTGTCTCAATGGTTGATGCCAGTCAGGTGGTAGGTGGGCGTGTTGACTAGTGTGCATTATTGGGTACTTGGGGCGTGTCATGGTGGCTTGTGCTTGGTGTTGGTGTATCGGGGGGGGGCCTTGTCAATTTTCGTATGTTTGCTTAGTACTTGCGGTACACTTTCTGACATTTGTTTGACGTTAGGGATGTTGTGCGTGTTGGCCTTCCGCAGTGATGCACTGTTTATCGTTGCATTCTTTCCGCCGCGGACGTGGATGGCTGTGCGTACCGTGGTACAGGCAGATTTATCCTAATTGCGGACACTGAGTATTCACAGGTATGGCGGTAAATGTGTCTTTTTCCGCGGTCAATCCGGCGGTGGTGGCTGTTCATTAGGCTCCATCCGCCGCGGACGGAGTTAGATGTGTTCCGTCCACCGCGGACGGTGTTTGTTATGATCCGTCCGCCGCGGTCGGAGTTTCGTGACATGAATATCCTAATCGCAACCGCGGATTCTCCGCGGCGCGGATTCTCCGCGGCGCGGCTGGGAGTTTAATTTCCACGACCATGGCGGACATTACCCGTTTCCGTCCGCCATCCTTATCGACCCCTCAATGCGTACATTTGCTCGCTTTTCTTGACTCTTTTCATTTTCTGCAGCCATTCCTGAATACAAGGAATCTGAACTGAACGCCAATTCTGCAAAAGCAAAGATCTGGCAACCGCCATTAATTACGTGATATGTATCTTACACAGATGAGGGAATAATTTGGTATGCAGCACATCAAGGTAGTTTATCATTTGATTTTCTGGGAGAGTTCCATCAGCCTTGTAACCCAGTTCAGGTGTATTGTTTCCGTCCCTTGTTTTCTGCATTGTGTATGTAAACAAAGGACCAGATTTACTTTTCTTTCAAGCAATGCAACACAGTGCAGCAAGAAAACCTGCTGGGCTGTGTTTCGTGAAAGGGAGTGATGATAACTCTGCCATTTCAACTATGATATGGTGCACTTCGGCTCTCTTCCAGTACTGATGCACTGTGTGCTGCCTAGCACCAACGCAAGCACCAAGGAGCAAGGATGCTTGTGTTTCGGGCAGGATTGTTTTTGTGCAGGAATGGATACCTTCCTGCACAAAACCATTCCTTAGAAGCATATTCCTATTTTAATGTGGGTATACATGAAAAGAGGGACTAAGTAGGAGAAATATCTGTTGGATAGGCACACCATTTTGGCACAAACTCATGGTAATGCCCATCCTCCACCTATGTAACACCTACCCGACGCAGAATAATGCACGGCAGAGATATGTGCTGCATTGAGTTACTGTGTGTGTGTATTAAACCATGCAGCAGCAGCGACGCAAGTCTGCTTTGCCTGCCTTTTTAGGTGCCAGAAAGGGTTTTGTGTCAGGGCTGCACCACAAAAATGACAAAACCTTGACGCAAAATCTCATTAAATCTGGGACATAATTTACAGCAGTAGGCTGTTTATGTAATTCTAACATCCATAGCGTTACACTGTGAGAGCATGAAACCCGGCTGATCGTTGCCATGGAGCACTTGGCTAATAGCAAAGACAAATCGGTGAATTTAGGTGTAGCCTTCTCAGTCTTAGGCCATGGCATAAGACTGAAAAGACCAACCTGGGGATGAAACATGATATATCTTGTTGTGAGGACCTAAACCTTATCCACCAGGGTGGAATAGTGCAAGCCCAGACAATAAGGAGGAATGCTGCTTCTAGGTCAAGAATTGGTTCTCCTGGATAAATGTTATGTAGCTACCTAAGAGTTAAGTATGTTTTATTGAGGCAGTTGAACTGAAGTGATTTTAACTTTGCATTTTTCTAGATTTTTGTTGCAAAACTCAGTGCTGTTAATCCTGATCAGTAAATTCCCACTGAGAACAATATCCCATGTCACCCTAAATACCATTAAATCACCTTTGAAAGATCCACTGATAGCCTGATTTAAGTGCATCTATTGTTTTTTGGAATTAACTAATGTCAGAAATACTTGTAGTGCACTGGCAGTCTCATTTGTAATGTCCTCCATCCCGCATGTCGGTCTAGCTGCTCTCATCAAAGATGCATGGGTTAGACATGACCCACAGGTACACCAAATGTGGCTCTGAGTTATGTGAAGTGTGACATCTTACCTGAATTGTATAAATAACCGACTTTAGTTACATTGCTCTCTGACAAAGCACCACATGTGCCTGGATGGTTTTCTCATGGAATTGGCACTGCATCTAGAAGGGATCTCTGGAGAAAAGGGTATTACAAACTGATCTTCTTCAGGTACCTGCTCCAGCAGTGTTTAGCCATTGTAAGCAAGACAGGACATTAGGGTCTGGTTTTACAGTTATCAAATAGAAACTTTCCTACCATGGCCACTTCAAATGACTTCCTTATGTAGCTACCGTCAATCTGACGCTGGGGTTCCTAGTACTGTGCAGCAGACTGAAGCTTTGCTGCAAAATAATAAGAATTAAAGTCAGGAGCCCCCAGGCTTTCTTCCTTCATGGGTAAATGTAATTTATTAATTGAAAATCTACATCTGTCCAGTCCCCAGAAAAGACCCAGCAGCATAGATTAAAATTACATAACAATGTTTAAGGGACTCAGTGAAATAGTAATGAAGCGGAGGCAGTATTACCATTATTTAGGCTTTCCTATTTTCAATTTCTATTTGTTTTGAGTTCTCAGTGGCTTTTTCCAGTGTTTTCAGAACTTATGAAAAGCAGTTTCTATAGGAAAAGCGTTTTTTTCTTTTGCCAATATCCTTGGTGCCGGTTGACGAATCTTCGCGAAATTTTCAAAACGAATGGCCCGCTCCAGTCAGTTCCTGTCTTGAAAGTTTGGGGGTGATTCATCAAGCGAGGGCCGAGAAAAAAGGGGATCCAAAAACACTTTTTCTCAATGTTAATTTCCATAGGAAATTTTGGAACAGGCTACAGCCGAACCTGTGTTTTTTTCAGTGAATTTCTAAGGTTTTTTTTTAAATGCTAAGTTCTAACTATAATGTCCCCGAAACCTATGGTTTTTGCAGTGAATTCCAAAGGTTTTTTTATTGCTAATTTCTAACTATAACGTCCCTGAAACCTCTGTTTTTGCAATGAATATACACATATATATATATATATTACCTACTGGCGGTCGCCAGTAGGTATATATAGTTAGGATTTTTTCTCTATGGGATTTTTGAAAATTCTATGTCTAATAACTTTGGCGTTTGTGGACGGAATTGGCTGAAATTTTCAGGAAAATGGCACATTTTGTTTCTGAGCAGCCCTTGAAAATTTGGGGGGGGTTTGTCAAGGGGGGGCCGAGAAAAAAGGGGGTCCCAAAACGTGTTTTTAACATTGAGTTTTCCATAGGGCGGTTGGCCTCACTTTTAGCCCGAACGGCTGAATGGATTTGCACGAAACTTGGCAAAATTGTAGGGACTGGTAGCCCGATGTGCCTTTTGTAGGTCTCAATATATGTGCTCCAGTGGATTTTGAGAAATTAACGTTTAAAAAAAGATATATATCTGTAACAGCGGACCGGGCAGCGCTCCAGTACGCGTACTTTTCGCGCAACGGAGCTTTGTGAAGCGAAGCTGATTGGTTCTCCGGCGTCTGTAAACATTCCAAACAGTCCGTAGCGGCCGCCATCTTGTCTCTCGGTAGGATCGAGAGACAAGCGGAGGCCAAACCGAAGGGGCAAATGACCATAAGGGGGCATAGTAGATCCTCCCTGACCGTTTAGGTTTGATGTGGAGGTTTTAAAAGGGCCCCGCGGGGCAAAAAAAAATAATAATAATAATAATCGAACAGCTGAATGGATTTGCACGAAACTTGGCAAAATTGTAGGGACTGGTAGCCCGATGTGCCTTTGCTAGATCTCAATATATGTGCTCCAGTGGATTTTGAGAAATTAACGTTCAAAAAAAGATATATATCTGTAACAGCGCACCGCTTCGCGTACTTTTCGCGTTACGGAGCTTTGCGAAGCGAAGCTGATTGGCTCTCCGGTGTCTGTAAACATTCCAAACAGTCCGTAGCGGCCGCCATCTTGTCTTTCGGTAGGATCGAGAGACAAGAGGAGGCCAAAGCGAAGGGGCAAATGACCATAAGGGGGCATAATAGATCCTCGCTGACCCCCTAGGTTTGATGTGGAGGTTTTAAAAGGGCCCCGCGGGGCAAAAAATAATAATAATAATAATAATCGAACGGCTGAATGGATTTGCACGAAACTTGGTAAAATATTAGGGACTGGTAGCCCGATGTGCCTTTGCTAGGTCTCAATATATGTGCTTCAGTGCATTTTGAGAAATTAACGTTCAAAAACAAGATATATATCTGTAACAGCGCTCCGCTTCGCGGAGATAAAATTATATCTGTATTACCTAGCTGTTGCTAACACCAGTTAGCGACGGCTAGTAGGAGATAGCGACCATCTTGGGCCCCACTTTGCATGTGAGTGATATTTATCACTAATGACATGCAAAGTGGGCATGCCAAGATGTTAGCGACTGGAAACAGTCGCTAACATCGCTATCTCCTATTATCAACTTTTGGAAATATTCGAGATAAGCGCGAATATCTCCAAAAGCTAGCACCTGCCCTGAGCAGTTCTTAGCCATGTTATCCAATGGGAGGTGGATAACATGGCTAAGAGCATTAGCTCGGTAATGCATGAATATCGCTGAGTTTTCAGCGATATTAATGCATTGCGGTCGTTTTTTATCGTATTTGCGATAAACCTTGATAATAGCAAGGTTTATCTGCGATAATTTCTGACGGTAAAAAAATCGTTGCTAAGCATCGTTAGGGATAAATATCGCTTAACTTTGGTAATATGCCCCAACGTCTGTTAACGTTCGATTCGAAGGAAATCAGGAAGTGTTGAAAAACATTGTCTGCGCCATCTTGTCTTTTTTCAAATGCCACACTTTTGTCGTGCACGGCAGCCATTTTAGATGCCTTGACCAGACCCACTCTGTGCACGCTGTCGATCCTTAGCATGGCTCCCCACCCTCGCAAGCATCTCCCCCAGGCAGAGGTCACCCTCGCTCTCTGTCTTATGCATGGGTAATAAACCTCCCCCCATCTGCGCTGCTCTTCCCTGAGAATCACACCCTGTGCCCGCCCGACACCTCCCTTTCGCCCTATTCACTACCGCACCCTCTGACACTCCTTTTCCTCTGTGTCCGATTGTCCAGGCTGGTCCTAGGGTATCAGCTAGCCCTGCAGATGTAGTTTATGGCCACAGCTGTAAAGAATCACCCCTCTTCAAAGGAGTTATAGTAGATCAAGGCCCACACTCGATGAGATCCGTCACAGCAGAAGCGTTGCTATTATCTGAAAACCATCCTGTATTGTGATTGGGGAGGGGACCGAGCCTGAAGCGGAAGATTCCAGGGATGACTCTTTGTACATCAACGTTTTTACAATTATGTGTCACATTAAAAATATATAGCACTCCGACAAAGTAGTAAGATTATAAAACTTTAATAATTTATAAATATATACAAGAAAACAAAAATAGTAATAACATATAAACATTTTTAGGGAAAAACAACGAAGCAGCGGTCGGCTGTGCGAATAGTCCCAACGCAGCACAACGTCCAGATTTCCGGCGTGGGGCGTCGCGGGGGGTGGGTCATCAGTAGCAAAATGTTGTGCGAATAGTTCCAAGGCAGCAGAACGCGTTGAAATCTAGATGACACGAAAGTGATGTCTAGTAAGTTGCCACCCAGCAAATAACGGCGTGGGGCGTCGCGGGGGGTGGGTCATCAGTAGCAAACTGTTGTGCGAATAGTTCCAAGGCAGCAGAACGATGGCACCAAGGTGATGTCCAGTAAGTTGCCGCACTGGTTTTGGTATCCTACAATGCTGCTCCGAATAACGGCGTGGGGCGCCCCGGGGGAGGCGGCGTGAACGGGCCTCTCCAGGTGGAGTGTCATCTGTTGTAGTGGGGCGCCCCTTTACCGTTTCAGTTGCCATTCCGTCCGTTTTTGGTCCACTGTGTCAAAAGCCGCAATTCAGCTGAGTTGCGCCCACTCTTGCGGTGCAGCGATAGGCGGCTGTCACAGGACTCTCAAAATGGCGGCAGGCTGTTTCCTTTTTGGGCCTGGTCCACTGAAATGGCCCTGGGACACCTTGGAAATCGGACGCTTGTCTGCTAGGTCTTGGACCCCATTCTCGAAAGCGTCCCCTCCGCCTTGAGAATTCATCAAAAGTTTTGGGAGCCCCGACTCCTGCAGGCTTCTGGTGGGGAGCGGCTGCCATGATTGCTCGCGGAATGACCACGACGGAGCTACGAGATGGTGGTGCTCTCATGCTGACGCCAGCTTCAGTCTGAAACATCCAGAAACAAGGTGGGGCTTTCATCGTTTGGGAAAAAAAAAAAGTTTTCATCCAATGAAAAGTGTTGTTTTTAGGTCATATGATCAAGCCTTCCATCATTAGGAAACCAAAAGTAAAATGAACCAATGAAAAGTTTTATAAACAAGTCACATGACCTGTTATGCGGCATAGGGTATAAAATGCGGAGAAAATACGTTGGCACGTGAGGCGGCGTCAGTAGCGGACCGATGTGCGAATAGGCCGAAGGCAGCACAACGCGCCAAGATCCGGATGGCACCGAGGTGGTGTCTAGTAAGTTGCCACACTGGTGTGGCCATCCTACAATGCTGAAAGTCGGCGTGGGGCGCCCCGTTGGCCTGTGAGATGGCGTCAGTAGCGGACCGATGTGTGAATGGGGCCGAAGGCAGCGCAACAATATTTTCGGAATAGAAGACACCACTAGGCGCTGAGATGCCAAGATCCGGATGGCACCGAGGTGGTGTGTAGCAAGTTGCCGCACTGGTGTGGCCATCCTACAATGCTGAAAGTCGGCGTGGGGCGCCCCGTTGGCCTGTGAGTTTGCGTCAGTAGCGGACCGATGTGCGAATGGGGCCAAAGGCAGCGCAACAATAGTTTCTGACTGACACCACAAGGCGCTGAGATGCCAAGATCCGGATGGCACCGAGGTGGTGTCATAGTTGAGAGTTCTGAGCAGCGGTTGTAACACTGTCTGAAGCTTATTTGCAGCTGCTGCAGCTTCACTACGCGTCAAGATCCGGATGGCACCGAGGTGGTGTCTAGTAAGGTGCACTGGTGTGGCCATCCTACAATGCTGAAAGTTGGCGTGGGGCGCCCCGTTGGCCTGTGAGTTTGCGTCAGTAGCGGACCGATGTGCGAATAGGCCGAAGGCAGCACAACGCGCCAAGATCCGGATGGCACCGAGGTGGTGTCTAGTAAGTTGTCGCACTTCTGTGGCCATCCTACAATGTTGAAAGTCGGCGTGGGGCGCCCCGTTGGCCTGTGAGATGGCGTCAGTAGCGGACCGATGTGCGAATGGGGCAAAAGGCAGCGCAACAATATTTTCTGATTTGAAGACACCGCAAGGCGCTGAGATGCCAAGATCCGGATGGCACCGAGGTGGTGTCTAGCAAGTTGTGGCACTGGTGTGGCCATCATACAATGGTAAAAGTCGGCGTGGGGCGCCCTGTTGGCCTGTGAGATGGTGTCAGTAGCGGACTGATGTGCGAATGGGGCCAAAGGCAGCGCAACAATATTTTCTGACTGACACCACAAGGCGCTGAGATGCCAAGATCCGGATGGCACCGAGGTGATGTCTAAGTTGCGGACTGATGTGCGAATGGGGCCAAAGGCAGCGTAACAATATTTTCTGTATGGAAGATACCACTAGGCGTTGAGATGCCAAGATTCGGATGGCACCGAGGTGATGTCTAGCAAGTTGCTGTACTGGTGTGGTCATCCTACAATGCTGAAACTCGGCGTGGGTCGCCCCATTAGCCTGTGAGATGGCGTCAGTAGCGGACCGATGTGCGAATAGGCCGAAGGCAGCACAACGCGCCAAGATCCGGATGTCACCGTGGTGGTTTCATAGTTGAGAGGCACTTCATCTGCAGTGGGGCGCCGAGATCCGGATGGCACCGAGGTGATGTCTAGCAAGTTGCTGTACTGGTGTGGTCATCCTACAATGCTGAAAGTCGGCGTGGGGCGCCCCATTAGCCTGTGAGATGGCGTCAGTAGCGGACTGATGTGCGAATGGGGCCAAAGGCAGCGCAACAATATTTTCTGAAGAGAAGACACCAAAAGGCGCTGACATTCCAAGATCCGGATGGCACCGAGGTGGTGTCTAGCAAGCTATGCAGTTGAGTTGTGTGCGCACTTGCGGCGAATAGGTCGAAGGCAGCATAACAATGTTTTCTGAATAGAAGACACCACAAGGCGTTGAGATTCGGTTACCACCGAGGTGATGTCTAGCAAGTTGCCGCACTGGTGTGGCCATCCTACAATACTGCTCCGAATAACGGCGTGGGGTGCCCGAAGGGGGGGGGGGAGCCGGCGTGAATGGGCCTTCCTAGGTGGAGGCGCGTCTGCTGTAGTGGGGCGCCCCTTTACCGTTTCAGTTGCCATTCAGCTGAGTTTCGGCTGCTCTTGATGCTACAGCGACAGGCGGCTGCAAGAGGACTCTCAAAATGGCGGCCTGTTCTTTGGATTTGGGCCTGGTCCACTAAAATGGCCCTGGGACACCTTAGAACTCGGACGCTCGATTTTTTTTCCTATCCTGTACATGCAAAAAAAGGTAAATGCCCGGTACGTTACACGCTTCATCTGCCACGATGAACTCTCTAGAGGAACCGAAAAAAAATATAGTTGTGGTAACTATACCATGCATCATCATATGGAGAGGTGGCACCAATTAATTATAGTGCTGCATAAAAGAGAGATTTGGATGAGAACCCCTGACCTGCTAGTACATTCATCAAAGAAGTGGCACTGAGAGCTTCAGAGGCAAGGGAAAGGGTCCCAAATATTTAGAAGAACTTTGGAAAGATTAAAATGACATGTTTAGATTGTGGCAAATTAATTTCATGTGGACAGATGAGTGTTACTCTAATAAATACAGCATATGAACATCATCATAGTCGATGGTTGGTAGAGACATTTTGACTATATCCTGGACCTGCCCGTCCTCGCCCAATATGGCGCCGGAATAAATGGGACTCGTAACTCCTTGTTGTGTACTGGTTGCAGAACCTTGAAATCACGAGATACGTATGCAGTTTTGAAGCACATGGCGGGCGGGGACGAGAATTGATTGAATATTTCGACATCCCTATTGATATTAAGTTCTGATGTGTTATTGATTACTGTACTGTTGAAAGTTCGAATTAACGTCACCCATGGTACTTGCCCGCAAATGTATATCTAGATAATTTTATTGTAACTGGCCCTGTCGTATTTTAATTATAAAATGTACGTCCACCGATTCCGTAACTGTTAGACACCTTAGTTCTTGCAACCTAATGGCCCGCCCGTTACGTTCCTCTACAGTGTAAATGTCTATTCATCATATACGATTACAGTTTGCTCCGTGGCAGGCCCACGTGGTTATAGGCTCGTATTTGTATAATGAAATTTTCACAATAAAGGTTTTTAAAAGAAAACATGGTAGTAGTATATACATTGGTAAAGTTTTTAATAATAGTCACTGTTTTAGAATCATTAAAAGGCAAGTGAAATAAAGCAGACCAATTACATGAAGGGTAAAAGGTATAATACGAAGGAACGCAGTAAAGATAAATGGTCAAGGGCTGTTGTGTTTTCTATTCCTGCAACATAAAGTGATCGATAAGAATCTCATATTCAGGCGTATCGGCGACTAAGACAGCAGGTCGACCCTCTTTTGCTCAACGGCTCCGTCATGGGACGAAGAAACGCTCTTTTTCTCGAAAAAAGAATATATTTTACTTGCAGGACAGTTGTAAAATTTCCGGGAAAGTACATTAGCCTGGAACATTATAACATATATTTAAGAAAAAATAATGTTCGGAAGTAATGAAAAGCGTAATTTTTAGGTCATATGACCAAGCCTTTCATCATTACAATAAGAAAAGTAAAATGAACCAATGAAAAGTTTTATTAACAAGTCACATGACTTGTTATGCTTACGTTACGCGCTGCGCGCCCCGGATGACTTCCGGATGCGCTAACGCGGCGCGTCATATGACGCATTACGCGACAACGCAGGTCCAGAATATAGTCAAAATGTCTTCACCAACCAGCGGTCGGAACACAACCCCTTTTAGCAGGCTAAATAGTTCTGTTAAATGACAACAGAAGGGACAGGCAACAAGAACCATCAGTCAAAGAGGGGAGGGCTAGTTCTTCTCTACCGGGTTACATTGGGGCGCTACCGGAACTGATCGAATTGGTAGTCTACAGTGTTTCTGGATGTTTCAGACTGAAGCTGGGGTTAGCATGAGAGCAGCACCATTTCGTAGCTCCGTCGTGGCCATTCCGCAACCAATCATGGCAGCCGCTCTTTATCGTTATTTTGGGCGGGGTGGGTGGCGGAGCCGAGCTGTTTTGCAGCCATCATTGTGTGGAGTTCAGTTCATCTCACTAGTTTTGTATTTGTCATGAGGGGTTGTTCCTAATGTTTCTATTTTACCGAGGTCAAAAAGAGATCCCATTAGTGGCCTACTGATTTTGCTTGATTCCTTTTCTGTTTTTTTTACACGATTTTTCGTTATCTGCAAAGACTAAACAGAGTATTGCGACTCTGTGTTTGTTTGTAAATAGAGAATGAACCAAAGAGAACTAATTCTAAAACAGTAAATACTTGGATAACAATCAATCAAATGGAGAGAGAAGCAGGCACGACGGATTACAACGGGGGCAAAGGCCTGCGTTAACTACCTTTCACTATCTGCAAAGAGAGAGTACTCCTAATAGAAATGAGGGGGGGGGGCACCATTCAAAGCAGATCAGTGTGCATAAACACGAAAATGTTTTCACTTACCACGTACTTGACATTCGACAGCTTATGATATTTGCTATTAAAAAACCATTGAAATTCACTGAAAAAACCATAGGTTATAGACCATATATAGTTAGGAATTAGCATTTACAAAACCTTGAAATTTCACTGAAAAAACCATAGGTTATAGACCATATATAGTTAGGAATTAGCATTTAAAAAACCTTATTTTACTCACACAAAACCATTGAAATTCCATATATAGTTAGTTGCACTAACTATATATCGCGCACCCGCAATCCACTGCTGATCATGTCACATATTACATCATTCATAACATGGTCAGTGACATCACTGATGACATCACTGATGACATCTCAAATGACATCACTGATGACATCACTGATGACATCTCAAATGACATCACTGATGACATCACTGATGACATCTCAAATGACATCACTGATGACATCTCATTTGACATTACTGATCACATCACTGATGACATCATTCATGTGATAATACGATGAACCTCTTCAGACTCTAATATAACCTTAGATACACTCAGTGTAAACAGACACTCATAGACTGTCACTCATCCATGGAGTTACTCAGACACTTAGTCAGTCATGCAAAGAATCAATCACACCTCCATTTCCTCAACTATACAGTTATACACACCTTACTTATTCAAACATATACTAAAACATATTTACTCACTTATACAATCCTGGATACAAGTTCACAATGATCCATACAGCCACTCACACATTCACTGGCTCTTATGCACAGTTATTTATACATGTCAACTCTCACATGTACTGTGTTTTACATATGTACTTACTTTGACATGTAGCACTGAGATATCCATTCACTCACCAATACACTCATGCACACAGTCAACCGCCCATACAGCTGTTTCCACATGCACTTTTGAACCCATACATCTAGTCAATCAACTGCTCGCACATCTATGCAGAGAGTCATACACCTCCCAGCCACCCAGACACACACTCAGTCTCCCATACAAATGCTTGGGCAACCAATCAATAACCCATACAGTTAATCATATAGCTAATGATCAACACATGCAGCAGTTTACAGAACAACAGACATAATGATGCACAAATTAAGACAGTTTAGTCACTAACCCATGCACTCAGTGAGACACATTTAATCAGTCACTCATACAGTCTGCCATGCCCCTACTAAATCCTTCATCAAGACACTTATACATCCACTCATTCTTCAATATGTAAGACATATTTTAACTTTACAGAATTATACAGTCACTGGATGTAGTCATCAGTGATGTCATTTGAGATGTCATCAGTGATGTCATCAGTGATGTCATTTGAGATGTCATCAGTGATGTCATCAGTGATGTCATTTGAGATGTCATCAGTGATGTCATCAGTGATGTCACTGACCATGTCATGAATGATGTAATATGTGACATGTTCAGCAGTGGATTGCGGGTGCGCGATATATAGTTAGTGCAACTAACTATATATGGAATTTCAATGGTTTTGTGTGAGTAAAATAAGGTTTTTTAAATGCTAATTCCTAACTATATATGGTCTATAACCTATGGTTTTTTCAGTGAATATATATATATATATATATTACCTACTGGCGGTCGCCAGTAGGTATATATAGTTAGGATTTTTTCTCTATGGGATTTTTGAAAATTCTATGTCTAATAACTTTGGCGTTTGTGGACGGAATTGGCTGAAATTTTCAGGAAAATGGCACATTTTGTTTCTGAGCAGCCCTTAAAAATTTGGGGGGGGTTCGTCAAGGGGGGGGCCGAGAAAAAAGGGGGGTCCCAAAACGTGTTTTTAACATTGAGTTTTCCATAGGGCGGTTGGCCTCACTTTTAGCCCGAACGGCTGAATGGATTTGCACGAAACTTGGCAAAATTGTAGGGACTGGTAGCCCGATGTGCCTTTGCTAGGTCTCAATATATGTGCTCCAGTGGATTTTGAGAAATTAACGTTCAAAAAAAGATATATATCTGTAACAGCGGACCGGGCAGCGCTCCGGTTCGCGGACTTTTCGCGGTACGGAGCTTTGTGAAGCGAAGCTGATTGGTTCTCCGGCGTCTGTGAACATTCCAAACAGTCCGTAGCGGCCGCCATCTTGTCTCTCGGTAGGATCGAGAGACAAGAGGAGGCCAAAGCGAAGGGGCAAATGACCATAAGGGGGCATAGTAGATCCTCCTTGACCTCTTAGGTTTGATGTGGAGGTTTTAAAAGGGCCCCGCGGGGCAAAAAAAAAAATAATAATAATAATCGAACGGCTGAATGGATTTGCACGAAACTTGGTAAAATATTAGGGACTGGTAGCCCGATGTGCCTTTGCTAGGTCTCAATATATGTGCTCCAGTGGATTTTGAGAAATTAATGTTCAAAAAAAGATATATATCTGTAACAGCGCTCCGCTTCGCGTAACGGAGGTTTGCGAAGCTGATTGGTTCTCCGGCGTCTGTAAACATTGCAAACAGTCCGTAGCGGCCGCCATCTTGTCTCTCGGTAGGATCGAGAGACAAGAGGAGGCCAAAGCGAAGGGGCAAATGACCATAAGGGGGCATAGTAGATCCTCCTTGACCTCTTAGGTTTGATGTGGAGGTTTTAAAAGGGCCCCGCGGGGCAAAAAAAAAAATAATAATAATAATCGAACGGCTGAATGGATTTGCACGAAACTTGGCAAAATTGTAGGGACTGGTAGCTCGATGTGCCTTTGCTAGGTCTCAATATATGTGCTTCAGTGGATTTTGAGAAATTAACGTTCAAAAACAAGATATATATCTGTAACAGCGCTCCGCTTCGCGGAGATAAAATTATATCTGTATTACCTAGCTGTTGCTAACACCAGTTAGCGACGGCTAGTAGGAGATAGCGACCATCTTGGGCCCCACTTTGCATGTGAGTGATATTTATCACTAATGACATGCAAAGTGGGCATGCCAAGATGTTAGCGACTGGAAACAGTCGCTAACATCGCTATCTCCTATTATCAACTTTTGGAAATATTCGCGATAAGCGCGAATATCTCCAAAAGCTAGCACCTGCCCTGAGCAGTTCTTAGCCATGTTATCCAATGGGAGGTGGATAACATGGCTAAGAGCATTAGCTCGGTAATGCATGAATATCGCTGAGTTTTCAGCGATATTAATGCATTGCGGTCGTTTTTTATCGTATTTGCGATAAACCTTGATAATAGCAAGGTTTATCTGCGATAATTTCTGACGATGCTTAGCGGTAAAAAAATCGTTGCTAAGCATCGTTAGGGATAAATATTGCTTAACTTTGGTAATATGCCCCAACATCTGTTAACGTTCGATTCAAAGGAAATCAGGAAGTGTTGAAAAACATTGTCTGCGCCATCTTGCCTTTTTTCAAATGCCACACTTTTGTCGTGCACGGCAGTCATTTTAGATGCCTTGACCAGACCCACTCTGTGCACGCTGTCGATCCTTAGCATGGCTCCCCACCCTCGCAAGCATCTCCCCCAGGCAGTGGTCACCCCCGCTCTCTGTCTTATGCATGGGTAATAAACCACCCCCCATCTGCGCTGCTCTTCCCTGAGAATCACACCCTGTGCCCGCCCGACACCTCCCTTTCGCCCTATTCACTACCGCACCCTCTGACACTCCTTTTCCTCTGTGTCCGATTGTCCAGGCCGGTCCTAGGGTATCAGCTAGCCCTGCAGATGTAGTTTATGGCCCCAGCTGTAAAGAATCACCCCTCTTCAAAGGAGTTATAGTAGATCAAGGCCCACACTCGATGAGATCAGTCACAGCAGACGCGTTCCTATTATCTGAAAACCATCCTGTATTGTGATTGGGGAGGGGACCGAGCCTGAAGCGGAAGATTCCAGGGATGACTCTTTGTACATCAAAGTTTTTACAATTATGTGTCACATTAAAAATATATAGCACTCCAACAAAGTAGTAAGATTATAAAACTTTAATAACTTATAAATATATACAAGAAAACAAAAACAGTAATAACATATAAACATTTTTAGGGAAAAACAACGAAGTAGCGGTCGGCTGTGCGAATAGTCCCAACGCAGCACAACGTCCAGATTTCTGGCGTGGGGCGTCGCGGGGGGTGGGTCATCAGTAGCAAACTGTTGTGCGAATAGTTCCAAGGCAGCAGAACGATGGCACCAAGGTGATGTCCAGTAAGTTGCCGCACTGGTTTTGGTATCCTACAATGCTGCTCCGAATAACGGCGTGGGGCGCCCCGGGGGAGGCGGCGTGAACGGGCCTCTCCAGGTGGAGTCTCGTCTGTTGTAGTGGGGCGCCCCTTTACCGTTTCAGTTGCCATTCCGTCCGCTTTTGGTCCACTGTGTCAAAAGCCGCAATTCAGCTGAGTTGCGCCCACTCTTGCGGTGCAGCGATAGGCGGCTGTCACAGGACTCTCAAAATGGCGGCAGGCTGTTTCCTTTTTGGGCCTGGTCCACTGAAATGGCCCTGGGACACCTTGGAAATCGGACGCTTGTCTGCTAGGTCTTGGACCCCATTCTCGAAAGCGTCCCCTCCGCCTTGAGGATTCATCAAAAGTTTTGGGGGCCCCCGACTCCTGTAGGCTTCTGGTGGGGAGCGGCTGCCATGATTGCTCGCGGAATGACCACGACGGAGCTACGAGATGGTGGTGCTCTCATGCTGACGCCAGCTTCAGTCTGAAACATCCAGAAACAAGGTGGGGCTTTCATCGTTTGGGAAAAAAAAGAAGTTTTCATCCAATGAAAAGTGTTGTTTTTAGGTCATATGATCAAGCCTTCCATCATTAGGAAACCAAAAGTAAAATGAACCAATGAAAAGTTTTATAAACAAGTCACATGACCTGTTATGCGGCATAGGGTATAAAATGCGGAGAAAATACGTTGGCACGTGAGGCGGCGTCAGTAGCGGACCGATGTGCGAATAGGCCGAAGGCAACACAACGCGCCAAGATCCGGATGACACCGAGGTGGTGTCCAGCAAGTTGCAGCACTGGTGTGGCCATCCTACAATGCTGAAAGTCGGCGTGGGGCGCCCCGTTGGCCTGTGAGTTTGCGTCAGTAGCTGACCGATGTGCGAATAGGCCGAAGGCAGCACAACGCGCCAAGATCCGGATGGCACCGAGGTGGTGTCTAGTAAGTTGCCGCACTGGTGTGGCCATCCTACAATGTTGAAAGTCGGCGTGGGGCGCCCCGTTGGCCTGTGAGATGGCGTCAGTAGCGGACCGATGTGCGAATGGGGCCAAAGGCAGCGCAACAATATTTTCTGACTAGAAGACACCACAAGGCGCTGAGATGCCAAGATTCGGATGGCACCGAGGTGGTGTCTAGCAAGTTGTGGTACTGGTGTGGCCATCCTACAATGGTAAAAGTCGGCGTGGGGCGCCCCGTTGGCCTGTGAGATGGCGTCAGTAGCGGACCTATGTGCGAATGGGGCCAAAGGCAGCGCAACAATATTTTCTGTATGGAAGATACCACTAGGCGTTGAGATGCCAAGATCCGGATGGCACCGAGGTGATGTCTAGCAAGTTGCTGTACTGGTGTGGTCATCCTACAATGCTGAAACTCGGCGTGAGGCGCCCCATTAGCCTGTGAGATGGCGTCAGTAGCGGACCGATGTGTGAATAGGCCGGAACCAGCACAAGGCGCCAAGATCCGGATGGTGGTTTCATAGTTGAGAGGCACTTCATCTGCAGTGGGGCGCCGAGATCCGGATGGCACCGAGGTGATGTCTAGCAAGTTGCTGTACTGGTGTGGTCATCCTACAATGCTGAAACTCGGCGTGGGGCGCCCCATTAGCCTGTGAGATGGCGTCAGTAGCGGACCGATGTGTGAATGGGGCAAAGGTAGCGCAAGAATATTTTCTGAATAGAAGACACCACAAGGCGCTGAGATGCCAAGATCCGGATGGCACCGAGGTGGTGTCTAGCAAGTTGTGGCACTGGTGTGGCCATCCTACAATGGTAAAAGTCGGCGTGGGGCACCCTGTTGGCCTGTGAGATGGTGTCAGTAGCGGACCGATGTGCGAATGGGGCCAAAGGCAGCGCAACAATATTTTCTGACTAGAAGACACCACAAGGCGCTGAGATGCCAAGATCCGGATGGCACCGAGGTGATGTCTAGCAAGTTGCTGTACTGGTGTGGCCATCCTACAATGCTGAAACTCGGCGTGGGGCGCTCCATTAGCCTGTGAGATGGCGTCAGTAGCGGACCGATGTGCGAATGGGGCCAAAGGCAGCGCAACAATATTTTCTGAATAGAAGACACCACAAGGCGCTGAGATGCCAAGATCCGGATGGCACCGAGGTGGTGTCTAGTAAGGTGCACTGGTGTGGCCATCCTACAATGCTGAAAGTCGGCGTGGGGCGCCCCGTTGGCCTGTGAGATGGCGGCAGTAGCGGACCGATGTGCGAATGGGGCCAAAGGCAGCGCAACAATATTTTTGGAATAGAAGAGACCACAAGGCGCTGAGATTCGGTTAGCACCGAGGTGGTGTCTAGCAAGCTATGCAGCTGAGTTGCGTGCGCACTTGCGGCGAATAGGTCGAAGGCAGCACAACAATGTCTTCTGAATAGAAGACACCACAAGGCGCTGAGATTCGGTTACCACCGAGGTGATGTCTAGCAAGTTGCCGCACTGGTGTGGCCATCCTACAATACTGCTCCGAATAACGGCGTGGGGTGCCCGAAGGGGGGGGGGAGGCGGCGTGAACGGGCCTTCCTAGGTGGAGGCTCGTCTGCTGTAGTGGGGCGCCCCTTTACCGTTTCAGTTGCCATTCAGCTGAGTTTCGGCTGCTCTTGATGGTACAGCGACAGGCGGCTGCAACAGGACTCTCAAAATGGCGGCCTGTTCTTTGGATTTGGGCCTGGTCCACTAAAATAGCCCTGGGACACCTTAGAACTCGGACGCTCGATTTTTTTTTCCTTTCCTGTACATGCAAAAAAAGGTAAATGCCCGGTACGTTACACGCTTCATCTGCCACGATGAACTCTCCAGAGGAACCGAAAAAATATATAGTTATGGTAACTATACCATGCATCGTCATATGGAGAGGTGGCACCAATTAATTATAGTGCTGTATAAAAGAGAGATTTGGAGGAGAACCCCTGACCTGCTAGTACATTCATCAAAGAAGTGGCACTGACAGCATCAGAGGCAAGGGAAACGGTCCCAAATATTTAGAAGAACTTTGGAAAGATTAAAATGACATGTTTAGATTGTGGCAAATTAATTTCATGTGGACAGATGAGTGTTACTCTAATAAATACAGCATATGAACATCATCATAGTCGATGGTTGGTAGAGACATTTTGACTATATCCTGGACCTGCCCGTCCTCGCCCAAAATGGCGCCGGAATAAATGGGACTCGTAACTCCTTGTTGTGTACTGGTTGCAGAACCTTGAAATCACGAGATACGTATGCAGTTTTGAAGCACATGGTGGGCGGGGACGAGAATTGATTGAATATTTTGTCATCCCTATTGATATGAAGTTCTGATGTGTTATTGATTACTGTACTATTGAAAGTTCGAATTAACGTCACCCATGGTACTTGCCCGCAAATGTATATCTAGATAATTTTATTGTAACTGGCCCTGTCGTATTTTAATTATAAAATGTACGTCCACCGATTCCGTAACTGTTAGACACCTTAGTTCTTGCAACCTAATGGCCCGCCCGTTACGTTCCTCTACAGTGTAAATGTCTACTCATCATATACGATTACAGTTTGCTCCGTGGCCGGCCCACGTGGTTATAGGCTCATATTTGTATTGTCGTGTATTTCTATAGGTTCTGATTCGATCCCCCTATTCCTGACCCTATTCTGGTTAAACTTACTAGCTAGTTAACTAACAGTCAGCCCATGAGGCAAGAAATCCCCCATGATGCAGATACCGTTATCTGACGCAGTCACACTACGGCACAGGAACGTGTTATCTGATTAGGTCATAACGCTTGAGATCTAATTAGACAAGCGACATTCCTCCAGCCCCTGATAAGGCATACGACGTTCTCATAACAAATCAAACCTATGACAACCTGGACAATCCGTGCGGCCATTGTTTTGATTTCACAGAGAACTTTAGTAAAGAATGTGCTAACGAGCAAGTCGTATGACATCTTTATTGACGTACCTATGTCCATCCTTACGTCAATCTCGGCACCTTTAAGGTATAAATATTGCCGACCTTGCCCTATGCAAACACACGCGTGGTGACAAGACGGAGCAGCCATACTTGCCGAAGCCGAGAGCAGAAGCAGACCCCGCAGGCAGCAGCCCCGCCTTCCTGACGCGCTGAGAGACGCGCTGCTATCTCAAGCCGAGAGACCCAGCACCGGCGCTTCTGGGCAGCCCTCGCAGGCAGCCTGGAATATCGAGAGCAGAGAAAGAGATACCATTCCTCATTCATCCTAAATTCCAGGTACAGAACTGAATAACCCCTCCTAGAGAATTCTTTAGTTATTCACTTGGCAAAAACAAACTTAAACTAAACTGTAACTTTCTATTCCCGCCCACGCATTAGACTTAGGTCAGGTACACGGGGTAGGCGTATTTAGAAACACCAGTTGAGTACGTTTAGTCAAATGTATATGTGTATGTAAATATATTTTAATCATTTTAAACATCATATGGCTCAGAAACCATATCAATGTTTTTACAGTATTATTTTATACTATTGCTTCTAATGTATGCACTTTACTTAACTATAAGTATTGCAATAATATCGATCCATTTCTCTTGTACGAGAAAAGAGACTGATCAATAAATAACATCTTTTATTGAACACGCCCGTCTCTTCCTTTTCTCTACATTCTGATGAGACTAAGAATGCACGTACTGACTGAGTAAAATAATTGCCTTGTGCTCACACGACTCTCGAGATTGACTCTTGATTAGGGGAGAGCAAAGTTGTCATGTTCTATGGTTGTCAGAAACTAAATCCCTTCTTGTCTAATCAGGGGAGTTAATCCTTCCTTGAACATTCGAGAAAGTTTCTAGCGAACTCTGAGCTTAGCTGGCAAACCCAAAAATTAAGTCTAGTATCGACAGTAGTAGACCTAGTTAACGTCTGGCCTAGGCCTTTACTGCTGTAGGCACTATTCCAATGCGCAGAGCCTATTGGGAAAATAGGAGCTACACTACATGGCGCCCAACGCGTTTGGAAAGGGCGATAAAACTAACGTAAGACATTTAGAGTAACTCAGTCGTGCTTTCTCACTCAGACCCCTTTTCCCAAATACTCCAAAGACGTCTGGAGTGGGTGAAAGGTTATTATATCCTCCAAAACCTCGCAGGAGGGAACTCCTATGTATGGTTCTTGGTCTAGTCAACGTTGAAGGATAAAACAGTTCCAAAATATTGTGCATCTAATCTCTGTTTCCATGAAGAAACCTGATCTGCAAACAAAAATAATACCATCCTGTCAGTAAAATGGGAGACAGCGATGGAGAAAGAGAGGCAATTAGATTAGCTACTGAAATAGCAGATGCTGATGCTACCATGCAAGCAGCAGACGCGGATATAATACTTATTCCGGTCATTAAAAGGAGATCTATAACCTTAAAACTTATAGAAAATGGACTGACACCTAGAGGTGGCACAGTCATATTCGTAATTGAGGCACACGAATATCGGCAGACAGAGGTATACTATACATGGATACATTTTCCAGCAGCAAATGCTGTAACAAAGTACTTCCACTATTACAAAGTAGAGGAACCTCCTGAAACGTACACTCCTTTCGAGGAGGTGGAAGTACCACTCAAATTCCAAGAGCATTTGCTCTTATTTGATGGCGCCCTAATACATAACAATCACATTACAAGGCTCGGTCCTTTAGGAAGACCAGGAGCAACGTGGCCGGTCCTAGCCGGATACACACCACATCCAGACATCGAAAGAATGCCTGCAGCAGAGCTATTAATACAGCTAAAACAACTACTAAAAATTCATAGACAATTAGTTCAGTATGTAATGCGGACTTCAACAATTCAGCCAGCGATTAAAATTCCACAGCTGACCCCTCACCAGGGGAACACAAATAAAATCACACCACAGAACATCCAATCCTGCCTAGGTAAAGTTCCAGCTAAACGGGAACAAATACCATTCTGGTTGGCACAGAAAATTACCCAAATAGAGGCGGTGTTTCCTGACACCACCCCATTAGAAAAACACAGGATTCTGACTATATGTCTCCCAATGGGAATCGCACCACACATTGAGGACTGTGACACTTGGGGTACAGTCTTTGCTTCCATCTATACAAAAACGCACGGTGTTCCATCCATTTCGGTGATACCAGATGTGCTAAAACAAATTCAAGATGAATACGGTCCAGAACCTGCTTTAACTCTCGGTATGAAATTACTGAAAGACTTCAAGCAGGTCTCGGCTATATTACTAGCCAACATAAAGGGTGAAGCAGCAAACGTGGCGATCCGCCAGAGGTTAAAAGAGACAGATATAGCAGACCAACCAGCTGAAATTGCCAGAATCATAGAAAAATCCTATGAAGAACTAGGCAGAGATAGTCTAGGTGGAATACCAGTAAAACCGCAACTGACTACAAGTCCAGAAAAAATATTTTTTAATAATAATTCACCAAAAAAGAACTGGGATGGAAATAAACAATCCAATCCTAAAGAAAAGAAATTCCAGTCCAGAGGAAGGTCTCCTAGGCGAAGAGAGAAATCTCCGAACCCGAGACAAAGGTCACCTCAGAGTGAACCCTCTGGGAATAGATATAACCTTAGAAATAGGGATAATATTAAAAAACCTGATAGATATCAAGACATTGATACACGTCCCTCTCAATCTTTTCAGAATTCCTCGCAGAAATCGGAAAGAAGAGGACGATCAGAAGAGCACGCCAAGTCCAAAGACAAGGAACCTGCTCAACTGAAAAAGAAATCACAATTTCCAAAAAAGAAGGTAGCCAGTATCAAGGTAGTTAACAATGCCGAGAATACTGAGGACACAACTGAAAAACGGAGAATGGGCTCAGACAATGCTAGACAGCGCAGCAGAGGTGAGCATAGCTCGCAAAGTCCTTATGAATCATCTGGAGACAGTGGACACGAATGAATACCTTCAAGTGGAAACTGCAGATACCAGAGTTAGCAAGCCCCACAAAATATACGAGATAACATTACGTATAGAGGGAGATAAGACTAGGAAAATAAGGGGACTATTTTGGGATAACCTATCCAAGGGCTATGACATCCTTCTAGCTGAAAAAGACTGGCCACCAGAGTTTGTCAGGGAGTGCCCTCATGGCGAAGAAGTAATTATGCCTGCCTTCTCGAATCAAATACCGATTCATAAAAAATATACACTTGCTAGAAAGTGGGCAGTGGCCTTAGCACCTGCTTTATATAAAAATCATGTAGGATGGGATGAGGATTCTCCTCCTCACAAAGTCCAGTTAAAATCACAACCTACTGCACAAAGGCAGTACCCAATTAAGCAAGAAGCTAAAAAACAAGTAAATGAAATACTAGATCAGCTAGAATACCAAGGGGTGATTGAAACTTGCACCTCACAAATGAACAATCCTTTATTTCCGGTCTCCAAACCAGACAATTCGTACCGTCTAGTTTTGGATTACCGACACCTTAACACATGTTGCAAAACTTTTGCAGTGCAAAACTCACACAGTGCTGCACTAATGAATAACATAGTGCGCAAAAAATACAAAACAACCTTGGACATCTCCAACGGATTCTTTTGTCAAAACATAGCACCAGAGAGCAGATATTTAACTGCATTTTCAGTAAATGGCACTCAAAAACAATTCTGTCGGTTAGCCCAGGGGTACAAGAACAGCCCGGGGGTATTCTCAGCGAGAGTAACAGAATTACTACAACTATATGATGATGAAGCATTATCTTATGTCGATGACATTTACTTAACAGATGATGACTTGGAAACTCACTTGAAAAGAGTGAACACCATAATACTTGGTTTCGCTGCAGAGGGTTACAAATTCAACTTCAAAAAGTCCAGAATTGCCCATCTGACGGTCCTATTCTTAGGATATGAGTTATCAAGTGAAGGCAAAAGCCTGGCAGACAATTTCCTAGAGAAATGTGCCGTAATCCAAGCTCCTAAAACACTAAAAAACCTACAGTCAATTCTAGGCTTCCTAAATTTCGGAAGAACTTACATTGCAAATTACGCAGAAAGGGTCAAACCCCTTTACGATCTAATTAAACCAGACTTTAAAAGATCCAGTTGGACTCAAGCACACACAGAAATTTTGAGATCCTTACAAACAGACATGCTAATTAAAACAAAATTAGAAACCCGTGATAATACACGCAACCTTGTGATCCGAGTCATCCCAGGGAGATACGGATTCACATACCTAACCTCTAATGAGGGAGATAAGGTACCAATTGCATTCAAATCACATTTGTACACAAAAGCTGAACAGAGATTCAACAACAAAGGAAAAATTGTTCAAGCAGTTCAAACCGCAATAGCTAGAGAAAAAGACATAGCTGACGGTAGACATATCACAGTCAGAACAGCAGAATCAGCTTTTGAGGCATTAACAACACCGTGTAATTTACCAACAACAACATTGGATCCAGAATGGTTACAATGGGTAAATTCAATCACAACGGACAAAGTATATTACTTCTTTTATCCAGAACTAGAAGAATTAAAAAATCTAAAATATGAAAAAACGTATCCTCTGCCAATCGACATTCTGCCTCTACGACATTACGCCTGTGTAATCTATACAGACGGACATGCTCAACCCTCCGTTTGGGGAGAACATGCATACAATCCCACATGTGAGATTACAAAAGAAGTGTGGCACGGAGGTAAACTAAGACCTCTATTAACAAAATCACACTCAGTAGAAACTAATTCAGAACTACAAACTGAAATATTAGCTTTGAAAATGGCGCTAGATAATGCGGATCGCGAATTCCCGACGCTTATAGTGTCAGATTCATATTTCTGCGTCAAAGCATATAACAAGGATTTGCAGACCTGGATTCAGAACGATTACAAAGATGACACGGATGCACCAATAAAGCAGAGACTGCTCTGGGAACAGGTAGCTCTTTTGAAAAAAGAACTACCAAAGACTCACGTGACACACTCACTGAGTCACCAGCGTGATGGCGTTCACGTTGTAGGGAATTCATTGGCTGAAACAGCCGCAGCGGCAGCCAGTAAACCGGCTCCCGTAGATCGAAAAAGGCGTACATTAAAATACATTGACGGCGAAACATTGCTGGCAGTAAAAACGTCATCAAAAGGCGACTGCTCGGCGTTACCGATCAACTATCCACTCAATTACACATACATCATAGATGCAAACTCCATTCCTTTTGCTCGAATCCCTGGAGTGGGGGATAGAGTGATTCCAAACATGGACAGGAGAAACTTGTTAATCGCAGACGCACACATGGGCGAGGGTCTCAGACACCTTAAATTAAAGGATTCTCTGGAAGAATTACAATCACGGTACTGGTGGCCAGGCATGAGCCTGCACTACACCATGTTTGTAAAAAACTGCCCAAACTGCAACAGAGATCGCAGTGGGGAGAGAAGCAGTTTAATACCTCGTCGTATCAAGGCAGATAACATCACCACTAAAAAGAATGGCTTGCGATTAACATATACAGGCTAGTTCCCACTTATAATGTAGATCCACAACACTCGGCTGACGTCCGGACTGTTATACAAGATTTGCGAGTCTAAATGGCATATACGCTAAGAGCATGCTACGTTCGACCAATTTTTTTTCCTTTTCTCAGGCAATCCAGCCTGGGGGGGGAAAGAATGGCCAAATGAGCACAGCCCAGCGGGAATCTTCTCACTTCCTTCCTGAGGGTATGGGATGGTGTAAAGAAAAAACCAAGACAGAAAGCAATCTATAATAGAAAGGATATTAGGTTCGGGAGCTGGGTGGGTCAAACATCTAATAAGTGTCCAACGTAGTCTTAATAACTTGCCAAGAAATTCTCTGAAGGGATTCAGTCCGTACGAATTATTATTCGGAACTAGGATGTTGATCTCTGACCTTGATAGTCAGACTTCAGTGGTAACAGAAAAAAGCTTTGATGTCAAAGACCGTTTGGCTATTTTGCAGGACTTAAACAAAACAAGAAAAGACCTGAGCAACATACAGTTGAAAGAACAGCCAACGACCACTGAAGAATCACCACCTGTCCCAGCAAGACCTGTCTGGATTCCAAAAGTCGGGGATCTAGTCAGGGAGAAGATCGCGGTAAAGAAGGAATTTGGGCCTTCTTACAGAAAAGCAGTTCCTGTATTGTCTGTCAACGGGACAAGATCAGTTGTACTACCGCCACTTGCTGGAAAAAAGGAGAACCGAGTTGTATCCATCGACCTGGTAAAACCACAACATGTGGCCGATAACAAACAGTAGGCCAAGTGGACTCCCAATAAGTAGCAGAACACCAAGGTTTGCTACCAGTACAGAGGTCCTATCAAAGAGGCTCATCACATTCGAAACGCCTACGGAAGAACAACAAGGACTATGCAACAATGCAATAGAACTTAGACCTCTGAAAACCAAAATAAAGACATTTAGCAGAGACACACCAATCTATACAGAAGTACCAAGTGAAAATGCGAGAAACAAAAATCCTGAACCAATTGGAACAATTGACAGAACTGCATCCGGTTACTTCATCAACTTCGATGATTCCTCTGACGGCTTCAGCGAACAAAAGACACAGCCATCATCAAAATCCTTTAAAGACAAAGCTAAGGAACTTTTGAAACAACTGAAAGAAACATATCTAGTTTCTCCATGGATTGAATTTTGGGTGGGTTTTGGTGCATTTATCCTCATACTTTGGCTCATCATGGTATTTACCTTGGGACGCTTCATTGAGGGAAAATATGCTAAAATGGACACAGCAAGTCAGAACATCAACTTGGTCCTCAAACCACACACATCTTCACACGTCGAGAAAAGAGAACTTTCTTCAGAACTTTCTTCAGCCAACTTCACAGCAATTCCAATATCTGGTGGGGTAGCCTGGGACAACACTGACTATGAAATTTATGGTCCGGTCGAGATCCTGAAATATCCACACCAAATCAAGATCTCCTTGAGTGACTTTGCAAAACCAAACTCATTTGCTGATGATTGGGACTTTGAAAGTATAAACAATATGATGTCTGACTTAGTAATGTCTGCTAAATTTACAAAACATGATTATTTGCAGGGTTCTACAAATTATGACAGCATGTACTGCTATAACCATTATGGTAACCATTTCTTGCATAAATCTGCACAACCTAGAAATGTTTTAAATTTTAATCAATGGGAACATTGTGCTACACCTCCAAAAGGGAGCTCTAGAACCGTGTATGGCAAATATTCATATTTTTCAGGTTTTAACATAACTAATGCTGAAACATTTTATTACAAATTGTCAAACAAGACAGGGATGAAAACCATGATAACCAACACAAAATTGATATATTCAGATTCTTTCTTTGAAAAAATGAATACTTTTGGATTTGATTATTGGGACAAACATGTTGATTTGAAAAGTGTTTGGGGCACAAAAGAATGGCAAGTACAGGGTTTAGAAGCTTTGTTTAGAGCCTGCATGATCCCAGAACAAATGATATTTTTAAATGACACCGTTCAACAAACCACCTGTCTTGGCTTAGCCAAAATCAAAGATTTAAATAACCTGTCTATTCCAAAGCCAACAATGTTTAGCAATAACTCTGAAACAGATGAAGAAATAGACATAAACCATATACTTAACCAAAACAGAACACATCCTGATTGGAAACAATGGTTGATCTGGCCCACAGATACAAATAACTGTCAAGATAGATTCCTGAATAAAACACAGGGTTTCAAAATGACCAGGCCAGACCCTAGATATCCCCAAAGACATCACCCAGGGATAATAACAACCTACAGTGTGGGCAAATTATGCCTTCAATGGCTACAAACTTCCACACTGCCTGAAATTAAGCAACACCTAACTTTACTTACTGATGGTGCTGACTTGCGTGATTTCATAATGGGACCACGCAAACAGCGTCAAAAGCGTTTCATAGCAGCCTCTGTATATGCAGCATACAATGAGGCCTGGAAGGTTACTCAAATTGAAACAGCAGAAAGAATACGGGAAATTGACCGTATTAATTTGGAAAAATCACTTTCTGTAGTGGACAATGGGTTAATGACTCTGTCCTCCAGAATTTTTTCATTGGACAGCATTGTGTCTTCAGCAATCGATATATTATCGCAAGACTTACTGTTATTACAACATGGTCAGTCACAATTGCGTTCTATTGTACAGCTTGGCTGGACGTTACAAAATCTGCGTTCAGGCTATGTGCCTTGGCGTTTAATCAACACAACGTCACTATTCCAAATCTTTAACCTTACTGATAGACAAATCGGTATGGCTCAGAAGGGTGCTGATTATACAATCTTGAGCATTGAAAAACTAGAAAGATTACCGTTGACAATGTCAGAACGACCTGTCAGTGAATGGATAATCCACGGAATCATAAATATTCCAATCTCAACCTTCAGGTTTCAATACTGCCAAAAATATATACAGGCTGGCATGTACGAGAAATTGGGAAAGGGGTACCTTAAAACAACATGGAACCTGCCCTATTCACATGCATGTGTCAGTAACAAAGGACAGAAAGTGTTTCTTAGTGGCAACAATTGTGCTATGTCACTAAGCGGCACGCTTCTGTGTAACGGTATTAGTTTGCACGGAGCCTGTGAAGGGAATTCATACAACCTTTCATGTCACCAGCAAGGCGCACCTGCAACTGAAATAGAACCATTCTTTCAAAGACTCTATAATGGGAGTTACATTCTTATTGTAGACCGCAGATGCTGTAGTCTTATGCCCGGGACTCCTTATCTCGTCACTACGACGGCGAAGGTCAAGTGCTGTGGACGTTCTTTGTTTCCCAGCTCCTTTCCAGACAGGGAGGCAAGGGCATGGCCCAGTTTGAAAATTACTTCTATTCGAATAGACACTTTAAGCAGAATGAAAACAGTGCTTCTTCAGACGCCTACAAGGCTCACGTCATCTAAAGAAACGTATGATCTACAAGTCGCAAGGACGACTGCAGAGATACATACATTATTATCAACTAATTCCCCCGTACATTTAGCGGAAATCCTGAGCGAAATCTTAAATATTTCTGATACCACAGGGGTCTCAAAGGTATTTAAGACAGTATTTTCGATGGCATTAACACCATTCAAAGCCATACTGGGTATTTTTCCAGACTTCGTCCATTCGATTTTTGGCGGACTTCCCCTGATCCTAGGACTAATTGCAGGAATCCTATTCCTAGTCCTTATTTTTCGTTATGGCAACCCATGTCACAGATCAAACTCTCGCGACAATGGAAGATACGATCCTAGCCATTGGATACCGGGACCGGATATCAAAAATCCTGGGACTATCCCGGCTTAGAGACCTAAACATGACTTGGTTTCTATCATTTCGACCAATGTGGCAAAGGTGTGTTTTACCTGTACTAAGGTGTCTGCTATGCGGAGAAGAATGCGTGTTAGACACCTGTCTGACGCTACAATCGGATGCGCCGGTGGATGCAGATACACTGTTGGTTCCTACCAAGGTTCACGCACTGTGCTGCCCTCAAAGGCTGCCAATTCTGATGACGGCATTCCTGGAATCTTCACCACTGCGATTGAAGAGTAGTGAAGTTCAAGATGAAAGCAGCATCGAACAGGTACGACCTTCTGTCAGCAATGCAAATCAGAATGTCAATGGAGACAATCATGCGCATGAATGCATGGTTACCCCTATTTCCGACTTAGAGGAACTTTCCCATGAAGCTGTTGACAGTTTTTTCGAAAGCCTGAATGATATGATGTTCTCTCCGGAACAGAAATAGAGACTTTTGAGTAAACTCGCACACGGCGTTCCCTGAATTCGGCCTTCAACTTTAAAAATAAAGTCACATGAACAATTACAATCCAGTTCACGGACAGCAACTTTTTTCAGCAAGCCCCTAAAATATTTTTCTATATATTTTTTCCCGGGACACTGATTTTCTGCTTAAAGTAAGAGACTATTCCTAGAGAACTAAGATTTCTATTTTAGATACTTTATAGACTTTATAGACTTTAGCTGCCCGCTGGTATGTTCGCAATAGATTTTATGTGATGAAATGGTTTCGACTTTTTTTCTGTATAGCCATATTAAGAGCCATTTCATGTGTATTTCTCATATACCAACAATCAATAATGCATAACAATGCGTGTTCACTTTTGCATCTAATTCATAGCTTAAGTGCATACAATATATATGACTGCAATTTTTCAGTATATTTGAAAATTTCGAAATGCATTTATGTATTTTGGGGTGGTAAGGTATACACTATACTCTATAGTATGTTGTACTATGTTATACTATGCATAGATTAGTAGATATGACCATAGTTAGCGTGGAGTGGGTGTCGTGTATTTCTATAGGTTCTGATTCGATCCCCCTATTCCTGACCCTATTCTGGTTAAACTTACTAGCTAGTTAACTAACAGTCAGCCCATGAGGCAAGAAATCCCCCATGATGCAGATACCGTTATCTGACGCAGTCACACTACGGCACAGGAACGTGTTATCTGATTAGGTCATAACGCTTGAGATCTAATTAGACAAGCGACATTCCTCCAGCCCCTGATAAGGCATACGACGTTCTCATAACAAATCAAACCTATGACAACCTGGATAATCCGTGCGGCCATTGTTTTGATTTCACAGAGAACTTTAGTAAAGAATGTGCTAACGAGCAAGTCGTATGACATCTTTATTGACGTACCTATGTCCATCCTTACGTCAATCTCGGCACCTTTAAGGTATAAATATTGCCGACCTTGCCCTATGCAAACACACGCGTGGTGACAAGACGGAGCAGCCATACTTGCCGAAGCCGAGAGCAGAAGCAGACCCCGCAGGCAGCAGCCCCGCCTTCCTGACGCGCTGAGAGACGCGCTGCTATCTCAAGCCGAGAGACCCAGCACCGGCGCTTCTGGGCAGCCCTCGCAGGCAGCCTGGAATATCGAGAGCAGAGAAAGAGATACCATTCCTCATTCATCCTAAATTCCAGGTACAGAACTGAATAACCCCTCCTAGAGAATTCTTTAGTTATTCACTTGGCAAAAACAAACTTAAACTAAACTGTAACTTTCTATTCCCGCCCACGCATTAGACTTAGGTCAGGTACACGGGGTAGGCGTATTTAGAAACACCAGTTGAGTACGTTTAGTCAAATGTATATGTGTATGTAAATATATTTTAATCATTTTAAACATCATATGGCTCAGAAACCATATCAATGTTTTTACAGTATTATTTTATACTATTGCTTCTAATGTATGCACTTTACTTAACTATAAGTATTGCAATAATATCGATCCATTTCTCTTGTACGAGAAAAGAGACTGATCAATAAATAACATCTTTTATTGAACACGCCCGTCTCCTCCTTTTCTCTACATTCTGATGAGACTAAGAATGCACGTACTGACTGAGTAAAATAATTGCCTTGTGCTCACACGACTCTCGAGATTGACTCTTGATTAGGGGAGAGCAAAGTTGTCATGTTCTATGGTTGTCAGAAACTAAATCCCTTCTTGTCTAATCAGGGGAGTTAATCCTTCCTTGAACATTCGAGAAAGTTTCTAGCGAACTCTGAGCTTAGCTGGCAAACCCAAAAATTAAGTCTAGTATCGACAGTAGTAGACCTAGTTAACGTCTGGCCTAGGCCTTTACTGCTGTAGGCACTATTCCAATGCGCAGAGCCTATTGGGAAAATAGGAGCTACACTACAGTATAATGACATTTTCACAATAAAGGTTTTTAAAAGAAAACATGGTAGTAGTATATACATTGGTAAAGTTTTTAATAATAGTCACTGTTTTAGAATCATTAAAAGGCAAGTGAAATAAAGCAGACCAATTACATGAAGGGTAAAAGGTATAATACGAAGGAACGCAGTAAAGATAAATGGTCAAGTGCTGTTGTGTTTTCTACTCCTGCAACATAAAGTGATCGATAAGAATCTCATATTCAGGCGTATCGGCGACTAAGACAGCAGGTCGACCCTCTTTTGCTCAACGGCTCCGTCATGGGACGAAGAAACGCTCTTTTTCTCGAAAAAAGAATATATTTTACTTGCAGGACAGTTGTAAATTTTCCGGGAAAGTACATTAGCCTGGAACATTATAACATATATTTAAGAAAAAATAATGTTCGGAAGTAATAAAAAGCGTAATTTTTAGGTCATATGACCAAGCCTTTCATCATTAGAATAAGAAAAGTAAAATGAACCAATGAAAAGTTTTATTAACAAGTCACATGACTTGTTATGCTTACGTTACGCGCTGCGCGCCCCGGATGACTTCCGGATGCGCTAACGCGGCGCGTCATATGACGCATTACGCGACAGCGCAGGTCCAGAATATAGTCAAAATGTCTCCACCAACCAGCGGTCGGAACACAACCCCTTTCAGCAGGCTAAATAGTTCTGTTAAATGACAACAGAAGGGACAGGCAACAAGAACCATCAGTCAAAGAGGGGAGGGCTAGTTCTTCTCTACCGGGTTACATTGGGGCGCTACGGGAACTGATCGAATTGGTAGTCTACAGTGTTTCTGGATGTTTCAGACTGAAGCTGGGGTTAGCATGAGAGCAGCACCATTTCGTAGCTCCGTCGTGGCCATTCCGCAACCAATCATGGCAGCCGCTCTTTATCGTTATTTTGGGCGGGGTGGGTGGCGGAGCCGAGCTGTTTTGCAGCCATCATTGTGTGGAGTTCAGTTCATCTCACTAGTTTTGTATTTGTCATGAGGGGTTGTTCCTAATGTTTCTATTTTAGCGAGGTCAAAAAGAGATCTCATTAGTGGCCTACTGATTTTGCTCGATTCCTTTTCTTTTTTTTTTACACGATTTTTCGTTATCTGCAAAGACTAAACAGAGTATTGCGACTCTGTGTTTGTTTGTAAATAGAGAATGAACCAAAGAGAACCAATTCTAAAACAGTAAATACTTGGATAACAATCAATCAAATGGAGAGAGAAGCAGGCACGACGTATTACAACGGGGGCAAAGGCCTGCGTTAACTACCCTTCACTATGTGCAAAGAGAGAGTACTCCTAATAGAAATGAGGGGGGGGGCACCATTCAAAGCAGATCAGTGTGCATAAACACGAAAATGTTTTCACTTACCACGTACTTGACATTCGACAGCTTATGATATTTGCTATTAAAAAACCATTGAAATTCACTGAAAAAACCATAGGTTATAGACCATATATAGTTAGGAATTAGCATTTACAAAACCTTGAAAATTCACTGAAAAAACCATAGGTTATAGACCATATATAGTTAGGAATTACCATTTAAAAAACCTTATTTTACTCACACAAAACCGTTGAAATTCCATATATAGTTAGTTGCACTAACTATATATCGCGCACCCGCAATCCACTGCTGATGATGTCACATATTACATCATTCATGACATGGTCAGTGACATCACTGATGACATCACTGATGACATCTCAAATGACATCACTGATGACATCACTGATGACATCTCAAATGACATCACTGATAACATCTCAAATGACATCACTGATGACATCTCAAATGACATCACTGATGACATCACTGATGACATCTCATTTGACATCAATGACCACATCACTGATGATATCATTCATGTGACAATACAATGCATCTCCTCACACTTTAATATAACCTCTGTTACACCCAGTGTTAAATACAGAGTATAATTTTTGAAACCATTGACACACCAATACTAGTTACTACATACGCACTCAGTGATTCCTATGTTTACACACACATTCACTCATTTACCCATACAATCATTCATACATACAATCACTCATCTTTACAACACTATCATATGCACTCATACACCTATACAGACTCTCACACTCTGTCACTCATCCATGGAGTTACTCACACACCTAGTCAGTCCTGTAAATAATCAATCACACTTCCATTTTCTAATCTATACAGTTAAACATAGAGCACCTTACATTTTGAAACATATACTAACACATACTTACTCTCTTATACAATCATTGATACAAGTACACATTGATCTGCACAGAGTCACACACCTCCCAGCCAGCCACACACACACTCAGTCTCCCATACAAATACTTGGGCAATCAATCAATAACCCATATAGTTACTCATATAGCTACTGACCAACACATGCAGCAGTTTACAGAACAACAGACATAATGATGCACAAATTAAGACAGTTTAGTCACTAACCCATGCACTCAGTGAGACACATTTAATCACTCACTCATACAGTCAGTCACGCACCTACTAAATCCTTTATCCAGACACTTCTACATCTACTCATTCTTCAATATGTAAAACATATTTAAACTTTTCAGAAACACACAGTCACTGGATGATGTCATCAGTGATGTCATTTGAGATGTCATCAGTGATGTCATCAGTGATGTCACTGACCATGTCATGAATGATGTAATATGTGACATCATCAGCAGTGGATTGCGGGTGCGCGATATATAGTTAGTGCAACTAACTATATATGGAATTTCAATGGTTTTGTGTGAGTAAAATAAGGTTTTTTAAATGCTAATTCCTAACTATATATGGTCTATAACCTATGGTTTTTTCAGTGAATTTTCAAGGTTTTGTAAATGCTAATTCCTAACTATATATGGTCTATAACCTATGGTTTTTTCAGTGAATATATATATATATACACATTACCTACTGGCGGTCGCCAGTAGGTATATATAGTTAGGATTTTTTCTCTATGGGATTTTTGAAAATTCTATGTCTAATAACTTTGGCGTTTGTGGACGGAATTGGCTGAAATATTCAGGAAAATGGCACATTTTGTTTCTGAGTAGCCCTTGAAAATTTGGGGGGGGTTCGTCAAGGGGGGGCCGAGAAAAAAGGGGGGTCCCAAAACGTGTTTTTAACATTGAGTTTTCCATAGGGCGGTTGGCCTCACTTTTAGCCCGAACGGCTGAATGGATTTGCACGAAACTTGGCAAAATTGTAGGGACTGGTAGCCCGATGTGCCTTTTGTAGGTCTCAATATATGTGCTCCAGTGGATTTTGAGAAATTAACGTTTAAAAAAAGATATATATCTGTAACAGCGGACCTGGCAGCGTCCCAGGACGCGTACTTTACGCGCAACGGAGCTTTGTGAAGCGAAGCTGATTGGTTCTCCGGCGTCTGTCAACATTCCAAACAGTCCGTAGCGGCCGCCATCTTGTCTCTCGGTAGGATCGAGAGACAAGAGGAGGCCAAAGCGAAGGGGCAAATGACCATAAGGGGGCATAGTACATTGTCGCTCACCCCCTAGGTTTGATGTGGAGGTTTTAAAAGGGCCCCGCGGGGCAAAAAAAAATAAAAATAATAATAATCGAACAGCTGAATGGATTTGCACGAAACTTGGCAAAATTGTAGGGACTGGTAGCCCGATGTGCCTTTGCTAGATCTCAATATATGTGCTCCAGTGGATTTTGAGAAATTAACGTTCAAAAAAAGATATATATCTGTAACAGCGCACCGCTTCGCGTACTTTTCGCGTTACGGAGCTTTGCGAAGCGAAGCTGATTGGCTCTCCGGTGTCTGTAAACATTCCAAACAGTCCGTAGCGGCCGCCATCTTGTCTCTCGGTAGGATCGAACAGCTGAATGGATTTGCACGAAACTTGGCAAAATTGTAGGGACTGGTAGCCCGATGTGCCTTTGCTAGGTCTCAATATATGTGCTTCAGTGCATTTTGAGAAATTAACGTTCAGAAACAAGATATATATCTGTAACAGCGCTCCGCTTCGCGGAGATAAAATTATATGTGTATTACATAGCTGTTGCTAACACCAGTTAGCGACGGCTAGTAGAATATAGCGACCATCTTGGGCCCCACTTTGCATGTGAGTGATATTTATCACTAATGACATGCAAAGTGGGCATGCCAAGATGTTAGCGACTGGAAACAGTCGCTAACATCGCTATCTCCTATTATCAACTTTTGGAAATATTCGAGATAAGCGCGAATATCTCCAAAAGCTACCACCTGCCCTGAGCAGTTCTTAGCCATGTTATCCAATGGGAGGTGGATAACATGGCTAAGAGCATTAGCTCGGTAATGCATGAATATCGCTGAGTTTTCAGCGATATTAATGCATTGCGGTCGTTTTTTATCGTATTTCCGATAAACCTTGATAATAGCAAGGTTTATCTGCGATAATTTCTGACGGTAAAAAAATCGTTGCTAAGCATCGTTAGGGATAAATATCGCTTAACTTTGGTAATATGCCCCAACGTCTGTTAACGTTCGATTCGAAGGAAATCAGGAAGTGTTGAAAAACATTGTCTGCGCCATCTTGTCTTTTTTCAAATGCCACACTTTTGTCGTGCACGGCAGCCATTTTAGATGCCTTGACCAGACCCACTCTGTGCACGCTGTCGATCCTTAGCATGGCTCCCCACCCTCGCAAGCATCTCCCCCAGGCAGTGGTCACCCCCGCTCTCTGTCTTATGCATGGGTAATAAACCTCCCCCCATCTGCGCTGCTCTTCCCTGAGAATCACACCCTGTGCCCGCCCGACACCTCCCTTTCACCCTATTCACTACCGCACCCTCTGACACTCCTTTTCCTCTGTGTCCGATTGTCCAGGCTGGTCCTAGGGTATCAGCTAGCCCTGCAGATGTAGTTTATGGCCACAGCTGTAAAGAATCACCCCTCTTCAAAGGAGTTATAGTAGATCAAGGCCCACACTCGATGAGATCCGTCACAGCAGAAGCGTTGCTATTATCTGAAAACCATCCTGTATTGTGATTGGGGAGGGGACCGAGCCTGAAGCGGAAGATTCCAGGGATGACTCTTTGTACATCAAAGTTTTTACAATTATGTGTCACATTAAAAATATATAGCACTCCGACAAAGTAGTAAGATTATAAAACTTTAATAATTTATAAATATATACAAGAAAACAAAAATAGTAATAACATATAAACATTTTTAGGGAAAAACAACGAAGTAGCGGTCGGCTGTGCGAATAGTCCCAACGCAGCACAACGTCCAGATTTCCGGCGTGGGGCGTCGCGGGGGGTGGGTCATCAGTAGCAAACTGTTGTGCGAATAGTTCCAAGGCAGCAGAACGCGCTGAAATCTAGATGACACGAAAGTGATGTCTAGTAAGTTGCCACCCAGCAAATAACGGCATGGGGCGTCGCGGGGGGTGGGTCATCAGTAGCAAACTGTTGCGCGAATAGTTCCAAGGCAGCAGAACGATGGCACCAAGGTGATGTCCAGTAAGTTGCCGCACTGGTTTTGGTATCCTACAATGCTGCTCCGAATAACGGCGTGGGGCGCTCCGGGGGAGGCGGCGTGAACGGGCCTCTCCAGGTGGAGTGTCATCTGTTGTAGTGGGGCGCCCCTTTACCGTTTCAGTTGCCATTCCGTCCGTTTTTGGTCCACTGTGTCAAAAGCCGCAATTCAGCTGAGTTGCGCCCACTCTTGCGGTGCAGCGATAGGCGGCTGTCACAGGACTCTCAAAATGGCGGCAGGCTGTTTCCTTTTTGGGCCTGGTCCACTGAAATGGCCCTGGGACACCTTGGAAATCGGACGCTTGTCTGCTAGGTCTTGGACCCCATTCTCGAAAGCGTCCCCTCCGCCTTGAGAATTCATCAAAAGTTTTGGGGGCTCCGACTCCTGCAGGCTTCTGGTGGGGAGCGGCTGCCATGATTGCTCGCGGAATGACCACGACTGAGCTACGAGATGGTGGTGCTCTCATGCTGACGCCAGCTTCAGTCTGAAACATCCAGAAACAAGGTGGGGCTTTCATCGTTTGGGAAAAAAAAAAAGTTTTCATCCAATGAAAAGTGTTGTTTTTAGGTCACATGATCAAGCCTTCCATCATTAGGAAACCAAAAGTAAAATGAACCAATGAAAAGTTTTATAAACAAGTCACATGACCTGTTATGCGGCATAGGGTGTAAAATGCGGAGAAAATACGTTGGCACGTGAGGCGGCGTCAGTAGCGGACCGATGTGCGAATAGGCCGAAGGCAACACAACGCGCCAAGATCCGGATGGCACCGAGGTGGTGTCCAGCAAGTTGCAGCACTGGTGTGGCCATCCTACAATGCTGAAAGTCGGCGTGGGGCGCCCCGTTGGCCTGTGAGTTTGCGTCAGTAGCGGACCGATGTGCGAATAGGCCGAAGGCAGCACAACGCGCCAAGATCCGGATGGCACCGAGGTGGTGTCTAGTAAGTTGCCGCACTGGTGTGGCCATCCAACAATGCTGAAAGTCGGCGTGGGGCGCCCCGTTGGCCTGTGAGTTTGCGTCAGTAGCGGACCGATGTGCGAATAGGCCGAAGGCAGCACAACGCGCCAAGATCCGGATGGCACCGAGGTGGTGTCTAGTAAGTTGCCGCACTGGTGTGGCCATCCTACAATGCTGAAAGTCGGCGTGGGGCGCCCCGTTGGACTGTGAGATGGCGTCAGTAGCGGACCGATGTGTGAATGGGGCCGAAGGCAGCGCAACAATATTTTCGGAATAGAAGACACCACTAGGCGCTGAGATTCCAAGATCCGGATGGCACCGAGGTGGTGTGTAGCAAGTTGCCGCACTGGTGTGGCCATCCTACAATGCTGAAAGTCGGCGTGGGGCGCCCCGTTGGCCTGTGAGTTTGCGTCAGTAGCGGACCGATGTGCGAATAGGCCGAAGGCAGCACAACGCGCCAAGATCCGGATGGCACCGAGGTGGTGTCTAGTAAGTTGTCGCACTTCTGTGGCCATCCTACAATGTTGAAAGTCGGCGTGGGGTGCCCCGTTGGCCTGTGAGATGGCGTCAGTAGCGGACCGATGTGCGAATGGGGCCAAAGGCAGCGCAACAATATTTTCTGATTTGAAGACACCACAAGGCGCTGAGATGCCAAGATCCGGATGGCACCGAGGTGGTGTCTAGCAAGTTGTGGCACTGGTGTGGCCATCGTACAATGGTAAAAGTCGGCGTGGGGCGCCCTGTTGGCCTGTGAGATGGTGTCAGTAGCGGACTGATGTGTGAATGGGGCCAAAGGCAGCGCAACAATATTTTCTACAATATTTTCGGAGTAGAAGACACCACAAGGCGCTGAGATGCCAAGATCCGGATGGCACCGAGGTGATGTCTAAGTTGCGGACCGATGTGCGAATGGGGCCAAAGGCAGCTCAACAATATTTTCTGAAGAGAATACACCACAAGGCGCTGAGATGCCAAGATCCGGATGGCACCGAGGTGATGTCTAAGTTGCGGACCGATGTGCGAATGGGGCCAAAGGTAGCGTAACAAGATTTTCTGTATGGAAGATACCACTAGGCGTTGAGATGCCAAGATTCGGATGGCACCGAGGTGATGTCTAGCAAGTTGTGCCACTGGTGTGGCCATCGTACAATGGTAAAAGTCGGCGTGGGGCGCCCTATTGGCCTGTGAGATGGTGTCAGTAGCGGACTGATGTGCGAATGGGGCCAAAGGCAGCGCAACAATATTTTCTGACTGACACCACAAGGCGCTGAGATGCCAAGATCCGGATGGCACCGAGGTGATGTCTAAGTTGCGGACTGATGTGCGAATGGGGCCAAAGGCAGCGTAACAATATTTTCTGTATGGAAGATACCACTAGGCGTTGAGATGCCAAGATTCGGATGGCACCGAGGTGATGTCTAGCAAGTTGGTGTGGTCATCCTACAATGCTGAAACTCGGCGTGGGTCATCCCATTAGCCTGTGAGATGGCGTCAGTAGCGGACCGATGTGCGAATAGGCCGAAGGCAGCACAACGCGCCAAGATCCGGATGTCACCGTGGTGGTTTCATAGTTGAGAGGCACTTCATCTGCAGTGGGGTGCCGAGATTCGGATGGCACCGAGGTGATGTCTAGCAAGTTGCTGTACTGGTGTGGTCATCCTACAATGCTGAAATGTAGTGGGGCGCCCATTTACCGTTTCAGTTGCCATTCAGCTGAGTTTCGGCTGCTCTTGATGCTACAGCGACAGGCGGCTGCAAGAGGACTCTCAAAATGGCGGCCTGTTCTTTGGATTTGGGCCTGGTCCACTAAAATGGCCCTGGGACACCTTAGAACTTGGACGCTCGATTTTTTTTTCCTTTCCTGTACATGCAAAAAAAGGTAAATGCCCGGTACGTTACACGCTTCATCTGCCACGATGAACTCTCCAGAGGAACCGAAAAAAAATATAGTTGTGGTAACTATACCATGCATCGTCATATGGAGAGGTGGCACCAATTAATTATAGTGCTGCATAAAAGAGAGATTTGGAGGAGAACCCCTGACCTGCTAGTACATTCATCAAAGAAGTGGCACTGAGAGCTTCAGAGGCAAGGGAAACGGTCCCAAATATTTAGAAGAACTTTGGAAAGATTAAAATGACATGTTTAGATTGTGGTAAATTAATTTCATGTGGACAGATGAGTGTTACTCTAATAAATACAGCATATGAACATCATCATAGTCGATGGTTGGTAGAGACATTTTGACTATATCCTGGACCTGCCCGTCCTCGCCCAAAATGGCGCCGGAATAAATGGGACTCGTAACTCCTTGTTGTGTACTGGTTGCAGAACCTTGAAATCACGAGATACGTATGCAGTTTTGAAGCACATGGCGGGCGGGGACGAGAATTGATTGAATATTTCGACATCCCTATTGATATTAAGTTCTGATGTGTTATTGATTACTGTACTGTTGAAAGTTCGAATTAACGTCACCCATGGTACTTGCCCGCAAATGTATATCTAGATAATTTTATTGTAACTGGCCCTGTCGTATTTTAATTATAAAATGTACGTCCACCGATTCCGTAACTGTTAGACACCTTAGTTCTTGCAACCTAATGGCCCGCCCGTTACGTTCCTCTACAGTGTAAATGTCTATTCATCATATACGATTACAGTTTGCTCCGTGGCAGGCCCACGTGGTTATAGGCTCGTATTTGTATAATGAAATTTTCACAATAAAGGTTTTTAAAAGAAAACATGGTAGTAGTATATACATTGGTAAAGTTTTTAATAATAGTCACTGTTTTAGAATCATTAAAAGGCAAGTGAAATAAAGCAGACCAATTACATGAAGGGTAAAAGGTATAATACGAAGGAACGCAGTAAAGATAAATGGTCAAGGGCTGTAGTGTTTTCTATTCCTGCAACATAAAGTGATCGCTAAGAATCTCATATTCAGGCGTATCGGCGACTAAGACAGCAGGTCGACCCTCTTTTGCTCAACGGCTCCGTCATGGGACGAAGAAACGCTATTTTTCTCGAAAAAAGAATATATTTTACTTGCAGGACAGTTGTAAAATTTCCGGGAAAGTACATTAGCCTGGAACATTATAACATATATTTAAGAAAAAATAATGTTCGGAAGTAATTAAAAGCGTAATTTTTAGGTGATATGACCAAGGCTTTCATCATTAGAATAAGAAAAGTAAAATGAACCAATGAAAAGTTTTATTAACAAGTCACATGACTTGTTATGCTTACGTTACGCGCTGCGCGCCCCGGATGACTTCCGGATGCGCTAACGCGGCGCGTCATATGACGCATTACGCGACAACGCAGGTCCAGAATATAGTCAAAATGTCTCCACCAACCAGCGGTCGAAACACAACCCCTTTCAGCAGGCTAAATAGTTCTGTTAAATGACAACAGAAGGGACAGGCAACAAGAACCATCAGTCAAAGAGGGGAGGGCTAGTTCTTCTCTACCGGGTTACATTGGGGCGCTACCGGAACTGATCGAATTGGTAGTCTACAGTGTTTCTGGATGTTTCAGACTGAAGCTGGGGTTAGCATGAGAGCACCACCATTTCGTAGCTCCGTTGTGGCCATTCCGCAACCAATCATGGCAGCCGCTCTTTATCGTTATTTTGGGCGGGGTGGGTGGCGGAGCCGAGCTGTTTTGCAGCCATCATTGTGTGGAGTTCAGTTCATCTCACTAGTTTTGTATTTGTCATGAGGGGTTGTTCCTAATGTTTCTATTTTAGCGAGGTCAAAAAGAGATACCATTAGTGGCCTACTGATTTTGCTCAATTCCTTTTCTTTTTTTTTACACGATTTTTCGTTATCTGCAAAGACTAAACAGAGTATTGCGACTCTGTGTTTGTTTGTAAATAGAGAATGAACCAAAGAGAACTAATTCTAAAACAGTAAATACTTGGATAACAATCAATCAAATGGAGAGAGAAGCAGGCACGACGGATTACAACGGGGGCAAAGGCCTGCGTTAACTACCTTTCACTATCTGCAAAGAGAGAGTACTCCTAATAGAAATGAGGGGGGGGGGCACCATTCAAAGCAGATCAGTGTGCATAAACACGAAAATGTTTTCACTTACCACGTACTTGACATTCGACAGCTTATGATATTTGCTATTAAAAAACCATTGAAATTCACTGAAAAAACTATAGGTTATAGACCATATATAGTTAGGAATTAGCATTTACAAAACCTTGAAAATTCACTGAAAAAACCATAGGTTATAGACCATATATAGTTAGTAATTAGCATTTAAAAAACCTTATTTTACTCACACAAAACCATTGAAATTCCATATATAGTTAGTTGCACTAACTATATATCGCGCACCCGCAATCCACTGCTGATCATGTCACATATTACATCATTCATGACATGGTCAGTGACATCACTGATGATATATATATATTACCTACTGGCGGTATATATATATATATATATATATTACCTACTGGCGGTCGCCAGTAGGTATATATAGTTAGGATTTTTTCCCTATGGGATTTTTGAAAATTCTATGTCTAATAACTTTGGCGTTTGTGGTCGGAATTGGCTGAAATTTTCTGGAAAATGGAACATTTTGTTTCTGAGCAGCCCCTGGAAATTTGGGGGGGGTTCGTCAAGGGGGGGCCAAGAAAAAAGGGGGGTCCCAAAACGTGTCTTTAATATTGAGTTTTCCATAGGGCGGTTGGCCTCACTTTTAGCCCGAACGGCTGAATGGATTTCCACAAAACTTGGCAAAATTGTAGGGACTGGTAGCCCGATGTGCCTTTTCTAGGTCTCAATATATGTGCTTCAGTGGATTTTGAGAAATTAACGTTCAAAAAAAGATATATATCTGTAACAGCGGACCGGGCAGCGCTCCGGTTCGCGGACTTTACGCGTAACGGAACTTTGCGTAGCGAAGCTGATTGGCTCTCCGGTGTCTGTCAACATTCTAAACAGTCCGGAGCGGCCGCCATCTTGTCTCTCGGTAGGATTGAGAGACAAGAGGAGGCCAAAACAAAGGGGGAAATGACCATAAGGGGGCATAGTAGATCCTCCCTGACCCCCTAGGTTTAATGTGGAGGCTTTAAAAGGGCCCCGCGGGGCAAAAAAAAAAAAAAAAATTTGTTTTTTTGCGTGGGTAGCGCCCGGTTCGCGAACCGGGAAGCGTTCTGGGCAGCGTACTATAAGGAAAAAAGAATGATAGACTTTTCAAATACTGTATGTTAATTGATTGTTGATTTTTGTTGATTATTTTTTAATTTTTTTATTTTTTAAGCAATTATTTATTATTGTGATTGTGTTTGAAAATTTAATAACATTTCTAACATTTAACTAGTTTATGAATTACATATAAAAATGATTAAAGACTCAAACAATTTTTTAATATTACATACAATTTTATTTTTCGGATTGTTTTTCAAAATTTAATAGAACGTCTAGCATTTGACTGTCCGATATGTCCTCTTGTTGAGTGAACATAAGTTCCCACATTTGACCGTCATCATAATGAAGTAAATGATCCACAGATTCTACACATTGAACTAATTCATGGTCCCGTGATTCATCCATGAAATCTGAGTCATCATTGTCCTCAATATCTTTTTCTGTGTTGTTCTCCAGAACAATTTCGAAGGAAACATTCTGCTCACCTTCCATTTTATTGCTGTAATTTGCATAAAAAATAAATATATCAGTAGAGATAGGGCACTGTTGGGTTTAAGTTCAGACAGGTACTTGTGAGGCGTGAAGTAGTACTATTAAAAAGTGCCTGTGAAGAAGCCTAAGTAAATTCATAATTATACCACAGAAACCTAAATCAATCCATAATTATAATAAACAAGCCTTTCTCAATGTCTAACTCTTACAGAGGGATAGTATATAACTATCTGAAAATGTTTTCAAATTTATAAAATAATATCTCACCTTCTAAAAACAAGTTTAAGTTGTGAGTGAAAATGATCTTGCAATGTAGTTCAGGAAGTAGTAGTCAAAATGGCTGTGTTTCTCTCTCTTCCTTTATATATATTCAGGTACATAGCCAATCAAATGTCAGGTAAAAAAAGTAGAAAATTAAAGTAACATTTTAATTGGTTGTCAATTCCAACACTTCAGATGTGTTTTGTGAAGTAATTTACCTCAGGTTATTTAGAGAGGTCTACAGGCTAAATGGTTAAATGGAATTTCAATCAAATTTGTGAAAATGGTAGGCATTGGTATGTAGTATGAGGTAATCTATATTTGGTGAAATTGTCTCCAGTCGCTTTTCTGTAAACTACTTTCCCACCTTTTTTGATGGTGCGCTTCCCAGGGAGCGACCCGGTACGCGAACTGGCGAGCGCCCCGGTTCGCGAACCTTAAGCGTTACGGGAGTCCACCATTTTGTGTTTCGGTCGAATTAAGATACAAGATGGAGGGCAAATAATGTTCAGAATGGCTAGAAGGGGGCACGGTAGACTTATCTTGACCCCCTAGGTTTTCTGAGGGTGGCTGAGGAGGCCCATATGTGCGAGAAAAAAAACATTTTTTTAAAAATTTTGCGAGGTTAGCTCCCGGTTCGCGTACCGGGTAGCGCCCCAGGGAGCGTACTTTGTTGAAAATTAGTGAAAAATGTTAGAGTAAAATAATAATTGTGAGTGATCAGATGTAGGGTAGCTCTGAGAAGAGCTTTTGGGTTTATGGTACATTTAGGTACTTATAAGTAGGTACCAATGCACAGTCTTAAATTCAGAATGAAAATTCTGTTGCCCTCATCTGAGAAGTGAACTCCATCTCCTCTGTAGATATCTTGCATGTAGTAACGCAAGTTATTGTTGTACAGGGAGCCCATTCCATGGTCTCTCATGTAAGCTGAAACAGATTTGTTTACATGCTTCCTCGACTTCTCAATTTGTGGACAAAATTGGTTTGACCACCTCCATTTCTGTCTTTGGCATATATTTGAATATATCAAGGCAGTCTGAGGAAAAAGTGCCATCAATTGCTCAAAGGTGTACTTTAAAAGCATTTCCAGACCTACCCCAGTCAAAGTGCCTAAATCATTACCTCCACAGTGCACAATTAACAGGTCAGGTTTTGGCAAATGCATAAAGGTTTTCACCAATGGTATCAATTGGTGACATTTTAATCCTCTGTGGCCAAACCACTTAATTTCCACATCTTGTAAATTGAGGTTAGGTAAATTCCTGTTCTCAGCATACCTCTGAGCCCAATAGATGTAACTATGTCCAACAATCCAGACAGAAAACATGGTGAGAGAAGGTTCTCCTGCAGTCAGATGAAGTGTGGCAATGAAATGGCAGTTGAAAAAAATAAGAGTTTAAAATGAAAAAAACTGTGGAGTTTCTGTGTTAATGAAGCAGTAACAGTGATTGGTGGATTTTGATTGCTGAAAACAGAAAGTTAGGGTGCATGGATGAGTTGTTTGAAATATGTATTTTGAGTGGTCAAGAAAAAATCATTAAATGAAAGAATGCACTGGATATGAGGTGCACTGAGAGTTCAGAGTTCAATTGCAACATTGTTGTGTGAACTTGCAAACACCAGAGGTCTTCCAAGACGTGGTTGCCATGCAGAAAAGGCAGAAAGGGCAGAGGGGGGAAGGGTTTTCATTTGAAAAAAAGTGAGGGAAGAGTTTTGATTGGGTGACATGAGAGATATGTGTGAAGAATTACAGCATTTCTGTGCTTTTGATAGCTGCAGACTCTGGAGTGCATACCTTTTGCTCTGCTGAAGACAAATTGGTGTGTTTCTGAGACTGTTTTGAAACTCAAAGTATTTGCTAAGGTGAGAAAAGATTTCTTTAATTTAGATAGAGAATAGTGTGCTTTAAGGAGAAAATTATGAAGAAAGTTGTGTTCTTCAAATGTTGCTTTGTCTCAAGTGTTTTACAAATAGATTTTGTTTCTTTGAGAAAATGTAATTGGAGAAAATGTGAAGTATTAGTACTGACAGGGTGTTATTGTGCATAGGAGCTGTGGAGTCTTTTCAAATTATGACTTGAAAATCGTTTTTGAGGAAAATGAATGGTTATAATATTTATGACAAGGACATAATGGTGTATGCTTCATTATAAGGCAATTGAGTGTCTCTGATGTTATTTTTCCCATTTTAATGTAAGACCTTTCTCTGTGGAGCAAATTGCTTGTAAATATGCTCCCACCTGTGCATGGCAAATTTAGATTTTGAATGTTTGCGTTACATAGCCATGTTAAAAGTGACACAAACATGCTGCAAAGGCAATCAAAAAACGCTTTTATGTGTCTTAAGGACATTTTAAGTCATTTCTCCATGTGCAGTGTTTTGAAATTATGATTTGAAAATCGTTTTTGGGGAAAAGGAATGGTTTTTAAATTTATGACAAGGACATAATGGTGTATGCTTCTTTATAAGGCATTTCAGTGTCTCTGATGTCATTTTTCCCATATTACATTAAAAGACCTTTCTCCGTGGGGCACATTCCTTGTAAATATGCTCCCACCTGTGCATGGCAAATTTAGATTTTGAATGTTTGTGTTACATAGCCATGTTAAAAGTGACCCAACCATGCTGGAAAGGCAATCAAAAAACGCTTTCATGTGTCTTAAGGACATTTTAAGTCATTTCCCCATGTGCAGTGTTTTCAAATTATGATTTGAAAATCGTTTTTGGGGAAAAGGAATGGTTTGTAAATTTATGACAAGGATATAATGGTGTATGCTTCTTTATAAGGCATTTCAGTGTCTCTGATGTCATTTTTCCCATATTACATTAAAAGACCTTTCCCCGTGGGGCACATTCCTTGTAAATATGGTCCCACCTGTGCATGGTAAATTTAGATTTTGACTGTTTGAGTTACATAGCCATGTTAAAAATGACCCAAAAACTTGCAAAGGCTTTAAAAAAACACTTTCATGTGTCTTAAGGACATTTTAAGTCATTTCCCCGTGGGCAGTGTTTTCAAATTATGACTTGAAAATCGTTTTTGAGGTAAAGGAATGTTGTTAAAATTTATGTGCGCCATATGCCCCCAAGTTTATTTTTCAGGGGTGCAGCAGGGTGTTCTTGAGACACCCCTGCACCTTTGGAAAAATTCCTAATTTGCGATGAGCTAATTGCTAATCGCAAATTGCACCTTCATTCCTATGGGCCTCCTGGCCCATGGAAATGAATGGGTAATTTGCAATTAGCAATTTGCTCATCGCAAATTAGGAATGGTAAAGAATCGCTATTTATTCCTTAAAATTCGCTATTTTGGAAATGCAAAATAGTTTGATGATACATATGGCGGTTCATCTCTAACAAGATAAGAAGCTTAGGGATACATTTATGATGACTGGCGCAATGAAGTGGACATCACTTACTTCATTGGTAGAGCTTTACATGTATTATCTCCTCTGTATTCTTCATCAAGCGTAACTTTCATCTGCAATCCTGAGTAGGCCTCACCTTAAACAAACCTCTGGATAGGGCACACCTTATCGTCATCCTGAATTAATCATTTAAATGCTAGGGACAGATTTATGATAGGTGTATGCCTCTTTTGCGCCACTGTGTGTCACTTTTGTGATGCAGCGGCGGTGCAAAAGATTTGCTATGAGGCGACAAAATTACAAATTGATGCATTTAGGCAGATGTGTCATGGTGTAAAAAACACCGTGCCACATGAAACTGATGCAGCAGTGATGCAAAAGATGCACCATGTTGGAAGACAGGCCTCACTTGGGGCCATATGTATGAAGCTAATTAGCGTTTGCAAAGGCCGAAGTTCTGTGAATTTCGGCCTTTGCGAATGCTAATTAGACAAATGGTATGTATCAAACAAGTTTGATGCAAAATAAGGAATAGCAAAAATTGCTATTCTTTATTTTGCGATTGCACTGAAGGATTTGCAAATTTTGTGATTTTTAAATGCAATGTATCAAACAAAAAATATGCAAAAAATGCCATTAAGGATTTGCAAATTACCACCAACTTCTAGTTGGTGGTAATTTGCGAATTCTTTTCAAAAAGCTTTTTTTCCAAAAAACAAAAGGTGACATATGACGCCCATACATGCCCTTAGGGCATGTATGTGCGCCATATGCCCCCAAATTTCTTTTTCAGGGGGTGCAGCAGGGTGTTCTTGAGACACCCATGCACCCTTGGAAAAATTCCTAATTTGTGATGAGCTAATTGCTAATCGCAAATTGCACCTTCATTCCTATGGGCCTCCTGGCCCATGGAAATGAATGAGTAATTTTCAATTAGCAATTTGTTCATTGCAAATTAGGAATGGTAAAGAATCGCTATTTATTCCTTAAAATTCGCTATTTAGGAAATGCAAAATAGTTTGATGATACATATGGCAGTTCATCTCTAACAAGATAAGAAGCATAGGGATAGATTTATGATGACTGGCACAATGAAGTGGACATAACTTACTTCATTGGTAGGCCTTTACATGTATTATCTCCTCTGTATTCTTCATCAAGCGTAACTTTAATCTGCAATCCTGAGTAGGCCTCACCTTAAACAAACCTCTGGATAGGCCACACCTTATCGTCATCCTGAATTAATCATTTAAAATGCTAGGGACAGATTTATGATAGGTGTATGCCTCTTTTGCGCCACTGTGCGTCACTTTTCTGATGCAGCGGCGGTGCAAAAGATTTGCTATGAGGCGACAAAATTACAAATTGATGCATTTAGGCAGATGTGTCATGGTGTAAAAAAAACGTGCCACATGAAACCGATGCAGCAGTGATGCAAAAGATGCACCATGTTGCAAGACAGGCCTCATTTGGGGCCATATGTATCAAGCTAATTAGCATTCGCAAAGGTCAAAATTCTGCGAATTTCGGCCTTTGCGAATGCTAATTAGACAAATGGTATGTATCAAACAAGTTAGATGCAAAATAAGGAATAGCAAAAATTGCTATTCCTTATTTTGCGATTGTACTGAAGGATTTGCAAATTTTGCGATTCCTTAAATGCAATGTATCAAACAAAAAATATGCAAAAAATGCCATTAAGGATTTGCAAATTACCACCAACTTCTAGTTGGTGGTAATTTGCGAATTCTTTTCAAAAAGCTTTTTTTCCAAAAAACAAAAGGTGCCATATGACGCCCATACATGCCCTTAGGGCATGTATGTGCGCCATATGCCCCCAAATTTCTTTTTCAGGGGTGCTGCAGGGTGTTCTTGAGACACCCCTGCACCTTTGGAAAAATTCCTAATTTGCGATGAGCTAATTGCTAATCGCAAATTGCACCTTCATTCCTATGGGCCTCCTGGCCCATGGAAATGAATGGGTAATTTGCAATTAGCAATTTGCTCATCGCAAATTAGGAATGGTAAAGAATTGCTATTTATCCCTTAAAATTCGCTATTTAGGAAATGCAAAATAGTTTGATGATACATATGGCGGTTCATCTCTAACAAGATAAGAAGCTTATGGATAGATTTATGATGACTGGCGCATCACCAGGGATGTGCCAGTGATCCTGCGCTGCTGTTCCGCCACCCATGGTGTGCTGCATTTACAATGCGGCGCAGCATGGGGCACAAATGGCACAGATGCGTGACGCATCTGTGCCGTAAAGGTGGCGCATTGCTGGAGTTGTATCGCAAGTGTGATGCAGCTCCAGCAAGGCTCAGGGGTGCCCCATCTCCACAATGTTGCGTCAAGACCTATGCCTGCTTCAAGCAGGCCCAGGGTTTTGACGTAGCTTTCTCCTATCTGATTGTAAATGCGGCACACCATGAGTGGCAGAGCAGCGGTGCACGTTAACTGGTGCATGCCTGGGGATGTGCCATTTAACATAAATCTGCCCCTTTACATTTAAGTATGTGCAGGGGACACAGAGTCGGTGAGGCTTATCCAAGGTTAAGAAGAGATGAGTCCTGTTCACTGAAAAATTAGACATAGGCTTCACCTGCTCAGCATCGTTGGACATGGCTATATAATAGCTGCAAAATGTTACTCTTGTTAAACAATTTTACTATTATAATCTCTGAGATTTGTCTCTTACTCTGCAACATCTCATTGTTGTTATCTTTCTTTAAAGATAAAGACAACATCAACATGAGCGACAATCAGCAATCAGTTGATTTTGACCTCATCATTGAACTCGTAATTGAAACATCAGTGGATGTTGATCCCTTGGATGATTTAAATTCTGAGGATGAAGAAGAATGTGATGAGGATGCAGATTTGTCCCAATTATATGACATAGGATGGGAAGCTGACGTGCTTGAGCCTATGGAACTATAAACATTTATTTTAAAAATGTATAATAATAAAAAGTAAAAATGTAAACCGTTTAATTTAAAAATAAAGACACCTTCAAAAACAGGTTATGTGTAGTGTCTTCAATAAAATATTAAAATATGCTCATAAAATTAGATCAGATTCACATATAAAATAGCACAGGTAACATGAATATAAATTCCATTTCTTTTCTGCTATTTCTGTATTCTAAATTTGCCAAGCACTAAAAAATCTTCTATGTAAAAATGTCAAGTAGTGTTTTAAGTTTTTGATTACTGTTATTGATTTACTGTTGGGTAATAGTGGTTAATAACATTTTTTATTATATTTTACCACAGATTCAACTGCAGATCATTTCAAGATTTCAGCATGCCAACCAAAGAAAGAGTGAGAAAGGCTGCAAAACGTCAAAGACAGCAGGTTAATGAAAAAAAGCAGCAGTCCTCTAACAAAAAGATTTGTCAAGTCACCAAGAAAGCACCGGGTAAGAGTACAAAAACATTTATAAGAAATATTTGTAGTAAAAAAAATATTACTACAGAAAATGTTTCAGTCCAGAAAAAGAGAAGCAATTCAAACGGAAAGGAAAGGCCAATGAAAAATGTTACTGCTAGAGCAAGAGATAACTCTGTGCATGATAGTAGAAGGAAACAACAGTTTAGGGACATTCGTAAACGAATGTTCCGCAACAGGATAATTGGCAATTTGTTAAAAAATATTAAGAAAGGTCAACAGAAAGTGGTTTTTTATAAGAGAAAAAAAAAAGTTGAGAAAGTTATTGATCAGGCATTTGAAATTAAACGTAAGTTATTTATTTTGATAATCAATAGAATTAGGAAGCTAAACAAGGCAATTTATGATTTCAAAAGAAATAGTAGATGGAAGAGAATAGTTAATCGTAGTAATTTTTGTGAAGTTTTTTCTGGAGAATGGATGCATAGTTCAAGCTGTGAGGCATTTTATAATGAGGAGAGTTATTTCCAGGATAATGATTTGGTGCATGCAGTTGACACCAGTGGTCGAGCTTATGAAGTGAAAGATGGTTGTCCAGTTGAAAAAGAAAAACTTGTGACAACAGAGGCAGAAGAGGTGTTAGGTAATGAGGTTTTAGGAAGACGTGCTAAGGGTCCTGTGTACACCTGGAAGTGTAGTAGTATTTGCAGTGTGCGACAGGATTCCATCAATTTGCTTTGTGATTTTGTACGGTCATTTAATAAGAAAAGTTTGAAGCAGAAAATGAGGTTGTTGCAAGAATTAGATCCTTGCAGAGTGAGAGAAGTGACAGGTTTGCATGGTCATTCACTGGCTTGTCTTTCCAGGAGAGTATGCCAGAGTGTTTTTCATCATTTCAGGATGCTAGCAGTGCATCATAATAAAGTGAGGAAATTAGTTAGAATGTTGTATTATGCTAAGAGTCCAGCAATTATGCTAAAACAATTATGCGCTGCTCTTTTGCATGGTTCTGAAATAGATGTGAAGAATATATGTGAAGAAATTGAGTTTTGTTACTTTGGAAGTAAAGAGGAGAATGTTGAAATTGACCAAGAAGAAGCAGGTAATGTGGAAGATAGTGTACAGGTTTCCAGTACAGATAATTTCCAGAGGGAAATTGCGACGTTTCAGGTCAAATCAAGTGAGAGGCCAAATTTCACTTGTGTGTGTTGTCGACGCACTTATTATAAGAATCAGACTAAGTTAGTGGATTTATATGCAAAAAGTGAAAGGGAAAATAATAGTGAATGGAAGGATTTCGCAACATACTTGATGGCAGAAAATTGTTTTGATTTGGGATTGGATCAACGTGTGTGTACTTATTGTTGTTGCAAATTAAATCAAAACCAGATGCCTGCTAGAGCAGTTCATAATAATCTGGAATTGGTTGAGATTCCTTCTGAATTGAAGGATTTAAATACTTATGAATCTATTTTGATTCAAAGTATCCATCCCTTTCAGGCTATTGTAAGAATGGAGCCAAAGACAGGGAAATTGCCTCCATCAGATTTACAGAGAGGATTAAAGGGAAGAGTTGTTTATTTGCCTCTAGATTTGAAGAAAAACATTAACACAATTGGAGTAGAAAAAGTGGAAGAGGAACCTCTGGTTATCTTAGTTAATGGGGTTCTGACAAAGAATAAGAAAATATGGCAAGATTTAGTGGATGTTAGGAAAGTTAAAAAGGCAACATTGTATTTGAAAAAAAATAATAAATACTATAAGAATGTATATGTTGCAGAAGAGGAAGTAACAGCCTGATTCATGAAGCTAAATTGCACTCGCAAAGGGCAAGATTCTCAGAATCTTACCTTTTGCGAGTGCAATTTTGGCATTTGGGATTCACAATCCCAAATGCAAAAATCGCTAATAAAGAATTAGCTAATATGCGAGAATTAGCATTTAAGGAATCGCTATTAGAGATTCCTTAAATGCTATTCATGACACTTTCAAAAATTGCGATTTTGCAAATTTGGGCCGCTATTTACCGAGAGGTCAGACCTCTCGGTAAATAGCAAAAACTTAGAAAAATGCTTTTAAAAGCATTTTTCTAAGTTGCATGTTGCACACACACATGTCCTTTGGACATGTGTGTGCGCAACACCTGTTCAAATGTGCATTTTAGGGGTGCTACAGGGTGTCCTTTGGACACCCCTGGCACCCTTAAAATCGCTATCTTATTTGCGAGTAGTAAATTGCTACTCGCAAATAAGGGATACTCCCCATTCATTCCTATGGGCCTTTTGGCCCATAGGAATGAATGGGGAGTTATTCCTTATTTGCGAGTAGCAATTTGCTACTCGCAAATAGAGAACATGTAGGAATCGCTATTTATTTAGCTATTCCTACATGAATACCGTTTTGCGTGTCCTCAATAGCGAGTCGCTATGATTCGCTATTAGGGCCACGCAAAACGGCCCGTACATGAATCAGGCTGTAAGTGAGGAAGAGGATAGCGATTTGTGTGCTGGTCAAATTGAGAAAGTAGAACCCTCTACTAGTGAAGAAATATATGAACATTATAGTGTTCATCCTTTGCATTCCAAGGAAGTCATGGGGAATGCTATTGAGTTGTTTCAAATGAAACAAGCCAAAGGGAGTCCCATTAGTGTTTGGGAGGAAAGTTTGGAAGCTCGGTGTTTCCCACAGCTTTTTCCAACAGGTCAGGGAGGAAGATATGATGAGCGACCTCATCAAATTCCTGCTTCTGAATACCGGACTTTGCGATTGTATGCAGGAGATGCTAGGTTTCGACAATGCATTCCTTATTTGTTTCATCTCCTGTTTGAAAGCGATCTGTCTGGACTGTCATATGCAGTGAACCACATCTTGAAAAGTGGTATACACATGCAAAACATCTCGGCAAGTGACTTTATGGATAAAGTCAATGTCCAAGACAGTATTTTGGATTCTCACCTGATTAATCTCATGGCGTGTCAGCGTGGTACTAATGAGTACTGGTACCGTCGTCATGGTGATTTAAAATGTATGCTGAGGAACTTAGGAACTCCCACATGGTTCCTCACTCTGAGCTGCGCCGAGTATGGCTGGGAAGACTTACTTGAATTTCTACGAGAGGCAAATGCTAACGTAGAAAACATCGAATTCAAGACACCCGGAGAACTGTGCTCTTTGGATCCAGTCAATGTATGTAGGTACTTCAATCATAGATTTGAAGCTATGATGTCTTTCATCATGAATAAGAAGAATCCACCTCTTGGAGAGGTGTTGGATTTCTTCTGGAGAAAGGAGTACCAAGCAAGAGGTGCTCCTCATATACAAATGTTGCTGTGGATCAAGGATGCACCTAAATTTGGAACGGATCCAGAAGACTCAGTGATGAGTTTTATACAACAGTATTCTACGTGTGCTGTTCCAAACGCAAAGGAGAAGAAAAGCCTAAGAGAAAAAGTTCTGCGTTTCCAAAGCCATCGATGTGGAAAGTACTGTCATCGTAAATTCCGAAACAAGGACAAGTTCTACACCAAATGTCGTTTCGGCTTTCCACGACCGGTGATTTCTAAAGGAAGAGTAAACAGTTTGATGTCTTCGCTGCGACATAATGTGATGAAGAAATCACCTAAAAACACATACAATTTGAAGAGGAACGAAGAGTCCAAGTACATCAACGACTACAACCCGGTGATTTTGTCCATGTGGAATGCTAACATGGATATACAGTTTGTGGCTGATAACTGTATGGCTGTGGCTCGGTATGTGACGTCTTACATCACCAAAAAAGAGAAGACAGAATTGAAGGATATGTGGGAGGACATTTCCCATGAAAAGAGCCTCAGCAAGAAGTTGTACAGTTTCAGTCTGAAGATGTTGTCGCATCGAGAAATTGGAGCGTACGAATGTTCTGACCGGTTGTCTTCAGCAAGTCTCTATGCCAAGTCCAGGAGTATCGTTTGGGCGAGTCTTGGTCTTGCTGCAACGCGTAATCGAGTTCTCAAACCTGTGCGGGAAATTGAGTATTTGGCGGAAAAGGAGCCAAACAGTACCGACATTTTGAAGACCAACATGTTGGATACATATTATCCAAATCGAAGCATTCACCTCGAGAATGTTTGTTTATATGAGGTTCTTCAAAATTACATATTCAAGAGGAACATCAAAGAAGATACTGAGAAAGGAGTGTATGCTGTAATAGGAAGTGAGGGATGTCTGGTCAAGCAAAGAAAATGCCACTTGGTAAACCATCGAAAATTGAGTGGCGAATCTCCTGAAAAAAAGGAGTTTTTCTATTTAGCACTTTTGCAACTTTTCAAGCCTTGGCGTGCAGAAGAGGAACTGCTTGGAGATTTTCTCTGTTATGAAGACTCTTTCAATGCCGCCAAGGAGACCATAGAATGTCCTGCTTTTCCCAAATATGTAGAAATGTTGAATGCGGAAATTGAGCAGGAAGCAATGATTGCAGCCGAGATTGCCAGAGACAGTTCTCAGGACAGTCAGAGTTCTGCTTCATTGAGTCAGGATCCACTAGGAGGACCTGTTATCGAAAATGAAGCTGCCACTGCTATGAATGAAGTGGAAAGAGCCATGGCACATGCTCAGGAGGAAGCGGTTAACTTAGAAGAGTTGGAAAGACAACTCAACGTTGAGCAGAGGAAAATATATGACGAAGTTACCATGCAAATTGATCATGGATTAAGTCATGACAAGAAAGAGTGCTCATGTACGTCGTTGAAGCCTGTCCGACTGTACGTGAGTGGAGAAGCGGGAACTGGAAAAAGTTTCCTTATTAAAGCAATTTCATGTTATTTGCAGGAAAGGACAGAGTCATCGCTGTCTTGTGTTGTCACCGCTCCAACTGGACTGGCAGCACATAACATTAAAGGGATTACTTTACATCGTTTACTGATGCTGCCAGTGGAGCATGACAACAAATTACAATATCACAAGCTATCTGGAGATGCTTGTTTTGAAGTTTCAAGAATCTTGAGGAAAATGAAACTTCTTATCATTGACGAAGTAAGCATGGTTTCCAATGTCATGCTTGCCTTTGTGCATTTGAGAATGCAAGAAGTTCTCAAAACAGAGTATGATGTGTTATTTGGTGGCAAACACATCATTGTTTTCGGAGATCTTCTGCAGCTGACACCAGTGAAAGGGCAACCTGTGTTCAAAATGCTCACGCATGAAGATACCTGGAAGTGCCTAGGCAGCATTGGCAACGTCAATATATGGTTAAACTTCAATTATGCTGAACTGCATGAAAATATGTGTCAGGCGAAGGATGAAGTTTACAAGACTATTCTACAAGATGTTAGAATTGGAAAAGTGACCGAGCATGGGAAAGAAGCTTTACATGCACGATTACTGTCAAATTTATATCCAGAACAAGATGTTGTGCCTGAGAATATTTTTCAGAAAATTACTGAGAAGAAATCTGGAATATGTTTGATGCCAACTCTTGCAGAATGTGCCAAATTCAACAACAAAATGTTGCATTTAGAAAAGCAAGAGATTGTGAAACTGGAAGCTATTGACAGAGTAGAGCATATGGGATCAACAATTATTTTGTCTGAGAATCTGAAAACAAAATTGGATTCATTAGAGAAGAGTATATCTAAAACTGCAGGTTTTGAAAAGACTCTGAATGTGTGCTTGAACTGCCGTATAATTTTAAGAAGGAATTTACATGTTGAAAGAGGTCTGGTAAATGGATCAATGGGTAATGTTGTTGATTTTGTAAAATACAGAAATAGAGATGGAATTGAATTTTTAAAAATTAAATTTGATGGCATTGAGGAAGTACAGCTAATTGGTCGTTGTTCTGCTAGATTTTTGCTTGTAAAAGACTTATATGTTCGCCGTAAGCAGTTTCCTGTTTGCTTGGCATATGCGGTGACAATCCATAAATCGCAAGGTTTAAGTGTAGACAGTGCATTGGTGAATATTGGCAGTTCTGTGTTCAAGGAGGGTATGGCATATGTGGCATTGTCACGAGTTAGAACTTTATCGGGATTGTACTTGATTGAGTGTGATGTCACAAGCATTTGTGCGGATCTAGATTGTGTTAAGGAATACAATAGGTTAAGAAGAGAGTATGCGCCACATTTGCCTCAATATCCTTTGTTTGAGAAACGTTTGGTAGGCCGGAAACGAAGAAATGTGACCAATACTGGGGAGGTTGTAGCAAAAAGACGAAAAGTCGATGAACCTGAAATTATAAGCAGAAACAAAAAGGATTCTGTTGAAGATGTTGTTGGTTTTCAATTTGAAAACAGTTCTGGTGTCAACTGCTATGCTAATGTAGTGGTTAATGTTTTGTTTTCTCTAGAAAATGTAAAAGAAGAGATTGTGGTCAATTCTGATCAAAGATTTTGCAGTTTGTTAAATTCTGTCTTAGAAAAATGTAGCACTGATAGAACAAACATAGAAAGTGTGTCTGAAATTCGAAATCTGTTAGACAGATGTTCAGGCCAAACACAATTCTCTCAAAATATTCAGCAAGATTGTCAGGAGTTTTTAATGTATATGCTTGATGTATTGCATGCTGAAGGTGTAGATGTAGATCAGCTGTTTGGGCTTTCTTATCAATGGCAGCATGACTGCGAGAACTGTAGGGTATCAAGTACTACTAGTGTAGACTCAGAAAGATTTATATATTTAACTTTGCCAGACAGTAAATCAGTCTCCTTTAATAAGCTAGTAAAAGCAGCTGATCACAACATGGAGTGTAGCCAATGTAAATCTGAAATGATGTCCACATTATTTATACGAACATATGGCCAGTATGTCATTTTAATGTTCCAACGATGTAGGCCTGATGGAAAAAATTGACAACTTTAATTAAAAATTTTGTGGCTTCCCAGTTGTCAATATCAGGAAGGACTTTTGTAACTGCAGCAATTATATATCATGACGGTCCTTCAACAACATCAGGACATTACACAGCTTATTTAAAGTCTAGAAATGGCTGGTCATTCTGCAATGATTCTGTTTTAATTTTCACAAAAAAATTGCCGTATGACCTTAAAAACTCTTACCTGGTGTTTTTAAAACCAAAATTTTAGGGAAAGAATCTCGGGATGTGCTCTGAGGAATTTCAAGAAGTTCTAATGGCTCCTACACGATTTGGCCTTGAGGATAAGTGTAGTTCAGAGACATAACTTCTAACCATAAGACTGGACGTCATGGAGAAATAAGTGCACTTTGAATGAGTTCAGAAAAACTATTTCTTTTTATAAGCTAATTGAAGCAGCCAATCAAAACATAGAGTAGAGGGAATGTAAGTCTGCAATGCTGTCTACTGTTTTACATTGCTTTGTGATTAAAAGTGATGTAGAGAATTAAATAATTGTAGTAGTCATAGAGGTAGTGTAAGTCTGCTTCATAGTAAGCAGTATCAGTGTCATAGGAAATGTAGAACATGACTGAGGAAGAAGGGGAAGATATTACTAGTCCAGGATTGTGAAAATGATCTTCAACATTTTAATTCTGAAAGTTGCGGAAATGCCAAATGACGGGATTGGCTTACAAGAAATCCAAGAGTTATAAATGGCTCTGACAAGATTTGGCCTTGTGGAAACTTGTGGTAGAGAGCAAGAAGTCATTTATTGTATGTAACATGTTTTTCAAAACGATGGAGGTTTTCTTTCAGAAAGTGGCGGGCTGAAAGTAATAACAGCACAACAGAGTGTAAGCTGTTCATAGGACATCCTTTGACGTCATGGAAAGTAAGTTAACTTTAAGGAGTTCTGAATTCTGATTTGTTATGTTGTATGGTTTTTTTAAACACAATCATTTTGATTGTGTTTTTTTTTCCCCGCTGTTATATGATGAATACCTTCAAGTCACTGTTTTTAGTGAAATTTGATACATTCTGAGAACAGCAAAAATAAACCATTTAACATGTATAATTAATTCTGTACTGTTTCCATTTATGATGTACATTTAGAACTGTGTAGGAGGCATGGAGAAGGAGAGGCTTCTGTAAGTGTCAAAGTTCTTGCATACAGTGCTCATATTCTACGTAGTCTTTCATATGATAGACTACATTTCCACAATGAGATACCTAAGCAAAGGAAACACAGGTCATATGATTGTGGAATGAGCAAAAAAATGTGCATGTTTTTCAATTATATTACCTGTGTTTCCTAACATTACACACCACATTGTGTAGATGAGGTTTAGGCCTGTTCCTGGAGACAGAGGAGGTCTGACATTTGTTCAAGAGTGCAGTGGACATTACTCACTTCGTTGGTAGGCCTCCACATGTATTATCTTCTCTGTATTCTTCAACAAACCTAAATTCCATCTGCAACCCTGAGTAGGACTTACCTGAAACAAATCTGTGGATAGGTTACAACTTATTGGCATCTTGAAACAATCATTTAAAATGTTAGGGTCAGATTTATGGTGGCCGTGCGCCTCTTTTGCTCCATTGTGGGTCACTTTTGTGTAAAAGATGCACCATGTTGCAAGATAGGTTTCAGTTCATCTCCAGCAAGATACCATCAGTTTAAAATGTATATAATTAGCATTGTGTAGGGGGCATGCAGAAGCAAAAGCTTTTATAAGTGTCAAAGTTGTTGCATGCAGTGCTGCACTTCTAGGTACTGTTTAATATGCTGGACTACATCTGCACTATGAGATACCTAAGCAAAGGCAACACAGGTGATGTGATTGTGAAATGAGGAAAAGAAACTCCACATTTTTCAATTACATCACCTGTGTTTCCTAAGTTTATGAATGACATTGTTCAGATGAAGTTTAGGTCTGTCCACGGACACAGAAGAGGTCTGGCCTTTGTTCAAGAGTGAAGTGGACATGACTCACTTCATTGGTAGGCCTTCACATGTATTATGTCCTCTGTTCTCTTCAAACAACTCGAAATTTCATTTGGAACCCTGAGTAGGTCTCACCTCAAACAAACCTCTGGATAGGACACATCTTATTGGCATCCTGAAGCAATCATTTAAAATGTTAGTGTCTTGCGACACTTTTCTGAGACAACAGCAGTGCAAAAGATGCACCATGTTTTAAGATAGGCCTCACTTCATCTGCATCAAGATACTGTTAGTTTAAAATGTATATCTTTAGGACTGTGTAGGGGGCCTGGAGAAGCAGAAGCTTCTGTCAGTGTCAAAGTTGTTGAAAAACTGTTTGTCCTTCAATCTTTTCCCTTGTCTTTTGTAATTTTTAAATACATGTTTTAATATTTTTCAAATGTATGTTCTCTCTTTCACAGATTGAAAGTATAAAAACAAAAAGTGAGTAATTTAACGACAATTATAAGGTAAATGTTTTGTATTCTTTTCGTTACATTTCTATCACATTCACCTACTATTAGTTCCACAGCTTCATTTCTTTAACCCTCAGTTTCCTGCCTTTGCTACTTTCCTCATTCATTTCTCTATTACCTACTTACTCAACTCCTTCCACTCTTTTTCTCAGTCCCTCTCTTCTCATAGTTCCTCACTCTTGTTCACTCACTCCGTCTCTATTACTCTTAGTGTCTTTGACTGATCACTTTTTCACTACTTTCTCTGTGTAGTTGAAGCACACTAAGGGGCATATTATGAACACAGCCAATAAAATTATTTCTGTTTTTATTGGCAGAAAACTGGTGCAAAAGTGGTTTTAGCGGCAGTTTTCTGCCGCAAAAGCGGCTTTGGTGACATATTTCTGCCGATAAAAGCTGCAAAACTTTTATTGCCTATGTTGATGATATGGCTCTATGTTATTTATATTTCTTTGCTGTTTCAATTAATCTTTTTCTGTTATTTTTTGTTTTCTGTTTTCTATTTTTTCTCTCTGTTATTCCCCATGTTTTAATCTTATTTTGAACATTCACTCACATTCTCCAAGAAACTCTTCTTTGTTATTGTTCTACTCTCTTTTTTTTCTTTCACTTCCTTATCTATTTTGTTTTCCACAATTATACCCTCTTCCGTCTTTTCTTCGGTAAATAGATCTATTAAACAGTATCTCTGGTTTACTCCCTATAGCTGTCTTTCTTTTAACATCACTCTCTGTTTACTTTCCTTATACTTACTCTTCTTTTTTTTAAAAAAAAAAAAATTTTTGGTTCGCTCCCGGTTCGCGAACCGGGAAGCGAACTGGGAAGCGAACTAAAAGAAATAGAGCTTGCTAGAGTGCTAAACATTCTAGCAATTTTTTTTGAAAGGGGAGGTAGTTCTGAAAAGAACTTTTTTTTAAATGTTTTTGTTGTTTTATATATTTTTTTATTTTTTGAACATTTTTTGTTTTTTTTGTATTTTTTGAACAATTTAATTTTTTTTGGGTTTTTTTTTGGGGGGGGAAACAACAAAAAACAGGCATTGAAAAGGGCTCAACAGGAGCAAAAAAAAAATTACTGTGTGGGGCGGTTAGGGCAATTATGATTGTTATAAGCCAGGTTGATGGAATTAATACTCATGTTACCACATGATATCAATGCACCGCAGTGCAGACAAGTATATTTCATATGCCCAAAATTCTCCTGGATGTTTGGCACGGTTTCCCGTGACTCTGCTGCTGTCAATGATATTAACGATGTTGACCTGGCCACAGGAGTTGCTGTTGGGTTTTGTTCCATGTCACGAATTTCCGCCCGGCTGTAATTGAGTGGATGCCTCCTGCTCATGTGCCGATGCATGGTATAGTTCCCATAGCTATACTTTTTATCAGTCCCTCTTGATAATTTGTCTTTGCAAATGAGGCAGGTGACATACCTCGCATTCACTTTCTTCTGCCCTGGAGGGATTGAAAAAAACTGCCAAATGAAACTGGCTTTCCTATGGGAAACCCGGGGCACCTCTTCCAAGAACTGTGGTCCTTCTCTCTCTTCTTCCTCTATTTCTTCCTCTTCCTCCTCTGTGTTGGTGATGACCTGGGGAGGTGGTCCTCTCTTCCCATGAGGAGGTGGAGGTGGTGGTGGGGGTGCACCAGCTGAAGCAAGTACTGAAGCCATTGCTCTACTATGAATAAAGGTCTTACTCTCACAATGATGAAAGTCAGAGTGAGGAAAGAAGGAGGGGTTTTCATCATTTGGGAAAAACAATAGTTCTAAACCAATGAAAAGTGTTATTTTTAGGTCACCTGACCTAGCCTTACATGATTAAGAAACCAAAAGTTAAATGAACCAATGAAAAGTTTTATTAACAAGTCACATGACCTCTCACGCTTATGTTACGCGCTGCGGAACGCGCCCCGGATCGCTTCCGGGTCGCTGCGCTTCGCGCCTCGGTTCGCGTACCGGAGCACTTCCGGGTGCGCTAACGCAGCGCGTCATAAGACGCATTACGCGACAACGTGATACGTCGCGCTTCCGCGGCGCGTCACGATGTTGATTTCTAACGCGGCAGTTGCGCTAACGGAACGTTTACCGGTTCGCGGACCGGGTCGCGGCATCAAATTGAGCTAACGGAAAGCTTCCCAGTTCGCGAACCGGGAGCGAAACAAAAAAAATATTTTAAAAAAAATTATTAATAAACATATAAAATATCTTTTTGGATTTAAAGAAGAATACATTTTACAGCTATAGATATTAGCTTTTAAAAAACCAATGAAATTCACTGAAAAAACCATAGGTTATAGACCATATATAGTTAGGAATTAGCATTTACAAAACCTTGAAAATTCACTGAAAAAACCATAGGTTATAGACCATATATAGTTAGGAATTAGCATTTAAAAAACCTTATTTTACTCACACAAAACCATTGAAATTCCATATATAGTTAGTTGTACTAACTATATATCGCGCACCCGCAATCCACTGCTGATCATGTCACATATTACATCATTCATGACATGGTCAGTGACATCACTGATGACATCACTGATGACTTCTCAAATGACATCACTGATGACATCACTGATGACATCTCAAATGACATCACTGATGACATCACTGATGACATCTCAAATGACATCACTGATGACATCACTGATGACATCTCATTTGACATTACTGATCACATCACTGATGACATCATTCATGTGATAATACGATGAACCTCTTCAGACTCTAATATAACCTTAGATACACTCAGTGTAAACATACACTCACAGACTGTCACTCATCCATGGAGTTACTCAGACACCTAGTCAGTCATGCAAAGAATCAATCACACCTCCATTTTTTCAACTATACAGTTATACACACCTTACTTATTCAAACATATACTAAAACATATTTACTCTCTTATACAATCCTGGATACAAGTTCACAATGATGCATACAGCCACTCACACATTCACTGGCTCCTATGCACAGTTATTTATATATGTCAACTCTCACATGTACTGTATTTTACATATGTACTTACTTTGACATGTAGCACTGAGATATCCATCCACTCACCAATACACTCATGCACACAGTCAACTGCCAATACAGCTGTTTCCACATGCACTTTTGAACCCATACATCTAGTGAATCAACTGCTCACACATATATGCACAGAGTCATACACCTCCCAGCCACCCACACACATACTCAGTCTCCCATACAAATGCTTGGGCAACCAATCAATAACCCATATAGTTACTCATATAGCTACTGATCAACACATGCAGCAGTTTACAGAACAACAGACATAATGATGCACAAATTAAGACAGTTTAGTCACTAACCCATGCATTCAGTGAGACACATTGAATCACTCACTCATACAGTCAGTCACGCACCTACTAAATCCTTCATCCAGACACTTCTACATCTACTCATTCTTCAATATGTAAAACATATTTAAACTTTACAGAAACACACAGTCACTGGATGATGTCATCAGTGATGTCATCAGTGATGTCATTTGAGATGTCATCAGTGATGTCATCAGTGATGTCATTTGAGATGTCATCAGTGATGTCATCAGTGATGTCACTGACCATGTCATGAATGATGTAATATGTGACATGATCAGCAGTGGATTGCGGGTGCGCGATATATAGTTAGTACAACTAACTATATATGGAATTTCAATGGTTTTGTGTGAGTAAAGTAAGGTTTTTTAAATGCTAATTCCTAACTATATATGGTCTATAACCTATGGTTTTTTCAGTGAATTTTCAAGGTTTTGTAAATGCTAATTCCTAACTATATATGGTCTATAACCTATGGTTTTTTCAGTGAATATATATATATATATATATATATATATATATATATATATATATATATACATACATACGCACACATATGTATCTATATATATCATCAATGGTCACCTCTCTCATTCAAAGAAGCAAGACCGGCACTCAGTGGGTTTGTTCATTTGGCTTTTCTCAATGAATTAAATCATCCACGTGTTCCTACCGCTACACAAGGTCTTGTATCTGTCATGTTTTCTCAAGTTTTGCCCAGCAATTGAAATTGCACTCCGTTAGAGGTAGGTTTCAAATCTTTTAATTCAGACAAGGAGCCAGTTTCCCATCCCGGATTGAAGTCCCTGGGCCTGGCGCATTTCCGAGTAGTCTGTTCTCCTTCATCAGAGGCCAGCGTTGGTAACCAGCAAATATGTGCCTGCATTCTCCCCTGCATGCTACTTAAATGAATTGGCCTCAGGTGTGCCTTTCTTAATGAATCACTTTCACCATGCACACTGGGATCTGTAGTTTTTGCCCAATTATTTACCCTCCAGTGGGTCCGGATACTTGTGCATTTATTTTATTTATTTATTTAAAGAGTTTTATATAGCGCTGGCTAGACCCGCAGGTATCAGAGCGCTTTACATGACAATCAACAATGTAACAGAAAAAGATCAGCAATTACACATTACATCAAAAAAATAGGCAATACATTGGGAGAGGAGAGAAAGGAGAGAGAAAAGTAGTGGAGGGGGAGGTGAGGAAGGGAGGGTAAGGGAAGAGACAACAAGGAGAGATAAAAGGAAGTCTGTCTAAAGACCGACTGGGTAGGTGACGACCAAGGAGGGAATCCACGGCCCATTTCCCCTATAGCTAAACTCGGTAGCTCCATCGGGCATCAGACAAAATAGTTCAGTCTCAAGTGGCGAGGGAAGAAGTTCCCAAAAAAACAAACAGGGTGGGTACAAAGGGCAAGGGCAGGTGAGGGCAAAGGACAGAAGTTGAAAAGAGTAGGAGTGAAAGGGGACAAGACAGGGGGAAGCAGGAATGAGAGATGGGGGAAAGACAGCCCAGAAACCGAGTGGGTAGGCGATGACACGAGGAGGTAATCGACTGCCAGTTTCCCCTAAAGCTCGCCAAGTAGACAGAGAGGATAAAAGGAAAATTGCAGAAAAACAAAGAGGAAGGGGGGTGTGTGAGACAGGGAGACAGCGTGAAACTGTGCCCAAGGTCTGGCTGGGTAGGTGACGGTCAGGGGGTGAACCAAGGCCAATCTCCTCTTTAGCTGAACAGAGCAGCTCCACCAGGCGTCGGACATGGTGCTCTGACTCCGCAGTCGTGATAGAGCTAAGGTGCACTCGGGGGTAGTCAGCTTAGTTCGTGGGGTGGCAGGAGCCATGGTCCTGAGAAATTATGGGCGTCATCTTGAGGTCAGGCGTAGTCCTGGTAGGGGTTATGTCATATGCAAGGGCTAATCACTGGCTTAGTGTATTCATCTATGGCCTTAGTCAACATCTCCAAGATATCCACTTCCTTGCTATCTCCAGCGTTTATGTTCATGGGAGATACCATGGCTCCAGCCTCTTGTCGAGCCTTAAGCTGCTCTTCTTGAGTTATATTTTTCATGAGCTCTGCGATTCTTTGGCATTCTTCCTTGTCATAAAGCCAAATCCCATATATGGAAAATCTGGCATTTTTGTACAGTAAGAACGGATCTTGTAAGTGGAAGCCCAGAGATTTTGTAATGGGTTCGGTGCAGTTTTCCATGCCTAACCGGTTCATGATGGTGAACCCATGCTTGGGAGAGGCTGATCTGATGTAAACAAAGAGTGTTTCCTCATCATTGGGCTTCTGGATGGAACCCTGTCTGCTTAATTTAATTCCTCCGCAGCACCAGGTCACAAGAAAAGTCCTCTCCTCTTGGTGAAAGTTATTCATTAAGAAAGGCACACCTGATGCCAATTCATTTAAGTAGCACGCAGGGGAGAATGCAGGCACATATTTTCCGGTTACCAACGCTGGCCTCTGATGAAGGAGAACAGACCACTCTAAAATGCTCTGTGTGCAAGTGTTAGGTCCCAGCCGTGGTGATCAGTGTATTCAAATGTATCCCATGGGCCAATTACAGGTTTGCTAACTCAGGTCACCTGTCACACTGGCCTTTCACATGATTGGATGTAAGATTGCATTCTCTCCTTTCAAAAGAGTGAGTCCCTTTGCCTGACTCTGACACGGTGACAACACATGTGATTCAGTGGCAAACACATATCGAAACATGGCTCCAATTGTAAAATGTATCATGTTAGATACACGGATTTAACGGAGACCTCTACAGGCTGACAAGGCGCACGGCGATGGGAACATGTTTACACGCTGAGATTTGCAAATCTCTTCCTGGGCAAGTGGTAGGAAGAACTACGGCATGACACTAATTTCAAACCAGACTTTGAGAAAATTGTTTTGTGGCTAAGGTACATCGACAACCTCGTTATCATATGGAGAGGGAATGATGAGGAGGTTGTCGATTTTGTCCAAAGACTTAACAAGAATTTGTATAACATTACACTGACACATAACATCAGCAAGGACAGTGTAGAATTTCTGGCTACACAAGTCACAGTGAAAGAAGGTACACTCCTTACAAGCCTACACCGCAAAGAGACTGCAGGTAATAGCCTTCTACATATGGAAAGTGCTCATCCGGAGGCACTCAAATGGAGCATCCTATATGGGGAACTCCTTAGAGCCCGCAGGAACTGCAGGACAGAAGAAGCTTACAATAATGACCAGAAATTCATGCTGAAAAGATTCAGTGAACGGAGTTATCCTGATTGGGTACTCCTGAGAGCGGTGTCCAAAATTAAAGAAATGAACAGAGCCAAAGCCCTTACCTATGCAGCTCAAGAACCAGGTACTGAGAATACACAGCCAACCAGGGTGATCACTACATTCAATCACCAATCCAGGAAAATTCAGAAAATCTTATTTGACTACTGGAAAATTCTGAAAACAGACTCTATCATAGGCCCTACTATAAGTGATAGACCCATGGTAACAAATAGAAGAGGCAGAAGTCTTAAAGACATGCTATGTAGAAGTGACGTCACTGAAACCCAGAGGAGTAATGTACATAACCTCAAAGGGTTTTACCCCTGTGGACATTGTAAATCTTGCAGAACGAGTCACATGGTAAAAGAGTTTAAAATACCAGGATCCAGTAAAAACAGACAGATAACCTAATTCCTGACTTGCAGTACTAGTTATGTAATCTACATTCTGGAGTGTCCCTGCGAACTTAGATACGTAGGCAGTACGACGTGTATGGTCAAAAACCGCATCCAGGAACATCTTAGAGCAATCACCAATAAAGATCCGCACTACCCAATTGCAAGGCACTTTCAAGACAAACACCAGTCTAAAAATTCCCTCCTACGATTTTTCGCAATTGAACAAGTCAGAATGGGAAACAGAGGAGGGAACAGGGAAATAGCTCTTAGAAAATTAGCATCAAAGTGGATTCTAGAACTAGAGAGTAGATTCCCGGGGGGCCACAACCTCGATGAGGAATTAGTAACTCACTTACATGAGGAATAGAGCACCCTTAAGGCGATACCATGATTGTAATACCATACTATATAAGTGTATGTATTTGATGTTTGACGCATTCTGTATATAATTGTCAATGTAATGTTAGATGTATAGAAATGGAGAATTTGTTTTAATATTCTCTTATCTTTATTTTTTATCTTTCCACAGGAGGAAAGGAAGGGACCATCACTATCACTTTCACTGTGCACACTGGGATCTGTAGTTTGTGCACAATTATTTACCCTCCAGTGGGTCCGGTTACTTGTGCATAGTTGGGGACAGTTTCAGCAGCCCTCCATTGGGCTTCTGGGCGGAACCCTGCCTGCTTAATTCAATTCCTCCGCAGCACCAGGTCACAAGAAAAGTCATCTCCTGTCGCTGAAAGTGATTCATTAAGAAAGGCACACCTGAGGCCAATTCATTTAAGTAGCACGCAGGGGAGAATGCAGGCACATATTTTCTGGTTACCAACGCTGGCCTCTGATGAAGGAGAACAGACCACTCTAAAATGCTCAGCAATCTCAAATGTACATCATTTTAGAGTAAGTTAACTAAATTAGATAGTAAACAAGAGCATTGTAAACTGGCCAAAGTGTGCATTATGTCTAAAAGAAGTGAGGGACATTCAGACTTGGCCCCTACAAATGGGGACTTCTGCAGTCTAGACAGGATTGGTACACAGTGTTGACTGAACTCTTAAAGAATAGAGGTTCATTGCTTATAGTCTGTATAGACAAGGCACCCAGATGGCCCAGTGACATAGTGTTCCACCTGAAACATTGTGGAAATGCAGTCATTGGAAGTGTGTTGGCAATTGTTCACAACTGAAACTGGTGAGCTATGTCCAATGTTCACAATATTCTGAATCATCTCTTTAACAATGTGCATAGATGGCACAAGATTGTGGGCCACATGCCTCTAACCCTAGCTATGCCTACTACCTTAGTGTCTCCACAATAAGAGTCAGATGTGTGACCTGACAGTGAAGGACCCAAGTTACAGGACAAATCAGCACAATAACTGTGATCTGTGTGATATGACTTATGCAATGACTACGCCAGTTTGATGTATCACAATAAAGTCATATGACCTGTAACATCAGAGCCAATGGCTCCCAATTTGATGACTAGGGATTGCAGAATGGATACCCTGTCTCAATTTAATTGTGTGAATCATATTTCCATTGTGAGGTCTAAACTCCCTTGCATGAGATGAGACAGGTATGTCATGACACAAGACCGTCATGAACAAAAGACGATACATCACCTGCAACATCGTGAAGTAGTTGACATTGTGGTTGTGGAAATTGTAATTGATACACCCAATGTTGCAGATAACATTATGTGTGAGGGAGCAATGGTTAACTGGCAGACTAACAAGTGGCATGCACAAAAATATTATGAGGTAATAGCAATAGTCAAAATGATGTATTTGGTTGATCAGTGAAGATTTGTGATGATACCCATGTGTCAAGTACATATGGTAGACTTTTCTCAACCTTTTTCGTTCTTGTTCACAGCACCAGCCAGCAGAGGAGGCAGTTCCACGGATGAAGGGAAAGCAGCTTGCCACACTGGCTCCAGTGCTGAGTCTGAGGATGAGGGACCCAGTGGTACGGAGGGTGAGGGGAGCCACACTGAAGGCATGTTGAGGCCATATCTAGTGGATCTACAGCAGACGCAAGCTCCAGTGATGACTCCCATGAGGCGGGGATGAGCCAGGGTCTGACTCCTCTACATCTGAGTCCACCACCATCCCTAACATTTCCACCCTCGTAGCTGCTCCCAAGACAGGCGTCCATGGCCACTCCCTAGAAGGAGAGGCTTCTCCTTTGTGCCAAGCACCTCACCCTCTGCCCCTGTCTCCCCTGCTACCCTCAGTGTGGAGGCCATCAAAATCCTGAGGCAGATCTCTGTGGGGCAGACAGCAGTGCTGAATGATCTCCAGGTGCATACCAATCATTTGACACAAATAGTATCATGTCTGGAGGGCATTCACACTGGCATATCTACCCTACAGAGATCAAATCAGGCTGTGGCCTCCTTCACTGACTGCAGCAGTGTCCCAACTCCAGCTGTCCCACCCCCTCCTGCTTTTTCCCCATCCACAGTCCCAACTACCCTCCCTGACCCAAGCACACGCAACCATACGTATGCATCCACCACAACAGTCACACGCAGCACACAAACACAAGGACAAACCCACATGCACGCAAACTTAGAAGACAGACAGCCCACTCACCACCGTAGTCATATCACCAGGTAACACACATGCATCCACAGACACTCCGTAGACCTCAAAACCCTCTGCCTCCACATACCCCTACCCTTGCATCTCCTGTTCCCCCCTCAGCCCAGGCACCCCACCTCATGCCCATTGAATTCTTCCCTACCAAACCCTACCTAGCCTCTCCCAAGAAGCGTAAAATTAGCCCCCCCTGGACCTTACATCTACATTTGCCCCCTCCCCCGAGAAGAAAGAAAGCCTCAAATTAGCTGTTACCAGAAAATCCCCCTGGTCTCCCTTAAACAAATCCCCTCCAGTATACTTCCCAGCCCATAAGGTCTGATCTCAAACCCCCTCCTAAAAAGTCAACTACCCTCCCTATTGCTGTCCACCCCATCAAAGGATTAAAAATACCCAAACTAGTCAAGGGAAGCCCCCCATCCTGCTCGTATGTGAGCATGTAATGTACACAAATGAGCAGTATGGCTGCAGATTACTCCATATACGTTTAGGGATTTATTCACTGTCCTGACTTAGATAATTGAAACCTCAATGCTAGAGCGTGGTCCAGTACCTCCCCTACCAGCAAGGTCTTTTCCAGGGTGCACACTGCACGACCGGCATACTTAGATTGTAGCAGAAAATAATTATATCCACTCGAGACCATTGTGTAATTTGGGCATTTCATCACCAGTGTCATTTCGACAGCTGGATCTAATGAAGGTTTCCTTTTGCCCCAGTCTTGATGAGGCCCTAATCAATTGGCCTGAAACGCGTCAACTCCACATTTTGGAGAAGCCCTTAAAAAATCTGAAATTGAGTAGAAAGAAATTTAGAGCACAGCCTAATGTTTAAAGTGGGCTCATTTATTTTCCCTCATTTGTGCTTTTGTATATGGGTTATCTTCTTTAATAAGGAATGCAAGTGATAATTATTGTTTCAACAAATCTTTTCTTGCAGCCATAAAAGTAAACAGGGTTATAAGGATTCATCATTATTTCTTTTTTGTATAGATATATGTGTATATATTGAAGTTTGTGCATGTATATATTTTGTGTATTGTCCCCTCTAACAAACATATATATATATATATATATATATATATATATAACTCCACTGCTGATGATGTCACATATTACATCATTCATGACATCACTGATGACATCTCAAATGGCATCACTGATGACATCATCCAGTGAATGTGGTTTGGTTTGTTATTTAAATATGTATTATATATATAGCAATCTGCATTGAAGAATGAGTGGATATATAAATATTTGGATGGAGGCTTTAGTAGCAGTGTGATTGACTGTTTACTTGACTAATTTATAGTGTCTCGCTAAATATATTGGCTAGTGACTAAACAGTGTGAATATCTGTATCACTTTGTCAGTTGTTGTGTAAACTGCTGCACCAGTTGGTTACTAGCTATGTGAAAGTCTATATTAGTTATTGATTAGTTAACTTACTATTTGTATGGGAGAGTGAATGTGGGTTTGGTTCGGTGGGGGGTGTATGACTGCCCAAAGATGTGTGAATAGTTGATTAAGCAGGTATATGAGGTTCAGACTACATATTGTAACAGTTGTTTGGGTGAGTGAATATCTTTATGGGTGTGGTGATGAGCAAATATATGTCTGAATGGTACATGTCCAACACACTAGAAAAATAAAAGGCAGTGTATGTGACAGTTGTTGTATATAAATAAGTATACATAAGAGTCAGTGATTGTATGAGTGACTGTATGAATAACTGCATATTTTTGGTAGTGATTTTATAACACACTAATAATGAGTTACTATCTATCTGCAAAAAGCTCTTGGGATCTTTGAAGCCTTTTGTATTAATCATGGGCTTGAAATCAATGTGTTAAAATCAAAATTCATGTCTTTTAACCAGCATAAGTCATTCAGAGGGAAAATATTAATGAATAAACTACCTCTGGAACAAGTAAAATCATTCTTATATCTGGGTGTAACCATCCAGCATGACCTGCGATGAATGAACAGATAGACCTTGCAGACCTAAAACATAGGCAACTTGCAGGGGTATTGAACAGTGAACACGCCAAGTCCTTGACTAAACCAGTGGCCCCTGCAATTATGGTCTATAAAGCGAAGGCTATAAGTGCAGCCCTTTATGGTGTGGAAACCTGGGGGCACGGGAACCTAAATAAGTTAACATGTTCCAAAAATAGTTTTTTGCGTAAGCTTACCATGCTACCACAGAGTACCCAACATGGGGCCTGTCTTTCAGGACCTAGGCATGAAACAAATTAAGATTATCGCAAACCTTCGCCCAGTATTATACTGGAGGCGAATATGGGTTACGCTGGAACTGAAAACATTCGCAAGGGGCCTACTTGGTATCATTAAAAGTGATGTCTTCCATCAGATAAAATGGCTCTCTGGAATTGGAGCGATTCTCAGGGAGCTGTGTCTGGTGGAGACATGGGAGGACCCGACGAATGCCACATTTCCGTCAAAAAAAGCGTTAAAGAACATGTATTGGGGAATGATATTCTCCAAATTGTTTAGGACCACTCCCCCACTTTCACTAACCGGGGTTTTTATGGAGTTCAAGGATGAGACGCCATTCGAGCCATTCTGGGACGACATAACCAAACCTCTGGACAGAAAGCTTTATTTTCAATTGAGACTTGGCAGTATTCCTGTCAGAGCATTCACATTCAGGTGGTCTAGTGGTGGAAATGCCTCATGTCCATTCTGCCCGAATTCCAAGGAAACAATTAGCCACCTGCTCTTCGAATGTCAAGTATACTCTTCCCCGCGCAGAGTATGGTTGCGTCCAATGGCCAAATTGTTGGGCACTCGGAGTGGACTACTGGCCCTTAGAATCATTTGCACAAACCCCAGACCCCTAATATATATAGCAGTTGCCAAATTCTTGGGATAGGCATGGGTCATTAGAAGCAAATGTCTAATGGGATAAGTAATTTTATGATTAATTTTATGACTTTTTATGTACTTAGCTTTGATGGAATTTTTTATTTCTGATGATTTTTAGCTTTTGTAGTATTTCTGTGTAAATGTTATCTCTATTTCTATCACATGAATTGTTTTAAAATGTATTGCTTTTATGACAATCGTCAAATAAAGCTTGTTTGACTGACTGACTGACTGAGTTACTATCTATATGAATAAATAAAGTGGTGTTTGTATAAGTGTGTAGCTGAGTAAATATAAGTATGATCCATTGTTTGCATAAGTGAGTAGGATGACTGCATAGATGTGTGATGGTGTGTAATGTCAATATAGGTGTATAAGTATATTTGATAGTGTGCTATTGATCATTGACAACATGTATGAGTGAATCTATAGGTAATTGATTAGATGTGTGTGTAGATCTAGGAATCACCAAGTGGATTTTGAGATACTTGTATTGCTGTGTCAATGGATTCAAATATGGTACTCTGTAATTTACAGTGAGTGATGAAAGGTTATACTAGTGTATGATGAGGTGTATCTCACTGTCACGTGGATGATGTCATCAGTGATGTCATTTGAGATGTCATTTCAGATGTCATCAGTGATGTCATCGGTGATGCCACTGACCATGTCATGAATGATGTAATATGTGACATTATCAGCAGTGGATTGTGGGTGCACGAGTTATAGTTATTACAACTAACTATAATGGAGGAATTTCAATGGTTTTGTATGAGTGAAATGTCTAGCTAACTATAACACCCCTGAAACCTAACGTTTTTTCAGTGAATTTCTAAGGTTTTTCAAATGCTAATTCCTAACTATAACATGTCTGAAACCTATGGTTTTTTCAGTGAATTTCAAAGGTTTTTTCCAATGACAATTGTTAAATGTATTAATTGTTGTATTTTTTTATACTGATTTACTGCATTTTTTAAACTATTTTTTTTTAGATATGTTATTTTATAAATTACATTATAATTATAGTATACATTACATTACAAAATATACTTTCTCAGAATGAATTACTTTAGTTTAAATACTTTGCAAATAGGCAATAGATTTTAGGTACAGTAGTTACAGTTGTTGCAATGGGCAACACAATTTCAAACACAATGCAACATTGAGATCAATGTGAATTTCTAGTTAAATGCAATTAGTTACTTTATGGATTACTTTTCTAACCACAGGACTGGATCCTAGATTCAGTCTCTGGCCATCTCTTGTAAACAGTTGAGTAAAAGCGTTTTGGTTACAGTAGTGATATTTAAGTAATATTATTGTATTGTAAAAGTTTTTCACATAGAATCACCAATTTTATCCTATGGGAGGAAATTCACTTAGCAGGTAAGTAGTGTTATCGTTACTTTTTCTTACTCAGTGGTGGATCCTGGATTCAGCAGTGGTGCATCTCCTGTAAACAGTTGAAAGAATGCATTTAAGTCATACAGGCAATTTTTAAGGAATATTTTTAGTCTGTGAAAATAGACACTTTGAAATTTTTCTGGTGAAAACCAGACAATGGATTCCTATGGAAGGAAATACAAGTTACTGGTAAGTACGGTTAGAACTACTTTTCAGGGTCAGTGCTGGGCTAAAGGATGCAGCACTGGGTTCTCTCCTGATAACAGGTGAGTAAATCGGAATTCGTTGTTCGGATGATTTTAGGTGAATATTTTAAAGTTCCAAAACTCCACACAAAAGAATTTCCAGTAAAACCAGTCAATGTTAGCCTATGGAGGAAATTCAAGTTACTTGTAAGTATGGTTAGAATTACTATTCAGGATTAGTACTGGGCTCAAAGATGCAGCACTGAGGTCTCTCCTGATAACAGGTGAGTACATCGGAATTCGTAGTACATCCAGTAAGCACCACAGAGCTGCATAGCAGAGAGATGTAAAAAGGGGCACGGCCTGTACCACCTCTGAGCAACGCAGCGGAGTGGCGTTTCCTGTAAGCACCTGGTGGGCTACTTGGCCCCCATGGTTCCTCATGTTTGAAGTGGAATTTTTTCCCCAACTTAAAATGCGCCACATGGCGTGTTTGCACACATCACGTCAGGCCCCGTCCCCTCCCTTCACCACTGTGTAAACACGCTCTGCCCCCGTTCCAAGTTGAGAGATTAAGTCCCCTTCAATCCTAAGGGTCCCTAGGGACAAACTAGCCCACTAGGTACCTCCAGTACGCGCCACAGAGGTGCGTTGCTGAGAGGTGTTCAGAGGCCACGCCCCTTTTTACAACACTCTGCAGTGCAGCTCCGTGGTGCTTACTGGAGGTACCTAGCAGGCTAGGTGGCCCCCAGGGACCCTTAGGATTGACAAGGAATAAATTCCCCAACTTAAACCGCACCACAGGGCGTATTTGCACACATGTAAACTCAGGTCCGTGCCCTCCCTTCACCACTGTGGAAAAGCGCCCCGTGGCGCGTTTTAAGTTGGGAGATTAACTCCCCTAGAATACGGAGGGTCCCTGGGGTGCAACTAGCCCACCAGCTACCTCCAGTAAGCACCACAGAACTGCGTTGCAGAGAGGTGTAAAAAGAGGCGTGGCCTCAGAACACCTCTCTGCAACGCAGCTCCCTGGTGCATACTGGAGGTTCCTGGTGGGCTAGTTGGCCCCCAGGGACCCTCAAGATTGGAGAGGAATGAATTCTTCAACTTAAAACGCACCACAGGGCACGTTTGCACAAAGGTAAAGGAAGGGGGCGGGGCCTGAGGTGACATGTTTGCAAACACACCCTGTGGCACGTTTTAAAATAGGGAATTAATTTCTCTTCAATCCTGAGGTCCCCTGGGGGCCAACTAGCAAAGTAGGTACCTCCAGTATATGCCAGGGAGCTGCGTTGCAGAGAGGTGTTCAGAGGCCACGCCCCTTTTTAACCTCTGCAACACAGCTACGTGTCGCTTACTGGAGGTACCTGGTGGGCTAGTTGGCCCCCAGAGTGTTGGGGAGCATGGGGGGTCCCCAATCCCGTGTTTTGCGGGAGCCGGCATTGCTTTTCCACATGGGGAGCAGCTAACATGCTGCTCCCCATGTGGAAAAGCAATCTACTTTGCTATTTGGAAGAGAAAGCAGGTTTCCTGCTCTCTCTTCCAAATAGCAAAGCAGTTTGCAATGACAGGGTGGGAGCCAAGAGGCTCCCGCCCTGTCATTGCAAACTGCAGTGTCCCGAAGGTAAGCACCCCGGGACACTGCAGGAGCCAGCCCTGGGGGGTGGGGTCCCCAGGGCCATCAAGGGCTCCAGGAGGGTGGCCCCCCTCCCACCATTTGAAAAGCCCTAGGGGTGGTAGTCCCCGGGGCTTGTGGGTCCATAACGGACCCCCAAATTAAAAACGTAGTGGCCAGGGGAGGTGGTGGTCCACGGGGTGTGTGGGGGGCTCAAGCCTCCCCACACAGGTTTATTTATTCTAAAAAAAAGCCCCGGGGGTGGTGGTCCCTGGGGCGGCAGGGGCTCCATGAGCCCCCGCATATATAAGCAAAAAGCCCCGGGGGAGGTTGTCCCCGGGGCTTGAGGGGGCCTTTGAGCCCCCCTACCCACTTTTGATAAAGCCCTGTGGATGGCAGTCCCCGGGGCTGGTGGGGCTATGAGGCCCCCGCACAATTTATAATAGAGCCCCGGGGGTGGCTAAACTAACTCATTGCCACTGGGATATGGCCCCCCGAGGGCTAATATCTAATAAAGCACAGGAGCCCGCGTTTCTTTTATTTTCCATCAGCAAGACCCGCACACCCTGCGCGGATTTTGCCGATTTAAAAAAAAATGTCCTGAAGTCACTTGAGGGCCAATTACCCCACCAGGAACCGCCAGTAAGCGCCATGGAGCTACGTTGCAGAGAGGTGTAACAAGGAGCGTGGCCTCAGAACACCTTTCTACAACGCAGCCCCCTGGCGTATACTGGAGGTTCCTGGTGGGCTAGTTGGCCCCCAGGGACACGAAGTATTCAAGGGGAATTTATTCCCCCTCTGCAAATGTGCCAGGGGGGCTTGGTTGCACAGTGGTGCAATGAGGGGGCGTGGCCTCCGCCCCCCTTCTTTTTATAATTTGTTCGCCCTGGGGACCCCATCCCCCAGGGCCTGCCCCCAATTTTTCTTTTAAAAATTAATAAAATGGGAAGGGGGGCGCGTGGCACCCCTCCTGAGGCCATAATCTGCCCCAGGGACCCCATCCCCCGGGGCATGGACCTTTTTTTAAAATATTTTTAATTTGGAGGGGGCTGCCTTGCCCCCTCATGTGGCCACTTATGGCCCCGGGGACTCCATCGCCCGGAGCCGGCCCTTTTAAAAAAAAATACATTTTGGTTCTACTGAGGCACAAGATGGCTGCCAACACTTTCTGATTTGGAGTGTTGACAGTCAATTAGAATACAGCTCATGTAAGGCAGGGTGCGCTTAGGGTGCGCAGATCCACCGCATCCATAGATATATATGTACTTTTAAATGTCAATTTCTCAGGAACTACTGAACAGATTTACACCGTTTAAGAAAAAAGCAGGAGCCTGAACTAAAGACTACCTCTTTGTCAAATTTGGTGTCATTCCGTTCAGCAGTTCGGGCTGTATCTGCAGCTAAATGTCCCAATGGAAAATTGCATGGGGAAAACACGTTTTGGGAGCCCCTTTTTTCTCAGCCCCCGCTGAACGAATCATCCCGAGACTTTAAGGATAGGAGAGGACCGGAGCTGGGCATTAGTTTTGAAAATTTTGCGAAGATTCATCAACGGGCGCCAAAGTTATCCCAAATAGAATGTTGCAGATTTCCTATAGAAAATAGGTCCTAATTATAACTACCTACTGGCGACCGCCAGTAGGTAATAAACACAAATATGACTTTGGATCAAGTTCTGGTATTGGTATTTGAATAAGAAAATAGTTTGGACATAAAATTCCATGTGAAGGATTAATTTAATTTGCCTTCTACAATAAGAGATCTCTAGATCTATTCCGCCGCATCAATTTTGCGTATTTTTAGTATGTGTTAGTTGCATGTGTACACAGCGTAAATGGTACATAAATGTTTGACACACAATTTATGTTATAGTGATGACATGCTGTGATTGCAAAGTTGTAAAGTAGCTGTTTTTGTAATGTACAGCTAATTCTGGCCTTATGCCCCAGTTATGGTGTGGAGGTCTGGGCATTACCAAATTCTGTTAAGTGGACATGGGCAACATCATGCTCATTTGATATTCAATTTGAATCTGTATTGGCGTACATATGCCCATGCTTTTGTGTATATAACCAGATGATGATGCACCAGACCAGACTATGGTAAGCAGCAGGATGAGGATGTATTGTCTATCCCAGTCTGGTGTTATTTGCAATATGGTGGGCAAGCTTTACAATGAGTATTTGTGTGATAAGTAAATTAGAGTGTGTCTCCATCCTTAGAGAGCAAGACACAATGCGTGCTACTTCAGGCATGTGGTTTTGTTGTTTGTTCAAATTTTTGTTGCCATTGTGATGCACTTTGTGTTGTTGATTCAATGAGACCTACTGTGTATCCTGGTTTGTCAAGGATAGCCCTTGTGTGGGTCCATACGAGGTCCTATTTACCGCATTCAAAAGTGCCACAGAGTCTGAGGGCAAGATGTCTTTGTAGAGGGTCTCCTTGATGTTTTAAAATATTAGGCTGCAGTGTTTCATTAACATATGTGGACAAATCAAGCTGCATTCTGCATATACCCCTCATCGTCACAAGGTGTACACCTATCCCCTGGCTTGAGGATGGCTATGTCAATTGTGTCAGAGACCTGCAGGTTAAGCCTCCCCCCAGCACACCCTCCGGCATCCTCTCCAGTGGTGGCAGCTCAGCTTACACAATATGCTGTGCACTGGTCACTCCAACGCTGTCCGTTGATCCTACGTCCTGAGACTCATGAATACTCCTACTACTCTGCAGTACACAATCTGCACATTCAGAATGGAATCCTTTGTTAGCAGCACTAAGCCTGAGGGGAGTTTGCGGAGTTGCGCTATGCGAAACTCCACGAAGTGGCAAAAAAACTCTGCTGCGCTATGCGGAGCTCCACAAGCGGCAGAGTTCCATAGAAAAATGCAGTTTGCGATGATTGCACTGTGCGGATGCTTGTCCACACTGTGCAATCATCACGAACGGCACCTTGCACAGCGTAAGTGGTCCCTTCTTTTCCTTTTCTGCTGCTCGAGTAGATTTTTACTCGAGCTGCAGTTTTCTCAACGCGAACAAGCAGTTTCTCATCATGTGCGGTTGCGAGCATAAGCGACCACTCGCAATGAGAAACCTGACCATCCTGCGTTGAGAAATCTCGCCGGGATGTTTATTTTCCACGCTCGCGGTCATTAACTTGATGTTGACGATCACGAGCGAGGAAAAAACTCTGCTACTCCAGGTGAAGCGGAGTTTTTCAGAACTCAGCGAGCTCCGCGTAATAAGTAGAGCAGGAAACTCCACAAACTCCTCAAGCGGAGCCTAGTGCACCGCCCAGGGTTAAGCAGCACACAGTACAGCCTGAGGAGCTTGATGCTAAATTTTTGTGAATTACATGCTCAGATGATGACCCCAGGCACATACACATTGGGTGTGCGGCTCTCCCAGTCTACACGTGAATCCTACATTGTTGTTGGCCCATGCATTTTTCTTATTCCTGATGGATTTTGTCTCCAAATATTTCACTGATAACTGAAATCATTGCTGAGTGGCTGGGTATGGGAACTTGTATGTTTTGTGGGCTAGTAGCCTCAGGGCTTTGCTGTAGACAGAGGTATCACTATGTCATCAATAGACTGCGGTGCGGTTGCAGGCTGTGAAGTTAGCCATGCAGCCAGATGCTCAAACACAATACGCCCATCTCATTGAGCAACTATGTTAATTTTACTTTGCAACATGACATGCTGGAATGCCCAGGTAGTGAGAGAAGTCAGGGCAGCTCCTGTCCTGCCTCCTCTGTTGCTGAACAACAACCCAGCAGATGTTGCTGATTATGGATCACCTGCCACATATGCACACCAGTCATGCAACCATCCATGAATCCTTCGCAGTGTTTTCTTGTGGCCTGTACATTCACCCCTACTCTGACCGCATGGTAGACATTTCCTGATTCCTAACTGGATTGAATCTACCTGAGCTTGATCTGGCAGTGCGTGCAGTCATCAACCTTGTTGGTTGGTAGAAGAGATACAAGGGAACAAGGCTCATGTTCTACTAGTAATAGCAAGAGAATCCTTAAACAGCGACATCTAGAACACTTAGGCATCATGAGAGCTAACATATAGAGCTGCTCCTTCTTTTTGTCACATAGCAGTCCTAACATACATCTCGTCAAATAATGAAGTGGTGTGTTGTGCCAATGCTACCACCATTGCATGAAAGTCTAACGGTTAAATCCCTGCACCATAAGAAATAGTAAGTGCCAAAATCATCACATCACTATCTCTGGACCATAAGGAATAGTACCTGCCAAAATCATTGCATCAAGAGGGCCACCAAAACTGCGACTGACCCCCTTGGGTGAGCCGCTCATAAAGTAATTGAATCCACACTAGTCACCTCTTCATGAAGGAGTTCAAAGCTTGGTGAATAAAACAGATGCATTTTTAGTTTACTTTTGAAGGACTCAAATAGGAGTTTGTTTGGGACATCTTTGCTGAGTTAAACAAATGGGCCATTAATCTTCTGTTTGATTTGTTTTGGAGCTTGCTCATATTTCTGGATACCATTGCACTTCAATGCAATGTTATCTGAGAGCTGTCAGCTTTAAAACGTCCAAGAACCTTGATAAATAAATTACAACTAACATGCAAAAACATCACGTTTCCCCTCTCCATGTCCCAGGCTAAATGTCACTTATAGCCAATGCGAGTACATTGGGTGTGTGCCTGTTGTAATATTTTCATTTAGAACTAAGAGGTTAATAATGAGTTTGGCAGTCTATAGACCACCAAACTCATGGTGGCGCAGTGGTGGCGGGCCGGCCACCATTGCACTGGTGCTCCAACTGCTGTATTGTAACTTTGGCAGTCAGACTGCCATTGGACTGCTACAACCATCAGGGAACCACATTACCTGCATAGCAGTGAGCCACCATAAAAAGCCTGGTGGTAGGGAAACAAAGGTCGTCCTACATGACCGCCTGTTGCCCGTCTACACTGGGATGCATGCGGGGGGCACATGGGTGCCCCCCTGTGTGCATGCATGCCCAGTTTGTGCACAGCATGCACTTAACAGTCCTTGCTGTGCAGGAACTTGCTCTGCCATTCACATGGTGGTGCCTTTTTCAAAAGGTACCACCATGGGAATGCCAAAAGACCGCCTGACCGGCCCAGTAGAAAACTCCTAATCTGGCAGGCAGGCAGGGGTTGACTTTGACAGTGCGGTCGCTGGCGTGGTGGTCCGCTTCCACACCGCCAAATCGTAATCAGCCCCTACGTGTAATTTTGAACTCAGCACAAATGTGGAATTCATCTCTAATAGGTGTTAGTTTAGTAGCCAAGATTCCTGTCGTGATTTTGCAACAAATATATTTTTTGATGTACCTGTTGGAGTCTACATGGAAATTACTACAAAAATCCCTCATACGATTGCCACTTTCTTTTGGTTTTGTAGCTCCTCTATCATGACTTGGAAGACCAAAGCCCCTTTTTAAAACGGAAGTCTTTGCACTTATTTATCCTTATAATGTTTTTTTCTTTGACCTTTAAAAATTGGGTTTACTTTTGTGATTTTTTTTAGACAAATATTTGTTTCAAAGATTGTCAGGATTACTTAGAAAGGTAATTTAAAGGTGTGAATATCACAACTGATTGTCGCTGGTCAACATATACCGATTGCAGATAACCTTTATTGCCAGAGGTTTTACAAATATCTCTAAAGATATCTGTACATAATATGTGTTTTAGCAGTAAGCAGATCACTTTCAGATTTCAAGAATTCCAAAAGAGAACGTACCCCATTAAACTGACTTTTTGAAATGATGGGGTATATTCACAAGCCCCTATCGCCACCACAACTTCACTTTCAGTAATGTTGTGATGGCGATACGGGCCTCGCCTTATTCTCAATGCAGTGTTAAGCCACGTAACATGGCTTAAAGCTGCACACGTTCACGCTGTGTTTAGCGTGAAAGGGGCATGCAGTGGGTGTTGCGGTGGGCGTTCCACCTCAGTGCCGGACTGGGAACCAAAACCGGTCCTGGCAAGGAGCTCTGCCATCCCCCCTGGGGGTCAGGGGTGCGGCTGAGCTGTGTGCCGGTGCAGTTTTTGGACGATTTTGTTACAGGGGCTGCAAAACGTCACTGTAACAAAAACGGCCCCTAGGGCCCCAAAATCGGCCCCCACCCTGGCAGCCCACCAGGGAAACACCAGGTGCCCGCTACGGCCAGTCCGGCCCTGCCACCGCAACATCCATTGATTTTGATGCTGCCCCCTATTCACAAGGACAATGTAAATAGGAGGCAGCACCAAAATTAAGGCCAGGAAAATCCTGGTCTTAAACAGGCGAAACAAGGAGAAATGCTTTATTTCTCCTAGTTTTTTGGTTTTTCCATGTGTGCTGCCTTGTGCAGCTCACATGGAAAAAGCAAATTGCCATGGTTTATGTATGTACTTTTTTAACTGCCATTCTGTCACTTTCATGTGTGCTGCATAAAGCAGCACACATGAAAGTGAAAGAATTGCAATTAGGATTGTTTATGTGCGGGAAAGGACACTTTCCTACACATAAACAATTCTCCCCTGCAACAGACACCCTTGCACTCTGGTGCAAGGATTCCTGCGTTGGCGCTAAGTTGTTAAACTTAGCGCCATCGCAGGGGGATACGCAAGGCTGCACCATATCCTTGTGACTATGGCGCAGCCTTGCGTTTCTGAAGTGGCGGAAAGAGGCGTTAAGCCAAGAAGGCTAACGCCTCTTTCCGCCACTTCCATGTGAATATCCCCCTGAGTTTCAATATGTGAACTAGAGACACCCCCTGACGTTTTTTGACTCACCCTAATGACTTAATAGATTCCTATTTCATACATTTTTTTGTGTAAAGTAATACATTTGAAAAATTTGATAACTGAGATTTTACGTTACCGAATTTGTTAAAGGGGTGGGTTTCGTTCTTCAGTATTGTTTCATTACATTGAGATGACTCTAGGGGAATTAATCTCACCTCTGGCCCCAATCTATAAATCATATATTACCTGTGTTGCCAAATATACTGATTCCATACCGACCTCGGCAAAGTCAGTGGCAGCGGGGGTCGTTCTTTGTGAACAACTCCTGAGTCCTAAATTCCAGGAATATTGAACCCAAAGAAATGGCTAGCTTCTGTGGCAGCAAAATCACTTCTCCTGCTTCTGGGCTTTTGCTTGGATGATCATGAGACTAACATTTAAATGAGGAGTTTTTTAGTCTGTGTTTGTATTATTATAACAGAAGTCCGTTTTTCTTCTATGTTGCATTGGAAGAAAGAGACTGTTACATTTTGAATGCGGAAAATGATATAGAAGAGCTAATATTATTCCTAATTAAGAAACTGTCATCTGTAAACTGTGAGAGGGTTAGCTTTGTTAAAGTCTACATCTGTTTTTTTAGTTATATCCATTTTATCGTAAGATGCAATATTTCTTAAATGTTTAGGCAACCTTTGGTTGTTTGTGTATTTAAGTGTATGTAGCAAAGTAATTAACCACGTGTTTAATTTATTTTCACTATAACAAATACAATACTTACAACGAATTGGCAAGTATTCAGAAAGTACACCATTGTGTATATCTGATATAAAAATATGAATACTTTAATTCATGGGCAAACCATAAAAACTCATGGAATGATTTGCATTTTCTAATAGATGGCAAACACAGCCTGAGCTGTTCTCTGGCAAGTTTCAAATATTAACGAATGAACAATATTTCAGCCACTATAAAACCGAAACATGTATAATGCATTTAAAGTGGAATGTGTTCACATATTTAATGTGAAATCGCCCGTACTCAATGAATCATTAGCTTTTAAATTTTGCTGAATAGGTCCTTTGTTTCTTTATGATTAATATCTACACAAACGTAAACTGTAAAACTCAGCAGTCTCATTGAGTGCAAAGTGAACCAGCTATGAAGATACAGCTAAAAGCTTCAAGCCATGGGTAAAAATAGCCCGCGACCCGGGAACTGAAAAGCACATTTCATACCTCCTTACACTCTACAATGAATTAATTGGTTTGACTTGAGACAGTGTGAGAAAAATAATCCATTGAGTTTAATTTCATTTAGATGTTATTCATGCCCAGTCACTCTGGTAAGTGCTAAATATTCCCTGAAGGGAAGTGGGTTATGCATGAGGATATTTAGTTAAAGAGTGCATTAATGGAGAATAAGTAGTTATTCACTGCTAAGAGAACCTGGAAATGTCATTCCTTTTCTCCCTTGATTTCACCTTCTCACCCTATCCTCTCTTGATTTCCTCTCTTCTTTCAGCTCCCTTCCCTGTTTTCTTCATTCCTTACTTCTTCTAATGCTTCCATCATTTCCCCCTTTCTTTCCTTTTTTCCTTCCTTCTTCCCCCCGCTACTTAATGCTTTCATTCACTTCTTTTAAACTTGTATTTATTTTTCTTACCTCCTTTTTTCATTTGATCCTTCTTGCCTCTGCCATTCATTTATTCCTTCCTTAAATTTGTATTCCTCCTTCATTCTTTCTGTCTCCATCATTTCCTTCACTCCTTCCTTCTCGCTCCTTCCCTTCCTTCCTTCCTCCCTTCTGGTGTGATTTCAACTGTTGAAGAAGTAGACACAGATATTGGGTTACATATTTTGGACGCCCTTCCTGATATTCACTCTTCTGCTTATGTGAGAGCGTGTCTCCATCCATGAAGTACTTACACAAACCCACACTGGAATGTCATGCTTCACCCCCACACTCCCTGTCTATATACTGGGGCAGAAAGTGGTGTCCATTGTCCTGGCTGTGGACCTGGAAGGACCCTGTCCTGAAGGGTTAGAGTCCCCCTATGCCATGACACTTTCTTCCTTCCTCCTTCCTGTCTTTTGCCCATCTTACTTATTTCCCACTCTCATGTTTTATTCGGTTCGTGCTTCCATTTTTCCGTACAGCCTCTTCCTTCTTCTTTCCTTGCTCTCTTCCTTCTTCTTCCTTCCCTTTCTTCTTCGCTCCAATCGCCCTTCTTTTTACTTTCCTTCTTCCATTTGATCCTCCCTTTCTTTATTCCCTCCTTTGGATCTTCACATCTCATGAACACATCATTTTTTCACCATCCCATTTTTGTGCGATCAAGCCTTCCTAATGCATATATTTCATGAATATGGTCTTAAAGTTTAAGTAGACAAGACAGCAGCATTCATCAAAATGTTTATTAATGTTTGTATTTCTTGGACTTATTGTGGTCTTTATATTCTTCTTAAGTTTCTAATATCATCGATGAATGGGGCCCGTGCTCTTTCCTCGTCCTTTCTCTTTTTGATGTTTTCCAATACAAACTACATTTCTGAAATGCTTTATTCTTTGGCTTCTGCTTTGTTTCAACGCATCCGAAAAAAACATTACTAATCCTACCTTTAATCTTAAAATCAGCCCTAAATAAAACCTTGCCTTGAAAACTCTACATTGGATTTCCCTTGAATGCAATGTGAAGAATGAGATTTGATCTATTCCCTATTAAGCACCCAATAATAATAAAGCGTTTGATCTTCAGATACTTGTTCAACAGACTGTTTAGCACAGCCAACTGTCTCTTTTTTGAGTTTGTAGATAAAATATGCACTCCAGAAGATGGATATTTGCCATAACTTTCTCGTGCCTCCTAACACAAAGGCAAAAGGCCCCCGACACCAGTTGAAAAATAAATTCTCACTGTTCACATTTTAATACATTTATTTATGTTCATATTGACATCTCTTGGACTAAGTTACTTGGCTCCCTTACCACCTTGTCTCTCCACACTTCCCCATCCCTTCTTATTTCTTCCTGCACTCCCTTCCTTTTTTGCCATTTCCATACCTTTTTACATACTGAAGTGGTTTTCCTGCTTCATCAAATTGTATTTGTACAACATATATATCTGTAAAAAGAATTTACTTCATTTCTGCATTCATTAAGTATTTTCTCAAACCACCATTCAAATTTTTAACATCATTTTAGTCAACCCATTCAAGTGAAAGAGAATGCCAAACCTAAGTATGAAAATATCTATTTTCATGCTCCATGAATGTTCCAAGTTGACTCCATCACAACCTTGTGTGAATAAACCAGAATGAATAAGATGAAAGTAGTGATTGAATATGATAAAATGACCTCATATGTGTTACTGATAGGCAAGAGAGAAAGGATAGGTACTAGTGGCCTAGGTTGCAATTGAAAGGATAGCATTATTGTAGCCCTTTCTGCAAACTTTATAATAAATAAATTTAAAAAAAAGGTAATAAAGAGCTTCCCAGGTTGTCGCCCAAGACAATGTAGTCCAATGAGCGCCTATAAATATATGTGAGTTCATGAGTTATCAAGAAGCATAGAGTGCTTTAGAAAAAGATTGAACTACTATCAGTTTACATGATGGAATATAACTTCACGTAGACTGGAACTACTTTCCACATCCATTGTCAATGTGGCCCCTGGAGAAATCACAAGTTGGTGTAAGTGAGGGAAGGCTATCAATTGTTTCATGGTCCTCCAACAAATTATGTTTTATCAAGTAACCTGGATAAAACTGAAAATAGTTATCATTATTTTTAAACTCCAGGTGAAACTGCAGAAATCCTGGCATTAAAAAAATGTGTGTTATTATGTCAGCCCATCTAGTTAGATGATCAAGCACTAGGGAATGACTACAACAAATACAAAAAAGAAACTCTCAGTAGTAGCTTTGGTAAGAGGACAGGAAAATTATGAATTACAAACAAGATTTTAACATTAATATCTGTACCTCTCAGTGGACCAATATTCTAAATAAATATTAGCCAATGCAGAAAATTGGATGCCATGTCTTATATATATCATGAGGTTGTGATACTACAGACAAGCTCAGGTGTTCTTGAGGTTTAGAGGTGCATGTGTAGATCTGACGATGAGATAGATATCTGTGTGCTGAGATTTGAATCAGAAAAATAAAAAAAGATAATTAAAGAGATGTTAGCCAAGTAATAAAGGATCCCTCATTAATGCATGATCTTAATCAGACCTATCTTGGCACCTGCAGTGCTTTTCCTGTCCGTTATATAAAACATGATATCACTTGATAAAGAGGTTTTAAATTGTGTTTATTTCTCTTTTCACACGCTGGAAGCAGGTTAATTTATAGCAGGATTAATTTCTCTAGATTGTGAGCATCCACAATTTTGTTTGCCAAACAACAGTCACAATGACACAAATTGTGAGGTGTGTTACTTATGTCATTCATTCATTCATTCAAAATCTTTATTCGGATTTACAAAAATCCATAAAAGCACAGTATAAATTCAATTCAACATATTTAAAGTTACAGTTACACTAGATGCAATAGATGTTTATAAAGTGCATATTAGTACAATTACAAGATCACATATTTTCATTATCTAGAGTGCAAAGGAGGTCAATAATCTTGAGGAGATTAAACATGCTTTACACAAACCTTTAGGCAACGTTGTAGGTACCAGTGTTCTAAAAGATCTAGTATTTACAATACATAAAACTGTTATACGACGGTTTGGGACAATTAAAAGCCACTGAAAAACTACTGCCATTACTTAAATGGGTTCCTTTACCCACAGGATTGTTGTCAATGCCCCGGGGACTAGGAGAAAGCATGTAGGACGTATTAGGATAAAAATCATGTAGATTCCAGGTAGAAATAAGTCCATCGCCATTTTGAGATAGCCATGTCTGCATGTATGGCACAATGTGTCTGCTCCTAAATCGTACCAAAATCAAATCGCCCAGGATGTCTTTTTTAAGGGGTCCAAGCCAGCCCACCCTCCGGACACTTATTATTCGGCCATCAAGATGGTAGGGCAAGGGTCTGTTTTTAGACAGCCAGAACTTGACCTTGTTCATAAGTTCATGTTGTCTCTCAGCTTTACCTTTTGCTAGTTCAGGGACTCCCGAGAGAACAATTACAAAAGGGGCAGCTTCTGGAGGTAAATGAATATGGGTGGTACGCACATGTTTGAATGGACTCTGACGTGCTGTTGACAATTTTGGGGGGGCTTTGGGGTTAATAGAGAGCAAGGAGGTTGGAGTTGGCAGTTGAATAGGCACCGCTTCATAAGGTATGATCAGATTAGATGGATTTGAAGGAGCAGTTGTCGGCGGGCATTGGGTTGTTGCAACATGAGTTGAGGGTTTCATGAGACATTCAACAGAGTTCTCCAACCCCGTCAGCTTCTCCCCCAACGTAGTGATTTTGTCCATCAAGGGGTGTATTAAAGATGTGATCAGGTGCTCGATCATGGTCAAAAAAGCCTGATGGGAGGATGGTGGTAAGTCGTCCGGGTTAGCAACAGGTGGCGCAATAAGAGACGAATTAAATAAAGATGGTATAAGACTTATAGAAGGTTTATCAAGTTTGGGTGTTTTAGGAAGACTCCCATTGACTTTGTCCCCATCAAACTTCCTTTTGGCAGGTGTAACCCTGGGAGGTATTTTATGAGTATCAGGAAAGGATTTCAGCTCCCTTTGACTCGGTGATAAGGCGCGGCATTTTAACGTGGGGGAAAGTACTGCTGGAACGTACTTAACCTTACACAGGCTATTTAAGTCCTCCAGCCATGGAAAACTGGAAGGAGAATGTGCAAATATATCTTCCGGGATTTTATCGGACGTGTCCCCTGTTTTGCGCTTAAGCATAGTTGAAGTAAATAGAAGTCGGAAAATTACCTCTGAACTGACAAAGGGGGTGGCCCGTCCCCGTCCTCCTCAGTCCGATGAGGGCCGTAGAGGGCCCGCCCTTTGCCCGGGCTTAGCCCGCGCTGAGTCACGCGCGCGTACCGCGTGCGCGTTGGGGTTACCCAAAGTTAAAGGAGGAGACGCAGGAGGGGGCGGGAAGAGGACCAGCTGCGGCCGATCAGCGCCGCTGAGCAGGCTGGTCCTCGCAGTCCCGCCTCTGTCCTGAATGTAGGGCGGGTGATTCCTGGCTGCTCCACAGTCCTTGGGGTCCAGGCAGAGTCCAAAAGCCACAGGAAAGTACAATGACCCACGAGCGGCTCCCGCAAAGCGGGAGCCGCGAGAGGTGGTGAAGTGGCCGGCAAGGCAAAAGAAACTGCTGGATCCGCCTCAGCAGCAACCCTCCCACGTGTCCCGGTAAGGCTCCTCCTTATGTCATTTTGTACCAATGGTAAGAATCATATATAATTTTCTGTTTATGCACATCAGAACTTTCTGATGGTAATGGACTAGTTGACAGTGTGCTGGACTTTAGGACTGCAGTTTGTTTTATTTCTGTGTAACAAAAGATACAGACGTGCTCTGTTCCAGGAATGTGAAGTTTTATAATGCATGCTCACAGACCACTTACTCTTTGTAACATTTGTGGTGACTGTCATTTATCCCTATGAGTTGGTAATCTTTTACGGCTGAATGTTGTCCGGGTGAGTGACCAGAATCAATTATTTTGGAATACTGCTACATGAATCAAGAAATACATTGTAGTTGTAGGATGATTATTAGAGGCAAAAAATAACAAAAGCAACTTTTCAATTGTATGAGTTACGAAATATGATTAGTCTACTTGCATTATTCTACTACCGGGTAAAAGATCTAGAATTTCAAATCCAAAAATCTGATATTTCTCCACTCACTTAGAACAATTAAGAGAAGCTATTGCAACTTATATTCTCTGTAACTTCTCAGTGCTACCTGATATCCATGAAATACCTAGCAACAGTGCAGCAGGTTCTGTCGTACTGGGTCCTGGGTGCTTGAAGGACACTCTTCACCTCAATTTGGGATGTATTTTATACCCAACTGGAGGAAAGGAGGAACAATTTCCTTTCTTGTAGTAAGGCCGATAGTGGCCTTGCTGAGCTACTGGCTGATTTTTCAGTCTAGTGTAGTGTGAAACAGTTGTGAAGTCAAGAACTTTCTTGATGTTTCTCTTGTACTCCATAGTACATATTCCGCTGACAACTCACAAGCATACCACACTTATTATTTTTTCCTCATGTGTATCTCAGAACAAATAGTACTTACAAGCAAAATGCTTGCAGGAGTCCCAATTATCACAAATAAGTGCTCCTCACTCCTCAATCTAGGTACCTCGTGCTTTTCACAATGTTTGTGAGAATTAGTCATACTTTGCCAGGAAAAATCAAACTGCCCTCACATGCAAATAATAATTTCAAACAATGCTTAAAGATAATGTACCACAAAATATTTATCTGAAACTAAGGGCCTGATGTATCGCTTGGCAGATAGGTTTGTCCCGCATTGTTACAAGTGCATTATATCCTATGACACTTGTAATAAGTCCTACAGGATATTCTTCACGTTTGTGACAGGGCAACCAGTGCACAAAACTCTAAATTAGGCTCTAAGTTGTTATCCATAGCTTGCAGTACACTGACTATGGTCTCAGTCCTCTAACATATTTCTACACACAGGGCCTGATTCCCAAAGCTAAACTTACACTTTTATGTAAGTTTATGATTTTTAGCAATTCACAATGCAATTTTAAGAGTAGTATCTTTACAAAGGCCTATCCCTTTGTGTGTGGAATCTTCACCACGAGTGCAGAGACTCCACAGTAGCAAAGATACTACTGTAAAATTACTTTGTGAATTGCAAAAAATCGTCAAACGTCACAAAAGTGTAAGTTTACCTATGTGAATCAGGCCCTTAATTTGCACAAATGCTCTTATTTGCAAGTGCAAATCCAATTTATTGATCCCCAGAATGTGAATTTACAATTTTAAAAGAACTTCCCCCAAAGTGAATATGCCATCTGTATAATAGAATTTCCAGTGTTGGTAAATCTCTTCTGAGGAGGGCATATGAGGCTGATCTGGGAAGCCTTCAATCTCACATCCTCACAGGTTTGTGTATAGTACGAAACTTTTTAGGTAGTTTCACATGCTGAAAATAGATGGAGATCTACTCTTGTCTGGGACAGGACTCAACCTTCTTTGATGATGGAAAAATGGAGGAATACATATACAATTAGTGAGAGTTTAGAGGATGAAGAATCACCACAGACGAAAATATTTTCCTGAGGAGGAACAAAATAAAAAGTTTAAAGAACAAATGCATTTCAGCCTTAGATTTAATAAAGAAATATATATGTACATTTCTAGGTGCAAAAATATATGTATGCATTTAAGTACTCCTGGAAATCTGCAACGTTCTTTCTTCAGACAATGTGGTATAGATGTGCTGTTAGTTTTAAACAAGGGAAGCTAACAAAATATTTCTAAAAACTTCAATACTACAATAGGCTACTGAGGTGAGAAGGCGAGACCAGTCCTCCCCATCTCCCACATTCGACCAAAGGAGACAGTAAGGCCCAGATTTACTATGAGGTTGCATTGGGATTGATTTCACTTTTTTGGCGCAGACATGATAAAAACTCCATTTTAGGATTAACAAAGCCAATCATGTCGCAAGTTGCTTGGTTATGTCCAGCTTTGGCTTTGCATAGATTTTTTTAAATAAAAGTAAAGCAAAACAGCGCATAGTGCTGTCTTGCATCACTTTGTATCAGGTATGCGTTACATGGGTAATGCATAGGGGTTCCTGGGCATCCACCCATGTGTTTTGATGCAAACTCATATTTACCAGGACTTGTAAATATAAGTTTACGTCAAAACGATGAGCCTACCTGAGGCTTGTGTAATGAGGAGAAATAGCTTTATTTCTCCTCATTATTTCCTCTTTGCATGTGTGCCTACAGTGGAGCTAGGTTGGCACAAGCATAGAATAGAGTAGAAATGTGGCATATCTGTGAAAATGTGGTGCTGTTCTGCTCTCGCCCTTTCACGTAGCACAGTGCACCAACTTCACTTGCTGTGCTGCTTGGGTGAAATTTTACCAAATATGCCCCTCAATATTTTTGGAAACATAAGATTACATTTATTTCCATATTTGACAAACAATTAAATAAAACATATTGCATCAGTGTACAATGACATTTAGTACTTCTGCAGGAAGAAACTGTGACACTGTGTTGCCAAAATTGCCTGAGTGATCCCATTCGGAGACCCTCTTAACTGATGGAGCCATCTGCACAACTTGAGGGCAGTGCTGGCCCTTCAATCGTCCACCCTGCTGCCCAGACACTACGTCCCCTAAGAGTGCTAGAATGGCAGACTCAACGCATTACATCCAACCATTAGACAAAACAGGGGAAAATATTGGAGCAGGAATTTTGGCTTGATTTGTATTTTTTAATTAATAAGAGTCCCTTGTTGAAGTCTGTGATTCTATCCATAACTCCTGTAATGGGAGAGTGCTCTTCTGGAAACTCTTATTGACCTACCTAGGAAATAAAAAAACATGTATGAAGGAAAATGTCATTGCCCAGTTGTGACAGATGAACACTGTCCTTATAGAACTTTTGCCTCACTCTGATCAGGCTCTAGGGTAAGCTGCAAAACATCCTCTTTCCAGTTAACCTAAACACCTCCTGGTTTAGGTTGATAAAGTCTGATTTCATTCCTCTGGCCTTGACACCCACTCCTCACACACAAGCTCCTTTGAGATCTGGCAATTGTGAACTGAGGAAGAATTCTCGAAAGCCAATTCCGTTTCTGAAACAATCATTCCCCCACACTCTTTGTTCCAAGTCAGTTCATCTCTTTGCCCCTGATGTAAAAGAGTAACAAATCAGGTGGGGATAATGAGTTAAGTTCTAGTGTCCATATATTTAACATACAAGCCTGACCAAAAGAGACCTCCGATGTCAGATAGACAAATGTGCATGCCTTGCACCATTTAAAGATGGCCCATCCCAGGATCCTCCGCACAGACATCCTTCTGACGAAAGAATGACAGATGACCCATATGTACTTAATGGCTGCCATGAATAGGTGCAAGGAAATTGACGATAAGTGTCACAAAACTTGATTCAGCTAGTCACCCAGAATTGGGGCTCAAATATAATTTTAATAGTCTAGCTTCCATTTCCTAATCAGTTTAACCTGACTGGGTCCCAGACATAGCCCGGCAGTAAGTGTCCTCCTCCTGAGATGCGACGAGGTTGGAAGGAAGTTCCCCACGCTGGACCATACCAGCACAGCAGCAATGCGCAGAGTTGGCAGGAGGATATTGTATGCACCCCTTGCCATAGGCCTTTCACTTTTGCTGATTGCAAGAGAAAAGCCTCAATCTGAATACAAGTGTTTCAGTGTGACATGTTTGCAACAATATGCATTGCAACAAGGCAGCACACTTTCACAGTGACAGGAAATGTAACTATGTCACTTCCTGTGCTTTTGCCCCTCTTTATGTAAAGTACTCTGGCATGCGAGGGCGCTGCAAGTACTAAACAAAATGTAATAATGATACTACTACTACTTTTACTGCTTCTTCCACTGTTGCTAATCATAATAGGGAAACATCCTTTACAACGCAACTTTTACCACGCAGTGCCTTTACAACGCAACTTTTACAACGCAAACCATTACAACGCATTGCGCTGGGGGGCGCTCTAGGATAGGGAATAGGTTTAATTTACTATCCATCACCTTCCCTACTATCCACGGGGACTGGAGTTGGAATAGTAAATTAAACTATTTACTATCCAGCGCCCCAAAGCACTATGTGTTGTAAAGGCATGCGTTGTAAAAACAGCGTTGTAAAGGCATGCGATGTAAAAGCATGCGTTGTAATGTCATACATCCATCATAATAATATTATAATAACAATTATAATATGCCACAAATGAAATAGGTTTCTCCAAGTGAATACAGCTTTGACTGTGCCAGAACTAAATGTATTCAAATTGTGCCTTAAATATCCAGGAAATATCTTGCGGTCGTTTCTGCTCATCAGCATTTTTATTTAAAAAAAATAATCTTTGGATTCAGGCTGATTTACACTTTCTTTCGAATATCTGCATCTTTTTAATGTAATGTGATATATGAAACACACAATTGTAACATGGTACATCAGGATCCACTGTCACGGTATTGCCTGAATTAGATGGACCAATTCCATGTAATTAACCTATTTTCTAACAATGCTCCTGATAATATCAACTGCTCCGAGAGGTCATAACTGTTTTAACAATATATATCACATGTAAGATGTAGCAACCAATCAACACCTTTCTACCTTTATTACAGATAATGCTACTTTTTGTTGCAGTTTTCTTTTGTACTTTCTTGCTAAAAAAACAATACAAATTATTTAAAATAAAATAAAAAGTAACCTATACTTCAAAGTAGATACTATGCGTAGATACACCGCCATAGGGCTACAACAGAAGTTAATTAAATACGTGAAGAAATAAGTAAAGTGAGGGAACTCAGACTGCTTCCTACAGACATAACTTGCACTTCAGTTGTGAAACAAACTACTCAAACGCCTCTGCATCCCGCTTTGTGGTTTTTACGTTTCGTGAGAACTGACTGCCTATGATGCACAGTTGACCCCCAGGATACATTTGCCTTTTATAGTGAATGTACATACAATCACCTCATCTTGGACTGCTTCCCTTCTACCTCCATTTACAAACCACATGAATGAGGAATGTTCGGTGGTAAATGGCAGTGCATCAAAGGAAATTAAAGCGAGACAAAAGAGAGAATATTTGATTACGTGGTAAATTGCTCTCATTTAGTCCATAACTTTGCACCTGGGGGTATCTGTCCTCAAATAAGAATGGAACACTGCGCTGTGTTGTTTCTCCCCTCTTATCATTCCAGACATAACTGCTTATCCGCCCTGTTAGTTGCAATTTATGGGTTCGGAGGTTTGAGAAAAGGCTTTTGCATGACATGTTTCCTGTTCCCTGTTACAATCAGTTAATTATAACTGCAGGATGTCTAACTGTTAGATATAAACACAGTTGCAGGTGGGAGGGGTCTAGGAGATGCAATCCTTCATGTGTCTCTCGCCCAAATGCCGACCAAAATTGTTTTTTTCTGTTTCGCTTTTATCCCATTTCATTAAAAAAAATAAAAACAAAGAATCACTATATACATATAACGTTTCAATTTCATATGCTGGGACTCAGAAACTGAAATATGTCCTCCGTTCTGTCCAATACTTTGAATACTTCAAGCCAGCGCTACAAACACCTATGAAAATGAAGTTGGAAAACGTTACATGAAATATAGTGGCTGATATAAGTGTAAAACCATGTTTAGCTAAAACAAAAAACAAATAAACTTGATTTTAGAGCACCCAAACTAATGGGCAAAAAAATTGAGTTAAATGTTTCTTCTTCCTTTATAATCATTTGATTATTTTGTCTAAAGGAATCAGCTTTTATTGTAAAGTATACGGATCGTTGCATTTGAAAAGGTGTGGGTCCAGCTATCATGCTTTCTCCTTACAAATGTCTTCAAATACATATTATCTCGTTTGTTTCATTCCACCCCACATTGCTACAATGATTTTAAAGACCCAAGATTTACTGTGTGTAAATATTGCCTCAAATAGTGCTTTCAAGCAGCATGTAAACCTCATCTCAACCGCCTTTCCCGAACACACAAACATGCTAACAATTGTTCACCTCCATTACCACTCCTATACCAGAAGAATGAAACTGCAGCCCAAGAAAGTATGGTTTCAAGGCCTGCATATTCACAGTATTCTTGGTGCTGCCCACAACCAGCCTTTTATAGTACACCCTGAGTAACAAAACAATTGCTGTGAGTAGTTGTGACTTACTCTTGCTGTACTCTTGGTTTAGTAGTGAACCAGGAGGTCAGCAAGAGTAAGTTACGAAAACAAATTTGTGCATCACATTCACCGTGCCTCCACAGGTAACATCCTTCCCCAAAACAGGCTATCAAGACTCAAGAAGCGTCATGTCACCAGGTCCAAAGCACTACACTCAGAGATGGACCTAAATTCTGAAACCCATTCTCAGCTCTGAGTGTCTCTATTTGCAGTGGCCTAGTCTACTTAGAAAACTGGGGTGCTTGCGGGCATTGTCCCTAGCATGTATCCTAGACCATGACACCTTTGGCACTGCTCCACCGCTGCCACTGATTGCCCTTTTGAATGTCTGGTAACTAGGACTGCCATAGTTCCCAGTGCCTAGTAACATTTCTGCTGCACTATTTGTTTTGATTTTGCATTGCCTTCTTGTTCCTGACACTGCACCTTCTTTGACGTCTGCAAGGGGTGCATTTGCCAAGGCTTGTTGGTGCTCCCGCCCAACACCGACCCCACAGTAATCAACATCCGACTTGGGACAGCTCGTGCACAGATCCTGGTCTCCCTCAGTGTGAACTGGTCGTCACAGCTGCTGAGTCAAGGTGCTTGTCAACTCTCCTGCAACTCCCGACATCGGTGGGCATTCGTCTTCCAGATCTACTGGTCACTCATGAGTGACATAGACTCTGTCGCCTTTGCTTGCAGGTACCTCTTAAATAGAATTCACATTCGGATTTCACTGGACACCTCCTCCGTAAGCAGCGGCACTTTCCTGAAGTCCTCCATAGGGTTCGACAGCTTTTTCCGACACCACTCACACCTGTGCACCTGGCTTCCCTGGTGTAGGTAATGTGGGTACTAGGGTATCCTCGAGGGGGGTGGCTCTCCAACATTCTCTCTTCCACGGGGTTTCTTCAGGGTCCACTGGGAAGGGTCCTTAAACTTAAAAAATCCAACTGAGACTTACACTTTGTCTAGTACGGAGAATGCAGTTGTGTTCCCACACTGCACATGATCTCCGTGGGATTCCTAGTTACTCCCCTTGCGAGGTTCCTTGGGGACCCGGCACTTCTACATCCTCTAGACCATGTCTTGATCCGAGTCGTGGTTCTTATACCACTTTCTTAGTATACGGTTTCAATGGAAAGTATTGTGTGCATTGTGCATATCTCCAGGGAGGAGATATCTGAACGTATTAGAGTATTATATAACAAATACACATGTTTTATAAATACCTTGTGTGGTTCTTTTTTACCTAATCTATACATATAAGATTGTGTTCTGGTAAAACAAGCTGCTTTTCACTCCTTCTAAACTAAGCCTGAAGGGGGTTCTTCACAGCTATCACTTAGAGAGCTTTCTATGGTTGTATAAAACCTCCTAAATCACCATAAGGGTTGTCTGGACAGGTGCAGGGTGTCCACTTACATAAGTGTACATCATGTACCAAGCCAGCGTTTCACATTGGTGGCAGGTGTGAGATTCAAACCCATGTCTCTGTAGAGACTGGAGCAGGAAGAGTAAGGCTTTGTCCTCCTCACAGACTTCATAGTGAAGATCAGTCTCTTGAGGGAGATAATCCAAGGGAGTTACCACAAGCAGGAGAGTCAGGGCAGGCCCCGAGCAATCAGGGGAGCCCAATAGAAGTAATGGTGACCCTTAAATGGACCCACTCGCCCGAGGCACTGGAGTAGCATGAGGACCTCAAGCAGCTCACAAAAAGATGCAGGCCACAATGCACACAATGTGGTGTGGCCAAAGAGATGACCTTACTCACTGTGAAGGTATTGCCTCAGAGGAACTTGGGCCTGAACAGGATGAGTTCTTGGGGCCATGTGGCCCTTCCAGGGCATATTTGAGTTTGGAGCAACAGACCTGCCCCTCTCTTGAACCCTTCAGACAGCAAGCTGCTGCTGAGGCTTAAGGGAATATCAGTGGGTTCCATAGGATCTATTGGGATGAAGGCATTCTTTACTCAGAGGGTAGAGACCCCAAACCTGGTACCACCAGGATGTTGGTCATGCCTCAGAAGTTTAGAGGTTTTCTACTCACCCTTGCACATATTATTCCATTGGCAGGACACTTAGGACAAAGTAAGACTTGTGACAGACTTGTCCCTCACTTTCACTGGGAGCGTACCTGAGGCCATTTGCCGGCCGCCACTTGCCGCTGTTGCTGCGAGCCCCCTGGAGACCCTCGGGTCATTGTGGGGTGTTCCAGCCCTTTTGGATTGCCGATGAACTGCCCCTGCCTCCCGCTACCCTGCTCCCACTGCCACCTGGGGAGCCAGCCGCCGAGTGGAGCGCAGGAGGACTACAAATCCCAGCAGCCCACGCAACCCGCGTGGTCACTCATCAGCGCCAGGAGGCGCATTAAAAGAGAGGCTGCCTTGCTGAGCGGGGGGAGCGTACCTGAGGCCATTTGCCGGCCGCCACTTGCCGCTGTTGCTGCGAGCCCCCTGGAGACCCTCGGGGCTTTGTGGGGTGTTCCAGCCCTTTTGGATTGCCGACGAACTGCCCCTGCCTCCCGCTGCCCTGCTCCCACTGCCACCTGGGGAGCCGGCCGCCGAGTGGAGCGCAGGAGGACTACAAATCCCAGCAGCCCACGCAACCCGCGTGGTCACTCGTCAGCGCCAGGAGGTGCATTAAAAGAGAGGCTGCCTTGCTGAGCGGGGGGAGCGTACCTGAGGCCATTTGCCGGCCGCCACTTGCCGCTGTTGGTGCGAGCCCCCTGGAGAGCCTCGGGGCATTGTGGGGTGTTCCAGCCCTTTTGGATTGCCGATGAACTGCCCCTGCCTCCCGCTGCCCTGCTCCCACTGCCACCTGGGGAGCCGGCCGCCGAGTGGAGCGTAGGAGGACTACAAATCCCAGCAGCCCACGCAACCCGCATGGTCACTCGTCAGCGCCAGGAGGCGCATTAAAAGAGAGGCTGCCTTTCCTCGCGGGACGCCGGGCGAAGCCCGGGCAAAGGGCGGGCCGTCTGTGGCCGTCCGGGGACGACCAGGGACGGTACGGGACACCCCTCTTGGCACGGACACATGGGGTCAGGTACTGTTTAGTGTGGATTTGGACTGACCACCTGTGTTTCAAGACTATAAACGATTCGGTGATCCCAAGATGTTGCCATAGGGGGTTTGGGGCCCAAGATCTTTAAGTCATATGTTAAGTGTGGAACTACTGGGCTACTCATTATAAGGATTCGTGGTTTCCGTGGGGGGAGGCTAAGAGGTAAAGAGCTAGACTATAACATGTCCAACCATCCTAAAACACGCTCGGTTATGAGTAAAGCTCGCCAAACTGAAACCCCCAAACAAACATTGGTAAAACCAAAAGACTTACCCCCAAGTAAAGGGAAAAAACCCACCGCTATTGACCTGATGTTAAAGAAGGTATCCGGGGAAATAGAACGCATGGAAAGGAGCCTATCCTCTTCACCTAACACAGGTGTAGCCACTCCAACACCCTGTAGAGACCCGTTATTAGCTGAGAGTCCAAATATGACGGGGAATGTAGCCTCCCCAAATAATGGGACTGACGCCGTTCCCTGTGCGCAACTTCCACCTTCCCCAGGGTTAGAAATTTCAGGCCTTAGCGATTTGACCCCCCAGAGAAAACCAACACGTCGGGGGAGGATTAAGGGTCAACAGAGGCAAAATAAGCCACTCACAAGGGATGTCCGCTCCAAAAAAATTAGGCAAGAGGTTATCCTGGTAGATGATAACGTGCACACAAATATAAACCCACCAGGATGGATCGAGGAAGTCCTAAGAGACCTCAAAAAACATCTAGAAACCTTTCTAATTGCTCAGTTGAAACCCATTATAAGCAAGGTGGATAAAATAATGAACGAGTTGTCTAAACAAAGTAAGATACTAGAACTCACAACCAAGAAACCCCCCATTGACCCCAACCAACCAAGCAATGTGGCCACTAATGACAACATTGACAAAAACACACTGTCAAGTAACAACTGTGTTAGCCATACCCAACATACAATTGCCCAGATACACGATGCGACGAAAGTTTCCCAAGAGCAGAGAGGGAGATCAAATCAAGCTCAGAAAAGGGGATACAATCACAAGATGAGCTCTAAAATCATTGATAAAGCCCCCCCACAACCATTAATGCAATTGGGGCAGATAGACCACTACCCAAGAAATGGTCCCCACAGCTCATCCTACATGGACTCTGACCCCTTCTCTATTAGAGACAGTCCCCCTCCACACATAAATCTTCCTCCAGTTGCCAGCCCCTTTGTTATAGTGTTTGCAGGGGTCCCGGAAATAAGGGCCTCAGATAAAGAATCTCATTCCCAACTACATGCGAAGATCTCTAAGTGGTTGAATATACACAGACCATTAAACAATGGGGAAAGAGGAGAGATAGTCCATGTGAGAAGAGTTAATTGGCTTGGTGGTAGAAAGAAGGACATAAGAGGGGATTGCATAGTAGCACATTTTAGAGACACTAGACTTTTGGATTATATCCTGAAGAACCCCAACAGAAATCTCACTAGCACAATCTGCGCGCTCCCGCTGGGGTATTTCTATCCAAGGAGCAGGAGTAGTAACAATGCTAACAACGCTGATAATGTTGGGTGGCACCCTGTAATGCCACATAACACACAAAGAGTTAGACCCACAAGCTACCCTGATCATTTTCTACCTCCACGAGATTACTCCCAGTGGAGAAATAGATTTGCCCCTTTGCAGTCACTTGAGGAAAATGACTGACTACCTAGGATGGAAAATGAGCCCGTAATACCTTTAGCAACTGGGGAACTCTTAGTGTCTGCAACAGAGGTTGGTCCTGTCAGCGCAAGGAATGAGCAAAAATTGAGGCTGGAAGAACCCCCTAAACAGGCCGAGACTGATAATGCCATAGAACCCATAGAATCAGGTGATTCTATAACAAAGCTACCCAGTACAGAGGTTAGGAAGGCGAATAGGGCTGGACTAACTCTTCTGTCTTGGAATATAGCAGGTTTAGGGGCCAAACTTAAGAATAAGGAGTGGAAGGAATATATAAGGGGTTTTAATATTATAGCTCTACAAGAGACATGGGCTCGAGATTCAGACTCCTGTCAACTGGAGGGCTATAAATGTTTTTTTAGATCAGCCAAAGAAGTGAATTCTGGGAGAGCAAAAGGAGGCTTAGTGATATATGCAGATCTAGACCTAAAGGGCACCTGGTCACAACCGGACTGGGCGTCAGACACAATACAAGCAGTTTCATTGCAGGGGCAGGGGCAAAGACTTCTGATTTTAAACTTTTATAACCCGGGTTCAAGTGATGGAAACTTCCCCATTCTGCTAGAGCTTGAGAGTAGGCTCAACAAGGAAACAGATCTAAGGCAGGGAGGGCTTGAACCAACTATCCTGTTGATGGGGGATTTTAACTGTCATCTGTGCCCCAAGTTACTCCCCATCTCTCCTGATTGGTCTTCCTGCCCTGTAGAAAAGGGACCCCATTTTGAACACAGTAAGGAGGGCACACTAATGATGAAGCTTCTAGACAGCTTTGCGCTTACCCATACAATGGATCTGGTGCCGTTGAAAGCAGGGGAGACTCCCATACCCACATTCAAAAGGTAGAGGCTGTGCGTCTATAATAGACTTTATAGTAATCTCTGCCTTTGTTAAAGATCAGATTATAAGAGCAAGAACGGAGTGGAGCCCATGGAGCGATCATAATCCCCTCTCCCTGGAAATTAAATATAATGATCTACCAGCAAAAAACATGGGAGGAAGTACTGTTATCCAACCAACGGATCAAGGGAGGCGTATAAGGTGGGCAATGATTAACCCGCAAGATTTCTACACTAACCTAGTGGGCAAAGGGAAAGAACACATAGACACCTGCCTAGATCTTGCGATAGAGGGTAGAGGACTGGTTCTGGCTTATGAATCTCTAACCAAAATAGTGGATGGGCTATTAAAAACTAAAAGGCCGTTCAAGGTACTATCCTCACCAAGATAGTTCGATACAAACTGCTCGAGGGCATTAAGAGAATTAAAACAGAGTTTAAAGAAGGCCCCGAGAGACAAAAATGAAATCGCCCACTGTAGACAGAATTACAAAATGCAGGTTAAGAGAAGGAAGAGTGCTCTTCAAAAGGAAGTTTGGGCAGACCTTAGAGAAGCAGGAGAAAATAGGGATTACGCCCAATTTTGGAGAATTATAAATAGGCCCTGTCACCAAGACTCAAGCTCACCAGTAATCAGTACCAATATACTACCAGACCAATGGACTAACCACTTTAAAACCCTGTACAATCAACAGGAGGTAGTTATTGGGGATGGGATTTGGGAGGGACCCAGGGCAACCGATTTAGAATTCTCTTTGTCGGAAGTTCTAAAAGCAGTGTCAGGGCTGACGCGTAGTAAGGCACCAGGCCCGGACGGCACCCCCCAGACCTATTTTTAAGTAATACTGATCTATGGGCACCGATTATGACCCGAGTACTTAATGCCGCAATTAAATCCGGTTTACCGAGATCTTGGTCAAGCGCAGTGATTGTCCCCATATACAAGAAAGGCTGCAGGGACAATCCACAGTGTTACAGACCAATCTCGCTGATTGATGTCTCGGCCAAAGTATTAGGTAGGGCAATTCTCAACCGCCTGATAGAGTGGACTGGTACCCATAATACCTTGGTGGACACCCAGTATGGCTTTCGGACAGGCAGGTCTACAAGCGACCAATGTCTCAACCTATATCTCTTAGCAGCTAAATACATCAAGTCAGATGACGGGACCCTGTATATGGGATTTATGGACCTGGCAGCGGCATTTGATAATGTTAATAGAGCTAAACTCTGGGCAATTATGTTTGGATTGGGAATCGATCCAGATTTGATTAATATACTCAAGGAACTGCATTGGAACACCACTGCCAAGGTCCGCTATAGCGGGGGGGGGTGAGTACCGATCCCTTCCCGTGCTCTGGCGGGGTGAGGCAGGGGTGTATCCTGGCTCCATTCCTATTTTCTCTTTACATAAATGACCTAGAGAGTGCCCTGCTGACACTGGGAACTGACTGCCCAAGAGTGGGATCGCGCCATATACCGGTTCTGTTGTACACAGATGACGCGGTCCTCCTCGCTCGAACAGCAGTGAGTCTGCAGCTCCTAATCACTGGTTTTGCTGAATTCATGAGGAATCTGGATCTTTCTGTCAATCTAACCAAGTCCTTCATCATGGTGGCAGGGAAAAAACCTCACAAGAGATTTGTGTTCAAAATAGGAACCCAGGTTTTGGACACTGTGACCACTTTTCCATACCTGGGTCTCCTGTTTGATGAAAAGATTAAGTTTGCCCCACTGATTGAGGAAAGGTCCAGGAAACTTGTTTCAGCAAATGGGGCCATACTAAACTTCGCACGAAGGATGGGACGTTGGTCTCCTGAACAGGTGATGACACTGTACAGAGCGGTCAGTATTTCCAAAGCCACCTACGGAGCAGAGGTGTGGGGGTTTAGAGATGCACATCAGATACAAGTGGAGGAAGACAAATTTTTAAAGAAACTATTAAAGCTACCTCAGAGCACCCCGGCAGCAGTTACACATAAAGAGCTGGGCACCCCATATATATCTGACCTGATTAGAGTGAGACCAGTTTTGACCTGGCTTAGAATTTGGTTAAACCCAAATGCGGAATTAACTACACAGATCATTAAGGATTGTCTCCGGAGAGACAGATGGTTGCAAATCCCCTGGTTAAAATACATTAAAGAAACTCTAGAGTCTATTGACCAGCAAATGTTATTTTCTGACCCTTCAAACGTGGATAGCTCTTGCAAATATTATGTCCAAAAGCAGCTGTTACAAAAATACGACTATAGGAGGAATGAACTTGATTCTAATAAGTCCTCGGTGGCAGCCCACTTGCTTGTAAGCAATGAAATGGGTATGGAACCGTATCTTTTTTTAATTCATAGCCAACATGAGAGGTTTTTAATGACTCGTTTTAGGCTCAATTTGTTACACAATCTTTTAGCCTACCCGTCTAGTTTCACAGTAACAATTGAGCAGAAGGGTGCCTGCGGCTGCGACAATAGGTCTCCGCAGGACACCCTTCATTTTGTACTATTTTGTTCTTTTTATAAAATGCCGCGTCGAAGATTCCTGGTGGACACTCTAAAGGAATCAAAAAATGTATCACGCCAAAACTGCTTTATTATTTTTACAAAGAGCAACTGAGACCCGTACCCTGTGTACTATTATGAGTTTTTTTTAAATTGTGGTCAAACTAAGGAATACAAGGGGTTGATGGAGGATGATATGAACTTACTGCTCCCTTTTCTTGGTTAAAGCTTGTAAATAATAATAATTTTTAAAACCTGTTTTTAATATTGTAATGTTCAGTCTGATTATATGTGTACATGTAATGTCATGGATTTTTATGATGGTTTTCTACCACCGAAATAAATAAAGAACTGAACTGAACTGAACACTGGCCCCATATGTCTGAGGTCACAAAGTAGTTTTGTCGGTACTGTGCCACTTGCCAAGCCAGTGGCAAGTCAGGTGGCATCACAAAGGCCCCCTTAATTCGACTTACAGTGGTTGAATTTCCCTTTGAGAGGGTTGGGAGTGACATTGTTGGTCCCATGAACCCTCCTGCAGCATCTGGGCACAGTCATATCTTAGTGGTGGTGGACCATGACACGAGGTACCCAGAGGCCATTACCCTTAGGACCACTACAGCTAGGATTTTTTTCCAGAGTGGGCTACTCTAAGGAGGTTCTAACTGACAGAGGTACCAACTTCATGTCAAGTTGCATAACTGCAATTTGGAAAGAGTGTGGAGGGAATTACAAATTCACCACACCCTACCATCCTCAATACAACGGGCTAGTTGAAAGGTTCAACAAGACCCTAGAGGGTATGATCATGGGTCTCCCACAAAAGCTTAGACGAAAATGGGATGTCTTTCTACCCTGCCTTCTCTTTCCCTACAGAGAGGCTCCTCAGATGGGGGTTGGCTATTGTCTTTTTGAACTTCCAGTTAGGGGTCCTATGTGTCTGGTGAAGGAGGGATGGAGTTACCTCTCAAACCTCCAAATCAAGACATAGTGGACTATGGGCAGAGGTAACACTCTGCTGACACTGCTGCGCTAGCACTTTCTCTCGTTCAAATTTCTTTTTAACAAAACTGTTGTCACTCGTTTTTAATTTGCACTTAAGCCTACCTGCACTTGAGCTGGACTCCTCCTCGCTTGTTTACTCCCCGGTCCACCCCAGCAGTACCCATGCTGTTTGAGTGGAGGGAGCATCCGGGGCTTGAAGGAGAAAACCACTGACCCCCTGCACTTCCGGTGTGCCATTAATGGGCAGCCACCTTGGTAGGGTGACGTTCTAGCCTTTCACCCATACCTGGCTATTTTAGGGCTTGATGGCACCGACGTGCAGTGAACGCGCGCAGCGGGAGTGCCACCAGTGCGCCAAAGGCAAGCCTGTCTGTGCCCGTCCGCACCTGGACCTGGCCCAGGGCAAGACCCCCTGGTCCTACCAAACCAGTACCTCCAGGCATGAAGTATGTCTACACCAGTAAACAACTGAAAGATATCCTCCATTTCAAAGGCAAACAGACCTGCCCTCACCTCGATATGGAGACTCTAGTCACTCAGCCCACCACCAGAGGCGCAATCAGCCCTTTCAAACTGGTTACCCACCTCAGATCATCACCCATTCCCACCCACTCTTCGCCCACAAACCACCAAAATATCCACTCAGCCCTTATAAATGCACGTTCCCTTCCTAAACACAAATATGAAATATCCTCTCTCCTAGAGGTCTATGATCTGGATCTTATATTTATCACAGAAACCGGGGGTGAGCAATATTCTAGTCCAGAATTCTGTACCGCGACCCTGAAGGCTTCTGCACACGCAGACATGACAGATCCCTTAAAAAAGGAGGAGGCTTGGCGCTCATCTATCGAGACAAGTACTCAGTCAGGACAGAGACAATTCCCTCTACGGTTTGCGAAGCTCTTACCTTTTCGATATCGCTCACTCAATCCCAATCATTCAAGGGAACCCTCCTTTATCGCCTACCGGACTCTCGTACTGAAATCCTCTCAGTCATCGGCAGTTTCACCTAGAGGCTCATGAAGACAAGGACACTTCATCTCTTACATCAGAACTAGAGGCGGTAGGTCTTTCACAATTAGTGATGAGCCCCACACACTCAGCCAGCCACACGCTGGACGGTCTGTTCTCAAACAACCAGCAAATTTCTCGAAGGTGCGTCCTTCCTCTTACCGAGACAGATCACTCTGCGGTTCTATTTGACATTCACATAGAGAGGATTAACCCTTTGCACACTAGCCCCCCCAAGCAGTTCAAGGCGTGGAACAGCATAGATCATCATCGCCTCAAATCCCACTTGCTATCCACCCAACACTTTACCATTCAAGATCCTGAATTAGCCTCCACTAATTACTCAGAATGGCTTCACAACTCATTCAGTGCATTAGTACCAATTAAAACTGCCTCCAAAAACGGGAATCCCCTTCTGCCCCTTGGTTCTCTGAGGCGCTTAGACTTGAGAAACAACAATGCAAGAATCAAGGAAGACACTGGCGTTGAGATTATGACAATGCGAGGCAAGATGGCGGCCGCAACTGTGGCCGAGTGAGGTGCTTCGTCCATAGCTCTGTATGATTCCCCTTCACCCCCGTAACTGGTTGTGATTTCTCCCCCGACAGTTAGAACGACACCCGTGAAACAGTATTGCAGTGCTATGCTGAGTTGGGGCTTACTGTTCTGACGGTGCTCAGAGTCTGCGGTGTCCATTCCAGCCCGACTGCGGTATTCATTTCAGCCTGGCCCGGTCCGGCACAGCTAACGCCGACTTGATGGGCTGCAGCTGAGGCGCGTTACGACTGGGGAGGCGCCGGCGCGAAACGCTCTGACCGTACTGGCCTCAGCGGGCGAGGTGTTGTTTCCACGCCGCTTCTACGGCTTCTACACTTTCTACGGCCCGGATTTTGGTAGCAACTGCAGAAAACAAAGAGCAGGAGCGGAGAGTGCGGTGCTGTAGACCCGAGCCACTTTGAATAGTTGAGAGACCGCACGTTACCCATTATCGCCTCTCAGACGCAGCGGATACTGCTTGCAGGTAAATGGCGCCGAAGGGTAGAAGCGGTGTAAGGACCCGCGGGGGTACACCTGCGAATACACCCGCTGGTGATACAATTGAACCTGCTGTAATGGTAGTGGGGCAAAGCACTGCGAACGTTAATGTTAATGCTACATCAGCAAGCTGTGGCGTGGTTGCGAGTACAGGCACATACACCAGTGATAGTAATACCGGCAATTCTGACAGCACCGCTTTGAGCTTGGAAGGCAGTAACGTTCTGCAGGGCCAGGCGGCGGCGGCCTCAAAGACACAGGGTAATCGCCAGACCCAGATAATGCATCAGAATCAGGATACCCCTGTGAAACAACGGACTGTCCGGGCAATTTTCAATAAAAAACAAGGGGCAAAGGCAAAATTGGTTGTGGAGTCAGTCGGTGAGGCCTTGGTTGCGGTAGACCAAGAAAGTGGAACTAACACTATTTCAATGGAACCCTTGGCAGTGAATGGCGGTAATGCAGTAATATTAACAGCTATAGAAGACAGCAGTTCACTGCCAGGTCCAAGCACTGACGCTACTACTTCAGTGACCGAGAAGGGCAGTGAGTCAGAATATGCGGGATCTGATGGCAAGTTCTACTCCATGTCTGATTTAACGACTGCATCAGACAAGGAGCATGATGAAGATAGTTCTAGTAATCCAGGCGATTGGGGGGATTTGCCGGATGACGAAGAAGGAGAGGAGTTTGAACAATCCCTGCCCCATGAAACAGTAAGAAAGGCGGTGGAGGTGTGTGAAGAAGGATCAGTGCATGAGCAGAGCCTTCCATTAGCTCAGTTTAACTTGGATGAGGATCTTGAGGAGGACTCGATTACTCTTGGCTTAATTTATAAGAGTATAATGGCACATCGCAGCGAAACCAAAGCAGAAGGCTTACTCACACAAGGCGCTGTAAGGAAACTCCAAAACACAGTGCGGCGCTCGGTTAAGACCTGTGCAGAAGTCACCACCCTTGTGGTGGAGGTGGAGGAGAGAGTTTCCTCAGCAGAGTACTGCCTGGCTAAGCAGCAAACAGCCATTGAGACTCTGCAAAAATCCAAAACAGACGTGGACTGGAAAATCACAGACTTAGAGAACCGCGCGCGACGCAACAACTTGCGCGTGCTAGGCATAGCTGAGTCAAAAGAAGGTACAGATCCACGGACATTTATTATCCAGCTCCTAAAGGAAGCCTTTCCGGAACTTAATGCTTGGAATTGGGAAATTGAAGTGATTCGGGCACATAGGTTTCCATTCGTGGTGCGGCAGCATGGTAAAGAGTGATAACCTGACCAAAACTCATACCCCAGGGCGATTTTAATCTGCCTTAATAACTATCTACTTCGAGAGGCGCTTTACGATCTGGCACGCCCCGAGAAAAAACAGAGTGGCTTGGGGAGTGAGTTTTTTGTGCGCCCGGATTTTTGTCCTGCAATGGTGCATGAACGTTGGCAACTGTGGAAATTAATGACACCCTTCCAAGCAAAAGGGGCCCAGGCCTTTTTGCTAAATCCATCTAAATTAAAGATCATCTTCAAAGGCCGAACTAGATACTTCACATCCGGGACGCTTGCACAGGACTACTTGAAGGAAATGGAGAAGAGTTCGAAAAATTAAAGGGACATGATATAGTTCTTTGTTAACAAATGAGCATGTAGCGGTAGTAGACTGTATAGTGGGGGTATCACGGGGTGGATTGAGAAAAATTCTCTTAGATTATAGGGGTTGTCTCTCTCTTATAGATTCTATTCTGTTTCTTTTTGATTTTCGGTAGTCTTTTGTTCTCCCCCTCAAAATTGGAGTGAATATTTGCATGTTTCCTAAGAAAATGTTTGAAATTTAGATTATTGAGTAATGAGTTATTGAGTAATGGGGGCACACAGGATGGTATGCCTTGTAAAGTTCGCGATTTTCCAGGAAATGCCTATGATATATGATATAGGGAATTGGAATAAAGAGAGGGGAGCTCTTCTTAGGGCCTGTTGTCAGGCTGGTAGGCTGATCAACCAGAGTGTCAGATCCCAGATTCTTCGCAGAGGCAGAACTGATGCTGGCTCCCAATGCCCTGTCCCCAGTGACGCCGCTTCACGAGCAACGGCACCAGAGACGGGGAAAGGGGAAGTGGACAGAAAAGAGAGACACTCCAACGACAACTGCACCCACTTGACCTTCTATATTCTATTGGTGGTCAGGACAGCTCGTGGGTTCCTAATGCACAGAGGAAAGAGAGAAAGACAATGCAGAAACTCCAACTACACTTCCCGGACATATAGTACTCAAATCCAGTTTATCCTACCAGTTGTCTTTAGAGCCTTGCCCCTCTCTGTATGTGGTTGCGAGTGGTTACCATGAAGGAGTGAACAACACTGAAAAAAGGAGGACACCCCGTTAGGAACTGAATTAGAGGAAATGCTCCTTAATCTTCAACCCAGTATTCCCTCGCCTACCTTCTTCTATGGTAACGTTGCTGCCAAATGGGAAGATGCGCGCAAAAGGGAACCAGGAAGGTGAAAGGGGGGAGGGAAGAGATAGGGGCAGCGCAATAGGGGAGCTCTGAGGAAAACTAGAAGGTCTTCCAGACAATTGGAAAAGTCTTACTTGGTCCTTCAGGGGATGCCGACTTGCCGTCCTCCGCCGTCCGTAGACTTGTCCTAGCTGCGGGGTTGGAACTGCAAGTTGAGAATATTTTTTCCTCAGGAAGAATTCAGAAGACTTTCTCACAAAAACTCCTCAGACTCTTGCTAGAATAACTGTCAAAGTGCAACCTGCTCTCGACGGACTTCTCTTCTCTAACGCGTCGAAAGACGAGAACTGTTCACAGTCTTGGTTCTCTCAGCTAACCCAACTTCGACTCTGGACTAAGATATTTAGGAACAGGACTATGAATTATTCACACAGAAACACTAACTCGAAACTCCTGTGAGCGCCTTGGATTGCGGCCACTCACGGTAAAGTCTATTTTGAAGTGCGCAGTTCTCAGCGCTCTCGCTCTTCAAGATAGCGGGAGACTAGAACGTCGCCGAAATGTCACCACGGCAATAGCGGCGACCATCTTGAATTCCCTAACTAATTCACATCTACCCAGAAGTTCACCATTCTAGGTTTCACCACAACCCTGAATGACTTCTTGGGGTGGAAATGTCCTGTGTAGTATATAGAGCTGACTGAATGATTCCTGACACAGAGAGAGAGATCGAGGGTGGGGGCAGGGGAATCAAATAGGGGGGCACTGGGCAAAGCACTTCCACATCGCAGAGGACATGGTCCTTAAGCATCATAAAGGGTAGTGGGGGGCCAGAGGGGGGTGAAGGGTGGTTTCGAGGGGTGTGTGGGTTGGGGGGGGGGCACGGGGGAGGGGGGGTTGAAAAACAGCAAACAGTACATGAGCACAGGATGGAAATGGGTTTACTGTCGGGAGTCAGTGTTTTTTTTAGTTCTGTGGAGCTAGTGGAGGGAAGTCAGATACAGCTAAATGGCAGGTAGGGGCATCAGGATAGGTATGCTGAATGTGAGGGGGCTGAACAAAGTGGATAAAAGATGGCGGGTGGCGCAGGAGGTACGAGCTCTCTATTGTGATATAATCTGTCTCCAGGAGACCCATATAGTATGGTCAAAGTGGCAATTGCTGGAAGAGCTGGGATTTAATCTTATAGCCTGTACTAAATACTCTGGTACGGCCAGAGGAGTTGCAATCTTGGAGAAAAAAAATATAGGCAACACAGGCAGAAGCCTAACTAACGGATTAGGTAGGTGGGCAATTGCAGAATGTGTGGTTGGCCCTACAACATTCACGATTTGCGCAGTCTATGGGGCTAATTTAGATGAAGCAACCACCTTAGAGTTTCTAAATGTCGAGTTTGCGACTTGGCCCACGCCACTGATCCTGTGCGGGGATTTAAATATAAACTTAGCACCTAATAGCCTATGTAATGAAAAGTCGAGATATAGTGGTAGGAAACCGCAAGTCTTTAAAGCCTTGCAGGCACTAATGATAGCTCATGGGTTGGTGGACGCTTGGGCTTTTCTAAGGGGGGTAGCCCCGGGATACACTTTCTTTTCTTTCCCCCATCGGAAGTTAGTGCGGCTGGATTATTTTTTTACTCCCCAATTGTTATTAAACCAGGCTGTCATTCAGGTATATCCAAGAATTACATCTGATCATGGGCCGGTAGTTCTGTCATTAACCGGCATAGTAACAGTCACAAGGCCAAGGGGATTTTCTTTTGACCGTAAACTATTATTAGAGCAGCAATTCATTGAATATATGAAACAATGGATCACTACTCTTTTTAATATCAATCGTGGTAGTAGTAGTGTGGGCTGCGTTTGGGATAGTTTTAAGGCCGCCTTTAGAGGGGAAGCTCTCAGTTTTGGTTTATATAATCAACAAAACAGGCAGCAAAATTCCAAGAGCTATACCAAGAGTTGATAAAGGCCGAGGGGTCACTTATGCAGGGCATCCAGGCTGGCACGGATGGCGAGGCAAGTGGCAGATGTCTCGCCCAAAAATTAAGATTAAGGGAGGCAGCTCAACGGATAGACAATATTCTAGATTTAAATGGTGACTCTGTGGTGGCATTTTGGAGGTGTTTAGACAATTTTATGAGGTATTATACCGAAGAGATGAGTACGATAAGGACGGTGCGGCCACTATTATTAGCCAGTATTGTATGGCAGATCTCCCTGCGGAGGAGATAGAAGGGCTAGAAGTTCCCATTTCATTAGATGAATTAGAATTAGCAGTTAATGGCCTGGCAACGGGTAAGGCGGCAGGGCCAGACAAGCTACCCTTGGAAATTTATAAACTTTTTTTTCTGTTTTAAAGGTAGATCTCCTGGCAACAATGCGAATGGCCCAGAAAGGTGTCCCCCCTATGACTTGGAATGAAGCATGTATAGTTATGTTCCACAAAAACGATAAACCTGCGAATTTGCCCGGCTCTTACCGTCCCATCTCGCTTTTAAATGCGGATGGGAAGATATACTCGAAGATTTTGGCCAATAGGCTATCTTCTGTTATCTCCGCATTAGTTTCCACTACACAACATGGGTTTATTCTGCATCAAGGAACGGCGAATCATGTCAGCCGTGTGATAACTTTTTTTGATTATGTTAATGTAACCCGGGAACCACTTTATTTAATTTTATTAGATGCCGAGAAGGCCTTCGACCGGGTCTCATGGTGCTTTTTATGGGATGTCATGAGGCGACGGGGCTTCGGGCCAGAGTTTATTAAATCCTTGCAGACACTGTATCATCAACCTGTAGCCCGTATCAGCACCATGGGACTCGAGTCGGAGGTGGTTCAAATACAGAGGGGCACCAGGCAAGGATGCCCCTGTTCTCCGCTTTTATTTTCATTATATATCGAACCGTTTTTAAGAATGCTAGAATCTAGTTTTAGGATTCAACCAGTGGCCATACAAAATTATCAGTTTAAGGTCCTCTCCTACGCGGATGATGTGGCAGTCGTTACCCCGAGTCCAACTATAGTGATGCAGGAGATCGAACATTTAGCTACAGAATTTGGCGTGGCTTTTGGCTATAAATTGAATACGACCAAAACTCAGTTGCTATGTGCTAATATGTCGAAGTATTCCGATCCAAGGGTGTGCCAAGAAGTTACATATCTGGGGGTCAAGCTTAGGGTTTCTACAACTGACCAGGTTAAATCAAATTGGGAGGTTCTATTATCGGGGGTAAGGAAACAGTTAGACTCAGCGGAATGTTTGCATCTCTCCGTAGTGGGGCGATGCAGTTTATTAAAAATGATGATACTCCCGAAAATACTTTACTTTTTTAGATGTGTCCCCTTAGAAATTCCTAAGGCGAGTTTGGCACAGCTCCAAGCTATTTGTATGCGTTTTATGTCGTCTGGGGGTAAGGCCCGTCGTGCTGGGCGATATATTATATTGCCTAGAAAGCTAGGCGGTTGGTCAGTACCAGACTTTACGCTGTACTATTATGCTTGCATGATTCAAGGTATGAACATTTTGTTAACAGAGGCTAATCCCTTGGATATTGCTGAATGCCCATCCATATACCAGATGTTACTGGGGGTGAAAGCCAAAAATTGTCTGTTTTTGCACCTTGAGTGCAGTTACTACAAGCGCACGAGATTTAAGGTCTTGGAGGGTGCATATAAGGTTTGGAGAATATTAAGGGCTATGTTTGGCTTCGAGAAAATTTCTTGGTATACACCACTGGTATCTTCAATATTCTTGCCTGTGGATTTGTGGGATCGGGTGGTGCATAATTGGAGGTCGAAGAAAATAAGGGTGGTGGGTGACCTTTATTCTGAAGGTTGTCTCAAATCTTTTGAACAATTGCGGGAACAGTACCAGCTCCCTAGGGAGAACTTTGCTAAGTATCTACAGATTAGGAATTGTTTGGTGAATAGTGGAGGCATTTTTCAAGTTAATCCCTTGATAGAAGATAATATGAAAGCAGCAAGGATAGGTACGCTATACTGTCACATGTTAAGCACTAAGGCCAATGATATTGAACAACACAATTCTAAATGGGGAATTAAACTGGGTAGGCAGGATATACAAATAGAAACTTCTCTGAAAATGGCTAAAAATGTATTCCTTTCTGCAAAGTTATCTGCGCAGCACTTCAAATCACTTTTTAATTTATATTATACACCAGATAAGGTGTCAAAATGGCCTGGGGATTTAATTGGGAAATATTTTCGCTGTGGATACCCATCTGCAGATGATGTTCATATTTCTTTTGGGTGTCCATCGTTAGCATGTCTACTGACGCAGGTGGAAAAATGTTTATCAGAGATTATTGGTACTCCAACACAATTATCTGCTACGCAGATTCTCTTAGGTGTGGAAATGGGACTGGTGGAGACAGGAATAGCAAAGCAATATGCTAATTTAATATTTTTTGCTAAAGCAGTATATAGACTTAGCATAGCCTCTTTTTGGCAGCAACAGGAACCGCCTTCTTTTGAAGTTTGGAGGGCACGCTTCTTTGCAGTATACAATATGGAATATAGATTATATGCCCTTAAAGGCAATCGAAAAAAGAAGCTCGGCGAGCAAATATGGAGCACAGTGTCGCATTACCTTGAGTCCGGAACTTGAACCCCGGCTCTGCCTTGATCACTTAATGTTAGTAATTTAAATGCCTCACTCTCATTGCTCCACATTGTAACTTAGAATTTATGACTGCTTATATTGTTTTTTACAGCTCTCTTTTTGAATCATGTATGTTTTATTGTTATTAATTTTGTTCTGATCGCATGCTGATTTGAATGCCAGTAATTGTATATCCTAATTGTTAGAGTGACTCATCCCTACTGACTCATGTACTTTGCAAAAATAAATTTTAAAAAAAGAGATTACGACAATGCAGAAAAAATCCGTTACAAGGAATTATTGACCAAACACAAACTTCTCATTATCTCCGAGAAAAGTAACTACTACCTTAGACAAATCGAAACTGCCCAAGATTCTGCTAAGCAGCTGCTCCAGGTAATGGCCAAGCTATCAGGGCCACCGACGAACTCCTCCAAAGACGCCACCCAAGATCTCTGTAATTCATTGGCCAGTTCCTTTCAAGAAAAGGTTAGCCATATCTACGCCAACTTCGCAGCCCTAATGAACTTTGGCAACCAGGCCGATGACCCCAGTGACGATGTAATGACTCCTAATTTCTCTGAATTTAACTAGGTCTCATCAGAACAAATCACAAACCTTATTTCCAATGTCAAATCCAGATCCCGTAATGACCCTTGTCCCCCATCTGTTCTGAAATCAATCCCCGACCTGATAGGCCCGAACTTAGCAAACATCTGCAACTCGATGTTCCGTACAGGTACTTATCCTTCCATTTGGAAAAAGGATATCATCAAGCCTATGCTAAAGAAGAAGAATCTGTTCACTTCAGAAACTAAAAACTATAGACCCATTGCTTGACTCCCTCATCCAGCAAAAATCTTCGAAAAAAACATGAACACACAGCTGGCCCAGTTCATCGATGAAAACAACGTACTGGATGACACACAATTTGGCTTCAGAAAGGGCCATGACACAGAGACAGCCCTTATTAAAGCCTCTGATAAAATCTGGATGGTACTAGATCACGGTGGTGCCGGGGTCCTTGTGCTGTTGGATTTATCTGCAGCCTTTGACACGGTCGGTCATACCACTTTGATCGACCGTGTCTCAGCCATCGGCATCAGACACAAGGCCAAAGCCCTCCTGTCCGCCTTCCTATCTAATCGGATTCAGCTAGTAAGTTTCGGTAGTTTCAACTCCTCACCATTCACACTTCGCTGTGGTGTGCCACAAGGATCATCACTGAAACTGACCTTATTTAACATATATGTGTTGGACCTGGCGGTGGTGATCATATCCCATGGGATGGGTCTAACATCATACGCCGATGATACGCAATTGGTGCTAGCAATACACAATGATGGAGGGACAGTTGCGGCAAGGTTTCAAGAAGGAATGTTAGCCATCCGTGCATGGATGGCTAACAATTGCCTCAAATTAAATTCATATAAAATTGAGGTGATGACCTTTGGCAATCTCTCCCCTGTCTGATCCCCTCTATGGTGACCAGCCAAGCTGGGCTCACCTCCGTCCCCCTCACAAAGGTCAGAAACCTGGGTGTTATGTTTGATGACAAGCTGTCTTTCATACACCACGCTAATGCAGTTGTCTCCTCATCCTTCTACGTCCTCAGGATTAACCATGAGCGCAAAATCCGTTACGCTCGCGGATTTTGTGAATTTTTGGTAAATTCGCGATCCGCGAACTCCCGCGAATTTACCGCGAATTCGCAAATCCGTGAGCGGCGGATTCCGAGGGCAAAAGTTCAAGCCTTGCTGGCCTGTTGTAAGTATTTTACGATGGTGCCGGCAAGCTGCCAGCGCCATCCTAAAATAGTTACTAAATTAGCTTCAACAGGAAGCACTAATAGATAAAATAAAGCAGGTGCTCGTGCATCTGCTTTATTTTATCTATTCGAGCTTCCTGTTGAAGCTAATTTAGTAACTAGTTTAGGATGGCGCTGGCAGCTTGCCGGCGCCATCGTAAAATAGTAACAACAGGCCAGGCAGGTGTGCCTTCTTCCCAAATATACCATCGAAAATCAGCTGTGATGCTGGACAGAGGCCTTTGCATCCTTGACTTTCACGAGCGCAATCCTCGTGCTGTTCCTGTGGTCAGGAGCTTCTGTATCTTCATCTGCTGCTCTGATCGGTCTCTGACCTTTAATACACACAAGAGGCATGTGCACTCGCATGGAAGCCCCGTCCATTTGGCCCCGCCCACACACTCGCGGTGGGCACCGTCTTCCTGCCATTTACCCACTATGATAGCTCACTCTAGGGACCCCTGCGCCCTTCGGCGCGATTGCATAGTAACACACACCTGGTCGCTGTAGACAACTCTCTGGCACTTTAGGCAGCTGTAGTGTAGTAAAAGCACTATACATTTACCCAACGAGGTATGGCACAAAACGGTGGCGTCTTCTTGAATAAATATGAAGGGCAGGGTTCATTCTGGTACGATGGTCCTGGCACAAAAATTAAACCTCAACCGGAAGCACTTACAGATATCAATTAAGCATGTGCCCTAGTTGAAGCTTAAATTCAGTGACTCATTCATCGGCCCAAAAAACAATCGTGAGCGTTGTCAAGGCTGGGCAGATGTGCCTTCTTCCCAAATATACCATCGAAAATCAGCTGTGATGCTGGACAGAGGCCTTTGCATCCAATGACTTTCACGAGCGCAATCCTCGTGCTGTTCCTGTGGCCAGGAGCTTCTGTATCTTCATCTGCTGCTCTGATCGGTCTCTGACCTTTAATGCACACAAGAGGCATGTGCACTCGCATGGAAGCCCCGTCCGTTTGGCCCCGCCCACACGCTCGCGGTGGGCACCGTCTTCCCGCCATTTACCCACTATGATAGCTCACTCTAGGGACCCCTGCGCCCTTCGGCGCGATTGCATAGTAACACACACCTGGTCGCTGTAGACAACTCTATGGCACTTTAGGCAGCTGTAGTGTAGTAAAAGCACTATACATTTACCCAACGAGGTATGGCACAAAACGGTGGCGTCTTCTTGAATAAATATGAAGGGCAGGGTTCATTCTGGCACGATGGTCCTGGCACAAAAATTAAACCTCAACCGGAAGCACTTACAGATATCAATTAAGCATGTGCCCTAGTTGAAGCTTAAATTCAGTGACTCATTCATCGGCCCAAAAAACAATCGTGAGCGTTGTCAAGGCTGGGCAGATGTGCCTTCTTCCCAAATATACCATCGAAAATCAGCTGTGATGCTGGACAGAGGCCTTTGCATCCAATGACTTTCACGAGCGCAATCCTCGTGCTGTTCCTGTGGCCAGGAGCTTCTGTATCTTCATCTGCTGCTCTGATCGGTCTCTGACCTTTAATGCACACAAGTGGCATGTGCACTCGCATGGAAGCCCCGTCCGTTTGGCCCCGCCCACACACTCGCGGTGGGCACCATCTTCCCGCCATTTACCCACTATGATAGCTCACTCTAGGGACCCCTGCGCCCTTCGGCGCGATTGCATAGTAACACACACCTGGTCGCTGTAGACAACTCTCTGGCACTTTAGGCAGCTGTAGTGTAGTAAAAGCACTATACATTTACCCAACGAGGTATGGCACAAAACGGTGGCGTCTTCTTGAATAAATATGAAGGGCAGGGTTCATTCTGGCACGATGGTCCTGGCACAAAAATTAAACCTCAACCGGAAGCACTTACAGATATCAATTAAGCATGTGCCCTAGTTGAAGCTTAAATTCAGTGACTCATTCATCGGCCCAAAAAACAATTGTGAGCGTTGTCAAGGCTGGGCAGATGTGCCTTCTTCCCAAATATACCATCGAAAATCAGCTGTGATGCTGGACAGAGGCCTTTGCATCCAATGACTTTCACGAGCGCAATCCTCGTGCTGTTCCTGTGGCCAGGAGCTTCTGTATCTTCATCTGCTGCTCTGATCGGTCTCTGACCTTTAATACACACAAGAGTCATGTGCACTCGCATTGAAGCCCCGCCCCAAATCCGCGGGTACGCAAATCCGCAAAATCCGCGGATTTTGCGGATCCACGATCCGTGAATACGCAAATCCGCGAATCGTGGATCCGCAAAATCCACCCATGCTTACTCAGGATGACAAATAAACTCCTACTGTTCGTTCCCATCAGCACCGGTAGAACTCTAATCAGTACACTGGTAATGTCTAAAGTTGACTACTATAACAGTCTCTTAGTCAGTGCTCAGGAAAAAGTCCTAAGTAAGCTACAACTGTAGAACACAGCTGCCAGGATTCTGTCAGGGACCTCCAAGTTTAAACCGATATCCAAGGTGGTGCGACAGCGCCACTGGCTGCCCATGAGAAGCAGAACCAAATTTAAGGCGCTATGCATTGCAAACAAGGCAATCCACGACACAGGATCTGAGTTTCTAAAGAAAGCTCTCAGCTCATATACGCCCAGCAGACCTTTGCACTCATCAGCAGCCTACCTGCTGACTGTCCATCGAACCAAAAAATCTTCATGGGGCGATAGAAGATTCACAGTCTCCAAGACTAGTCCTACCCTGTTAACCTTCAGCAGGCAAGTGAAAATGTGGCTCTTCAACCAATAAGCCACCTGCTACACGGCCTCTTCTCTCCTGCCAGTCCGTAGTGCCGAGACACCCACAGGTATTTGCGCGCTTCACAAGTTACAAAAATAAATAAATAAATATGTACTTGGTCTGCGCTTCCGCATGGCTGAGTACATGAAGAAGGCAAGCAAAAACCTGGAGGCCAGCTAAGAACTTCAAAAAGTTTGGCATGACCAAAATGCTGTCCGGACTGTTTACCAGCCAGGTCAAAAATTGTGGGTGTTGGAGCTTTTGGCCCCAGCAGCTCTCCAAGACAAATGGAGTGGACCCCACACTATACTTGAGCAAGAGGGTAAGGTCACCTACTTGTAAGACCTTTGCACTCCCAGAAGCCCCCATAGGGTGCTTCATGTGAACAGGCTTTTTGTTAACAGGGCTGACATGGGCTCACTCATGGCAACTGATGAGGGACAGGAGGAATAGAGTGACCCTCTTCATTACTCCTCTCTCATAACACTGATGATGGATCAGTTGATGGAGTGGCCTTGGTTGGCAGCCTCACTGATCAACAGCAGATTGATTGCAGGAGAGTCCCAAATCAATTCAGGCATATGTTTTCTTTTGACAACTAGTCAAACCACCTGGTGTACCCATGAAGTGGACACATGTGATAGTCTACCTGTTAAGAATCAGAGATTGCTTCATGTCAGAGGTCCAGAAGATGCTGGAATTGGTAGTAATTGAGCCCTTAGAAAGGTATTGGGATAGCCCTTTAGTCCTAGTGCCTAAACCTCACATCGAGGGTGGAAAAAGAGAAATGAGGTTTTGTTTAGACTACAGAGGTCTTCATGCAGTCATGAACACCCAAAAATCGGAACAACGCAACTCTACACACACAAAGATTGTGCCTGCCGCACCTCTCAACTGGCCAGAAGCCAACCCGTACAAGTAGTATACAAAACAATGAGCTACTAACTACTGTGGTGTGCACTTCCACTGCCCCAGTTGTCCCCAAGGGGTGATCGTTTATGATCAGAAACAAAGATTCTACCCACTGTGGATTGCACCACCCTATATCTTACATATGTCTGTTTGCTTTTGATCTTCTTTATTCAAATTTCATCGGGCAGCCAACGCATTTCGTTCAAAAGAACTTCGTCAGGGCTGTAAAAACATTAAAAAATATGTGTATAATAATATATACAAGTACATCTTTCAATCCTAGCATTCATAATAATAGCACAAAAGAGAGATACTAAACATAATTTTCTCTAATCCTCTACAACACTCTATTTGATAATACAAGATATACTATGAATGCATCATAATCTACCACCGTTATTCAATATCTTCTGTGTGAATTTCCCCCATCATTATTTCTTACTAATTCTAAGGCATTCAAATCTACCCCTCATATTCTCCTCTCATGGTTTTGACCTTAATTGTATATGTCACATTCTTAGGTGTAACCACAAGTATACAGAGGCTACTTGATTATCGCCTCCATTGGTATGGATAGAGTTTTATAGGCACATACATGTCCTTTGTTAGACATATTAACATTTTAAAACCCTAAGGGTAAGGTATTTCACCCTTACATTACCCCAAGCGGCCATTCAAAAAACCCTTGTACAGTCACCTCAAAGCATTAAACAAGTAAATTATTTTCAATTTCATTGCTCCAGAAAGCCATTTTATTATATAAAACACATGTTTAAATTACCTTAGGCCAATTTCTCTACTTGCTGCGATTGTGCCAGTCATTGTTGTTTTGTTGTTTGTGCCTTGTTAGACTGCCTTTTCCCTGCCGCTGCTGCCCCCTACCGCTCCTCCCCCTGCCGGTTCCCACTTCTGCCTCCCGGCTGCTTGTCTTATTTTATTTATTTTATTTATTTTTAGAGTTTTCTATAGCGCGAATCAGACCCAGGGTAGGGTATCAGAGCTCTTTACATATCGAGCAAGGTGACAACAATTAGTGAAAACACATTGTATAACACAGAAAATCATAAAAGTAACAGCATATAGTAAAAGGGTTCAGGTGGAGAGCAGCATTGAGCATTGTTCTGAGCAATAAAAACAAGTTTGAGTTCGTATAGGTCTTAGCTTACTTTCATTAACTCGAAAGTAGAAGTAATTAGGAGGTTGTATAGCTGGGGTCGTGATTGTGCAGATTTAAGGTAGGAATTTGCTCATCAAGAATGAATGATTTTGCCTCCTTTTTGAAGAGAGGCGTAAAGGAGATTTTTCGGATGCATGGCGTATTCTTGGCTCTGCTCCAGAGAAAGCTCTATTGGTGGTTTGGGTCTTGTTGAAACGTGAGGGTTTCAGAAGTAGATTGTCTGCGCTCCTAGAGTGTCTGTTTCCTCCCAATAAGTTACGTTTTTGGGCTAGGTACTGGGGGGTGGTAGCGCCTTGTGAGTGATACAGGCCATCTTTAGGTGGATTTGCGCTTCATAGGGTAGCCAATTGAGTACCTTCATGTGTGGTGATATGTGGTCGTATTTCCTAGATCCTGTTAAGAGTCTTGCTGCAGCATTGAGACAGACTTTTAGAGGGGCGGTTGATATTTTGGGAAGTCCTGAGAGGGTGGTTCATCTGTATTCCAGCCTTAGATAACTAAGGACTGAACTGCAGTTTTGAAGTCCGGGTTCTCGACGAATGGCTTCATTTTTCTGAAGTAGCTGAGGTGGAAGCGGGCGTTTTTAGCCAACAAGTTGATAGGACTTTGCATGTTAAAGTTCTTATCCAGTGTGATTCCAAGTGACATGGTGGAGTCCACCAGAGTCGGCATGAAGTTCAGAGCGGCTGGCACGCCAAAAGCACGCCAAAGGCAAGTCCGTCTGTGTCCGTCCACGACCCAGCGGCAACCAGCGTCAGAACCCCTGGATCTCCTAACATCCACCGCAACAACGCAGTCGCCCTCTTTGCAATCAACCCCAGAAGAAACAACAACTGCCAGCAATACACTCTGAAAGCAACCCACGGCCAATTACCCTGCCACCACTACTGCCAGACCTTCGCCACTGCCCCTGCCACTAACACCGCTGACTCCCTGAAGTACATCCTCCTCAAAGTGCTCTCCATGCACAGACACACCATTGAGATCTGGAACCTCCTTGATACCCTCTCACCAGACATTGCCTTCTTTGCAGAAACCTGGACCAACGCTTCCTCCTCCCCCGACATCGCCATCCCGGACGGATACAAGATCCAGAGGAAGGACCGCCCAACCACTCGGGAGGAGTACTCCCCATCGCGCACAAAAACTCCCTCCGCCTCTCCACCCCGAGCAACACCTTCTCCGCCGCCGAACACATGCACTTCCATGACCAGACCAGACCCAACTCCACACTCCACGGCACCCTCGCCTACAGATCCCCCGGTCCTCACACCCCCTTTGCCTCTACCATCACCGACCTCATTGCACACCACGCCATCACCTCCATTAACTACATACTCATCAGAGACCTGAACTTCCATCTCCACAACCCCAGCGACCACAACTCCACCACCCTCCATGGCAACCTCGCCAACATCGGACTGAAATAACTTGTCACCATGCCCACCCACAAGGCAGGACACACCCTAAACCCCAGGGGAAACAGAACCCACTACAGCCACACCACACAACCCCCATGTACTGACCATCACTGCATACACTTCTTTGTCAAGAAACCAAGCCACCCAAACCTGCTCCACGCCCTCCGTGAAAAACTGGAGCAGAGTCACCGAGGAGCAGCTCAACTCCACCCTCAACCTCGACACTCCCACAGCCACAACTGACTCCAACCTCACAGCCAGGGGACTTCACACTTGGATCTCCAGCTGTGCAGAGAAGCTCACCCCACTACACAACTCTGACAGACAGGGCCACCGGAAAGCCACCTGGTTCACTGCCGACCTCCAAGAAGCCAGACGCACCTGCAGATGCCTTGAGAAGAACTGGTGAAACCTCAAGAGCCCAAAAACCACACCACCAACAAAGACGCCATGACAGAATACCACCAACACATCAGAGCCACCAAAAGAACCTTCATCCACAACAAAATCCTTGCCAATGCCAGTAACTCCAATGAGCTCTTCAGTGTCATCTAGGAATTCACCAAACCCACCAGCGAAACCACAAACATTACTCCCTCCCAGGACCTCTGCCACAAGCTCGGAACATTTGGGTGTGTGTTTCTTGGTAGGTGTATGTTGCTCAGGTGAGTGTGTGTTTTTGTGTTTCATAGGTGTTGTTTTCCATGTGGATGTGTGTTTGGATGAGAGTGGTTCTTGTGGGTGTGGTGGTGGGTGTGGTGCTTATGGGTGTGCTTGTGGATGTGCTAGTGGTTGTGGGTGTGGTTCTTGTGAGTGTGCTGGTTGTGGTGGATGTGGGTGTGGTGGTGGTAGTGGGTGTGCTGGTTTTGGTGGTTGTGGGTGTAGTGATTGTGGTGGGGTAGGTGTGGTGTCAGTATGTTTTTTGGGTGTGTGCATGTGTTTCTTGATGTTTTTTGATAATGTGTCAGTGTGCTGCTTGTGTTTGTTGAAGTGGGTATGCGCAAAGGAGTGTATAAGCTTTGGAGAGGGTTGGGAACTGGTAATTGTAATGGAGAAGAGACCTGAGTTGGGGCACAATATTGAGCTGCTTGCGAGGCTGTAGTCAGTGAGGAAGCTAGTCATGTGAGGGATCTCTGCAGGCCAGACATAGCACTATGGATACCTTACAGGTATGCTACCAATTCTTGCATATGGCAACTAAGGCTCTTGATGGCATTCAGGAGTGCAGTCTGGCCTACAGAGATTCTGCAAAGTAGGTCTATAGCCTCCTCACTCAGTGCAGCTAAAGGGACATGAGGCAGGGTTGTCAAGTGCCTGCAGCGAAGAAGAACCCAGCCCTTTCAGAGGGGCTGTATGGCTGACTGGGAGGGTAGCAAGAGGGAGTGTGGAGATGGCTTACTGGGTGGCTGACAAAGATGCAGGTGGAACAGGTGCTGTAGGGTCCCCCACCACTAGGGACTGGTCGCTTGTGGAGACCTCCAAATGATGTAGAGCTGGTGGCCTTCATACCAGTACCCTTACCCTCCATGCTACTGCGTCCATCAGTTTGGGTGGTCTCACCAGTCAAAACACAGTGGCCAGCTGCTTCTCCTCCTATGTGACCAAATTCTCCTTCGCTTGCTCCTGATGATGTTGAAAAGTCCTATACAACAGTTTAATTGTATCTGTGTAAATAGAACTGATCATGGCCCGTGGTCTCAAAACATTTTGCAAGTGTTCAGATTTCACCTGCTTCAAAACTCTCAAATGTTGTTTCTTTATTATCAATATCTCATGCATGTAGGGAACATCTGCACAAATCATTTGGTCGCAGTTTTGTAATTTGTCATAATAGCTCCTATATAATTTATGACCTTGTCTGTATCCATTTTTAATTCTCTCCAGGAACTGTTTAACACCTCTGAATGGTTGGGCTTTGTTGTTTAGAATAGTGAACGTATATCACCAAAATGTAAACAAACCAAAACTACCCTTGTACAGTGTGATATACAAGGCCAAAACAGATGCATTATTTTCATTCCAAAAAAGTAAAATATGAACTAATGTGTGTGAACAAATATTGCAATGTTATACCAATATTTGTACAAACTGAAAGCCGTTTTCCTTTCTTTGGGTATTTCACAATGGTAACAGTTACTTCAAGTAACTAAAGTATATATATCAAATTCTAAAAAATATTATATGGATTCCATCCTGAAGTAGCTTATCAATGTATCACGCACACTCTCTCTCTCTCTCTCTTTCTCTCTCTCTCTCTCTCTCTCTCTCTCTCTCTCTCTCTCTCTCTCTCTCTCTCTCTCTCTCTCTCTCTCTCTATATATATATATATATATATATATGTATATATATATATATATTGTGTAGCAAAGAGCCCTTGATCTTCGAGAGGGCACACAACACCAACTCGCACCTTCCAGCAGTGCATGCCTCGCTGTAACTTGATTTCTGGCATTCCTTTAAAAAGTGATAAAGATCCGACGCGTTTCGAGGCAGAACGCCCCGTATTCATGGATTCGCTTTCGCTAAGGGAATGACGACTCTGTGCTTAAATTGTTCATCATTTATTGAACTAAAAACGCCCTGAGTGGGTGTGGCCTTCTAGATGCCGGTTAGCATGCTGGTATCTGAAGTCCATAGTGCACAGAGTTAATTCATACCTATAGTAGGCTCAGTCCCCCTGCGGTATTTGCGCTTGTTTTTCAAACCTTGAGTAGGCAGGGCAGTCCAGAAACCAAATATTATCACCGTCGAGTCAGTGTGCTTAAGGGAAAAGAAGGTTCTTCTCCAAAGCCGTTTCCCATATGACTGCTTCGTCCGAGGAGAAACTGGTGCCCCTCCCCACGGCCAGGGCAGCCGTGTAGTAAATGTTGTGTACCAAAGAGCCCTTGAGCTTCGAGAGGGCACACAACACCAACTCGCACCTTCCAGCAGTGCATGCCTCGCTGTAACTTGATTTCTGGCATTCCTTTAAAAAGTGATACAGATCCGATGCGTTTCGAGGCAGAACGCCCCGTATTCATGGATTCCGCAGGGGGACTGAGCCTACTATAGGTATGAATTAACTCTGTGCACTATGGACTTCAGATACCAGCATGCTAACCGATGAGAAACATTTATTTGAAGAGAGCGGATCTTGAGTGACATGCTCCTAACTTTGTTGATTCCAAAAAGTTACTGATTAATTGAGAAATCAAGTTACAGCGAGGCATGCACTGCTGGAAGGTGCGAGTTGGTGTTGTGTGCCCTCTCGAAGCTCAAGGGCTGACAAATGATTTCTACTGAATAAGCAAATACTTAGGGCTTGATACATTTCTCATCCACTTTAGTGCAGAGCAAAAAAGGTTCACATTTGACTCCTAAATATCTTGAGTAACTTCAAGTTTGTTTTAGCATTGTGAACATGTTGTACAAAATATGCTGCCTTTTCCTTTAAGCAAAAGTTGGTACAGCATTATAATTAATAATACATACACTAATTTAGATATAAGTTTTTACATAAAATATTCACATGCAAATTACAATATTCAACAGATTACACCTCAATGTATTTCTATATGTTCCTAATAAGTCATGAATTGGGCCTGATTTTGATTTTATCAGATGGGATACTCCGACATATATGTGATGGGACATTCCATCTGTAAAAGTACCATTAGGTATGCTATTTATATATACCACTGATTTAGCATCTGGGTATAACAAAGGGCATTGGAAAATGATTTTGAGTATGTGTTACTCTGTCACCAATGTGCAAACATTCCTGTTTTTGTTTTTTTCAAAAATGTTATGCCCATCACAATAATTTTCCCAAAAACAGACTGGCTTCAATGCACATTTATAAAGGAGTAAAACATCATGCAAACGTGTCACTTTTAACATGAATGAATTCGCGTTTTGTTATCAAAACACAATTGGGATGTGTCGTGAATCTAAAATGTAGCAGTTTAATCAGATTTTAATAGTCATTTTGGCTCACTTGCTCACTCTTATTTTCTGGTATAAAACCAACTTACCACTGTCGCATTTGGAACATCCACTGTAGCATAAGTTTGTTTTAAGCTATGTCACCTTTAATAGGGCTATGACCAGAAACAGAGGGTCCCTGTAGGCAAATAGGGAGAGAGGAACCAGGGGAAATAACAAAAATGGAAAAAGAACAGCTTATAAATACTCCCTTATTATTAATAAAGGGTATAACTCCAATGGTTGCCAAACATTTTGTGGAAAAGATTACATTAATTTACGCACCGCTAATCAGAAGGACCAATATTTTGAATTCTTGTTCTGCACACTTGGAATAAGTGGAAGCACCAGCAATTAGTGACATATATTCCAATGTGAGGGTTGCAACTCAGAATCACGTGCAACTTTTGCAGCTGCTTATTAACACGCTTTGTTAAAACAATAATCAGCAAATGTTGAGATGCAGCCTCAATAGTTTTTGAGTTGGTATCTGGCCCCTGCAAAGGAAACTTCTACATACATATACCAAGTAGAGTAGCTTCTACAGAGAAGCATATTCGATTGGTAGTCTCTGATGTACTATTAGCAGGTCCCCATTTAGCTCCTCAAAAACCAAATACGTTCTCAAATAGAAACACATAATATACTAAAAATAAATATTAAAATATGGTTTATGGATTTTGATCTGGCATATTGTCTGGAAACCTAACACAGCATTCTGAGATTGAGTAAAATGAATAAATCCTTAAATAAAATGGAATTCAAATGTTAGCCCAAAAAGCACTGGTCTGAGGCCATATAAACCAGCAAATGTTGGTCAGAGTAAACCCATGTACTTTGTATTTACTTCTCTAATTGTGTCAGACTGCCACATTTGAAAAACGCAACCTGTCCTCCTATTAGAAAACATATTTTGTTGTATATGAGAATCCCAAATAAGTATCATTATGGCCTCCCATAGTCAATTATCCTTTTGCAATAATGGCCATGGTTCTCAATTTACCGGATGTAGAGGGAGAAGTGGAAAGTGTACAAATGGCAATTCTGCAAGCTGAAAGTGATGTAGTGGCTTAGGGCTAGATGTAGGTGATTGTAAATTACCGATTCGAAAATACAGAATTTTACCGCTTCGGTATTTTCGAATCGGTAATTGCAATGTAGATAATAATTAGGTAAAAAATACCGAATCGGCAAGATTTGGTATTTACCGAATCGGTAATTACCATTCGGTAATTGACATTCATTCCTATGGGCCTCCAGGCCCATAGGAATGAATGTCAATTAACGGATCCGTAAATACTGATTCGGTAAAATTGGGAAAAAGTCAAGGGTGGCAGGGTGGCACTTTGACACCTTGCTGCACCCCTGATTAGTGCTTGTGTGCACATGTGGCACACATACATGCCCTAATGGCATGTATGTCTGTCACATGGCACAGGTGTACATGCACATATTTGCAGTTACATAGGAATTCGTTATTTACCACCAACTAATAGTTGGTGATAAATAACAAATCCTTAAAGCCCAGAAACACTGTTTACAGTGCTTCCTACATCTCACGGTAAATGATGATTCGGTAAATACCGAATCGGTAAATGATGATTCGGTAAATACTGAATCGGTAAATACCGATTCGTTATTTACCGAATTGGTGAAAAAGCCTCCTACATAGGAAAAGTCTATTATCGGTCGGTAACGGCCGAATTCGGCCGTTACCGACCGGTAATAGCCTACCTACATCTAGCCCCAAACCTGCACAATTTGTTTACCCACCTCAATTGCATTTTTACTGGGTTTAATTAATGTAAGAACTTGATCAAGCACATATACTGCTTGGAAGCATAGGAGCCCTGCACATCATAAGAAACAACCAAACATGACATATAGACATAAGATGTTTAACAAACAAATTAGTGAAATCTGAAAATCTATTATTGTATTTAGTAACTTTCATTTGTACACAGATATAGAATAGGTTAGAACAGGTGGATATTATATTCTGCAAGAAAAACTGATAGGGTGGATGCAATAGGTGGTGCAAAGAGCAGATTATTTACAAAAATGGACCTCTATAAATATTAATGCATAAAAGATATTGTTCATTATTCTAAATGAATTGTGAAGTATTATGCCTGAATAGTGAAGACCAATCTGACATTTAGATGTGTACTCAAACCACATTCTATAGATAAATATCTGAAAAATCTTGATCAAAATCCATGCCTATGTAATCTCTCAGCTTTCACCAACTAGATCACATATTCGAGCATAATACATTATATATGACGAACTCTTACTTTGGGATGGAAGGAGCACCAGAAAAATATTCGGGAGACCAGATTATGGGGCTCATTAGGATGGCGGACGGAAGGACGTCCGCCGTCCTGGAGTAGGCGGAAAAAGCCCTTTTCCGTCGGCCTGCCGCGGACAGTCCGACCGCCATATTAGGATGGGAAAAACTGTGAAAACTCCGTACGCGGCGGAAGAGAACGCACCGTCGCGGAACTACACCCGACCCTGCGGCGGACGTAACCAATCCTGAGACACCGCCGTACGGAATGACGTCTCTGACCGTGCCCCAAATCACGATGGCGGAAAACACACATAAAACCGCTGCGGAAAAACAACCTGCCTGAACACGGTGGATTCCCCACAGCGAAGATACAACACATTGCAGAGATACCCACCACAAGCAGCTCGCCAACATGGACCCAGCGCTACACGCATTTCCGATATTCTTCGTGATCCTCCACCAGCAAGTCATGGACCATCATCGACGACGACGCAGGTACGCTACACACCATTCACTGTCGGAAGGGGAGTACCTGGCAGGGCTGTGACGTTGGGAGGGGGAGTGTCATGTCACAGGAAATACATTGACGAACGCACCAAAATATACACAATTGAAGTACACAACCAGGAATGACAGCGACAAACCATAAAACATGATGTATTAGCTTTATTCAACATAATAGTTGCATATCAGAAAATCCAAGAGCATGGGCATTGTGCCCAACAGAGCAGGTACATCAGAGACAGTAAACGAGAGGGCAGAATGCAGTATCAGATCAGCAACAGGGCATTGTGGACAACAGAGCAGGTACATGATATGCAGCACATGAGAGGGCAGAATGCAGTATCAGAACAGCAACAGGGCATTGTGGACAACAGAGCAGGTACATCAGAGGCAGTAAACGAGAGGCCAGAATGCAGTATCAGAACAGCAACAGGGCATTGTGGACAACAGAGCAGGTACATCAGAGGCAGCACGTGAGAGGGCAGAATGCAGTTTCAGAACAGCAACAGGGTATTGGGCCCAACAGAGCAGGTACATCAGAGGCAGCACGTGAGAGGGCAGAATGCAGTATCAGAACAGCAACAGGGCATTGTGGACAACAGAGCAGGTACATCAGAGGCAGCATGTGAGAGGGCAGAATGCAGTATCAAAACAGCAACAGGGCATTGTGCCCAACAGAGCAGGTACATCAGATTCAGCACGTGAGAGGGGCTAAGTGCATCAACAGTCCATTGCACTGGACAGGTCCATCAGAGGCAGAACGTGAGAGGGCAGAATGCAGTATCAGAACAGCAACAGGGCATTGTGGACAACAGAGCAGGTATATCAGAGGCAGCACGTGAGAGGGCAGAATGCAGTATCAGAACAGCAACAGGGCATTGTGCCCAACAGAGCAGGTACATCAGAGGCAGCATGTGAGAGGGCAGAATGCAGTATCAAAACAGCAACAGGGCATTGTGGACAACAGAGCAGGTACATCAGAGGCAGTAAACGAGAGGCCAGAATGCAGTATCAGAACAGCAACAGGGCATTGTGGACAACAGAGCAGGTACGTCAGAGGCAGTAAACGAGAGGCCAGATGGCAGTATCAGAACAGCAACAGGGAATTTTGGACAACAGAGCAGGTACATCAGAGGCAGTAAACAAGAGGCCAGAATGCAGTATCAGAAACAGCAACAAGGCATTGTGGACAACAGAGCAGGTACATGATATGCAGCACATGAGAGGGCAGAATGCAGTATCAGAACAGCAACAGGGCATTGTGGACAACAGAGCAGGTACATCAGAGGCAGTAAACGAGAGGCCAGAATGCAGTATCAGAACAGCAACAGGGCATTGTGGACAACAGAGCAGGTACATCAGAGGCAGTAAACGAGAGGCCAGAATGCAGTATCAGAACAGCAACAGGGCATTGTGGACAACAGAGCAGTTACATCAGAGGCAGTAAACGAGAGGCCAGAATGCAGTATCAGAACAGCAACAGGGCATTGTGGACGACAGAGCAGGTACATCTGAGGCAGCACGTGAGAGGGGCTAAGTGCATCAACAGTCCATTGCACTGTACAGGTCCATCAGAGTCAGCACGTGAGAGGGGCTAAGTGCATCAACAGTCCATTGCACCGGACAGGTCAATCAGAGGCAGCACGTGAGAGGGGCTAAGTGCGTCAACAGTCCATTGCACTGGACAGGTCCATCAGAGGCAGCACGTGAGAGGGCAGAATGCAGTATCAAAACAGCAACAGGGCATTGTGGACAACAGAGCAGGTACATCAGAGGCAGTAAACGAGAGGCCAGAATGCAGTATCAGAACAGCAACAGGGCATTGTGGACAACAGAGCAGGTACATGATATGCAGCACATGAGAGGGCAGAATGCAGTATCAGAACAGCAACAGGGCATTGTGGACAACAGAGCAGGTACATCAGAGGCAGTAAACGAGAGGCCAGAATGCAGTATCAGAACAGCAACAGGGTATTGTGGACAACAGAGCAGGTACATCAGAGGCAGTAAACGAGAGGCCAGAATGCAGTATCAGAACAGCAACAGGGCATTGTGGACAATGGAGCAGGTACATCAGAGGCAGCACGTGAGAGGGGCTAAGTGCATCAACAGTCCATTGCACTGTACAGGTCCATCAGAGTCAGCACGTGAGAGGGGCTAAGTGCACCAGCAGTCCATTGCACTGAACAGGTCTATCAGAGGCAGCACGTGAGAGGGGCTGAGTGCATCAACAGTCCATTGCACTGGACAGGTCCATCAGAGGCAGCACGTGAGAGGGCAGAATGCAGTATCAGAACAGCAACAGGGCATTGTGGACAACAGAGCAGGTACATCAGAGGCAGTAAACGAGAGGCCAGAATGCAGTATCAGAACAGCAACAGGGCATTGTGCCCAACAGAGCAGGTACATCAGAGGCAGCACGTGAGAGGGCAGAATGCAGTATCAGAACAGCAACAGGGCATTGTGGACAACAGAGCAGGTACATCAGAGGTAGTAAACGAGAGGCCAGAATGCAGTATCAGAACAGCAACAGGGCATTGTGGACAACAGAGCAGGTACATCAGAGGCAGTAAACGAGAGGCCAGAATGCAGTATCAGAACAGCAACAGGGCATTGTGGACAACAGAGCAGGTACATCAGAGGCAGTAAACGAGAGGCCAGAATGCAGTATCAGAACAGCAACAGGGCATTGTGGACAACAGAGCAGGTACATCAGAGGCAGTAAACGAGAGGCCAGAATGCAGTATCAGAACAGCAACAGGGCATTGTGGACAACAGAGCAGGTACATCAGAGGCAGTAAACGAGAGGCCAGAATGCAGTATCAGAACAGCAACAGGGCATTGTGCCCAACAGAGCAGGTACATCAGAGGCAGCACGTGAGAGGGCAGAATGCAGTATCAGAACAGCAACAGGGCATTGTGGACAACAGAGCAGGTACATCAGAGGCAGCACGTGAGAGGGCAGAATGCAGTATCAGAACAGCAACAGGGCATTGTGGACAACAGAGCAGGTACATCAGAGGCAGCACGTGAGAGGGCAGAATGCAGTATCAGAACAGCAACAGGGCATTGTGCCCAACAGAGCAGGTACATCAGAGGCAGCACGTGAGAGGACAGAATGCAGTATCAGAACAGCAACAGGGCATTGTGGACAACAGAGCAGGTACATCAGAGGCAGTAAACGAGAGGCCAGAATGCAGTATCAGAACAGCAACAGGGCATTGTGGACAACAGAGCAGGTACATCAGAGGCAGCACGTGAGAGGGCAGAATGCAGTATCAGAACAGGAACAGGGCATTGTGGACAACAGAGCAGGTACATCATTGGCTAGCCAAGAACGTGTGTCAAGCGACCCGTCACAAGGAGATTAACAAAACATAGGTTGTTACATTTGTCAATCTATACACAAACTTAAATGACATGTGACTGATGGCAACTAGACCTCACACCACAGAAGCTGGTGGACTGCTTGAACAACTCGCCTCGGACACACCGCCAGCACCAGCACCAGGAGTGTGAGACACAGCCACCGATCTACTCACTGACACATGTGCCATAGACCCAGACACACCGCAAGCAACAGCACCAGGAGTGTGAGACACAGCCACCGATCTACTGACTGACACATGTGCCATAGACCCAGACACACCGCCAGCACCAGCACCAGGAGTGTGAGACACAGCCACCGATCTACTGACTGACACATGTGCCATAGACCCAGACACACCGCCAGCACTAGAAACAGGAGTGTGAGACACAGCCACAGCTGTGGTGACTGATAAATGTGCCATAGACCCAGACACACTGCCAGCACCAGCACCAGGAGTGTGAGACACAGCCACCGATCTACTGACTGACACATGTGCCATAGACCCAGACACACCGCCAGCACCAGCACCAGGAGTGTGAGACACAGCCACCGATTTACTGACTGACACATGTGCCATAGACCCAGACACACCGCCAGCACCAGCACCAGGAGTGTGAGACACAGCCACCGATCTACACACTGACACATGAGCCCTAGACCCAGACACACTTGCCGGACATGTCCCTGTACACTGACCAACAAATACCATGCCTGCACCTGACACATGTGAGTGAACAGCAGCTGAGCCACTAGGACCACTGAAATGGTGAGCCACAGGGCTGTATGGGCCAGGAGGCAGGGTGGCTCTGGGAGCTGGGGACAGCTGTACTGGAGCGACATTGGGGTGTTCAGGTCTCACTGGTGTGTGTCTCTGTTTCTTTGTGAAACGTAGGGGTACCCCGGGCATGCCTGGACTGGTAAGTGGAGTGGCATCACCAGACATCAAAGGTGAATCATGTGCTTGTGGTGGTCTGCTCTCTGGGGACGTGCTGGACCCTGCCTGCCGTTTGCTGTGGGCCTGCCTTCTGCCCTCTGCATCATGTGTAATGGGTGATGCAACAACAGTGTACTCCTTCCTCTGCTTTAGTGGGCCGTGGATGGGAGTAGAGGTATGGGGGACTCGACCGCTGATACATGTGTTGTACGTTCCTTAAACATCATCCTCAGTGCAGCCAGGGGTGAAATATGCCTGTCCTTGATGGTGCTCGTGTCCATGGGAGAACCCTTGGCCATGGGATGTGCCTTGGACGTCGGAGGTGTCCTGTCCCTGGAATGGCCCTGATCCCTTTCCGGTGCCCTGTCCCTGGGTGCAGACATGTCCATTGTAGTGTCCCTCTCCTTTGAAGCTACCCTGCTCTTGGGAGGTGCCCTCACCTTGGTACTGTCCTTGTCCTTGGGAGTGTCCCTGCTCTTGGGAGGTGGCCTTTCCTTGGTACTGTCCTTGTCCCTGGGAGTCTCCCTGCTCTTGGGAGGTGGCCTTTCCTTGCTACTGTCCCTGTCCATGGGAGTGTCCCTGCTCTTGGGAGGTGGCCTTTCCTTGGTACTGTCCTTGTACCTGGGAGTCTCCCTGCTCTTGGGAGTTGGCCTTTCCTTGGTACTGTCCCTGTCCTTGGGAGTCTCCCTGCTCTTGGGAGGGTGGCCTTTCCTTGAACTGTCCTTGTCCCTGGGAGTCTCCCTGCTCTTGGGAGGTGGCCTTTCCTTGCTACTGTCACTGTCCTTGGGAGTCTCCCTGCTCTTGGGAGGTGGCCTTTCCTTGCTACTGTCCCTGTCCTTGGGAGTCTCCATGCTCTTGGGAGGTGGCCTTTCCTTGCTACTGTCCCTGTCCTTGGGAGTCTCCCTGCTCTTGGGAGGTGGCCTTGGCTTGGGAGTCACGTTGGTGGGGGATGGCTGTGTAGCATGTGAATCCATTTCCATACACACCCCTCCATGATCATGTCTGTCAACTCCAGTGTTGGACACGTCGTCTTCGGATAAAGAGATCACAGGCTTATGGGATGGTGTCTGTGCCCTCCGTGCCCTGTCTTGCTGCCTGTGGCTGCTCCTAGTGTAATAACCAGAATAAGAGGCCTGGTCAGAAGATTCACTCTCCCCTGTAACATCAAGTGGTGTGGATGGTTGTACAGAAGTAGCACCCTGTCTATGCGACTGTACAATGGCTGAGGACACAGTGTTTGCCAATGACTGAACTATTCTGTGGAGACCAGCAACATCGCCATGCATCCCCTCCATGAATGCCACCACCTGCCCCAACTTCCTATTGTGGTCTTGGAATGCATTGATCATGTTGGTCTGCCCTACACACAGCTGTTGCAGCAGATCAACAGCCTCTGCACAAAGTGCACTTTGTGTCACTGGGCAGGGGCGGCGGTTCCTGCACCGAAGGCAACTCTGCTCCCCCTCCTCTGGCGAGCACGAGCAGTACATGTTGCAGTGGGTGGCAGTGTGGGTCCTGTGTGCTGTGTCCCGACTGAAGGTGTTGATTGCCCACTCCCTGTCTGTGCCAACAGTGCGGACTCACCAACACTTTCTGAGGATGAGGGCGATGGTGTTTCCATATGCGAGTCCTCAGGGACGGTCCTGTCCCCCTCTCCGGGGCTGCCCTCTTCAGTGTCAGTCTGCGTGTGTGCGACCTCTGATTCGGAAGCATTGCCACCACTCATCTCCGTCGTCTGCGGGTCAGTGCCCTCTGCCAAAGCTGAAATAGAGAGAAACGCGGTGTGAGTAAGTGCCACACACACGTACTGAAGGACAACAGATCTAGGATTGAATTACATACATTGTACATGTAGCACACATCCTGCACACGTCCCACCCCTACTATCTGCACACATGTCATGCCATGGGACCACAGACCTCAACTGCATGTCCTGGAACTCTCAACTACCAAGCAAGTGGGCTGTCCACCTGGCGGACATGGATGCCAATACCTACTCCGCTAATGGCACCAGCATGGTATTTCAGCTAAACATACGCACCACGGAAGCCACTACTGTGTCCGAGCAGCAATACTTGCATTGCAGGCCCAAGTAACATACACATACAATCTGCTTACCACTACTTTGCTGTGATTCCCCACTCAGCTGGGCGGACAGGTCAGTATGCATCACAGCAATGATACGGTGCATAAGAGGGGTCATGGTGCGGCGGGCCAGACGTGTAGATCTTGGAATCATCCCCAGTGTCATTTCTGCCACATTCTTGCTAAGCCTGGATATGTCGTCCCAGCGCTTGTGGCAGTGTGGGTGTCATCTATTGAACCCCTCCACTGCCCGTACAGCACGTGCTATCGTCCTCCACACGGCCTTGCGAACGTGCAGCTTTACCTGCCATGATGGGAGACAAGAGGGTAACGTAAGTGGACAGTATGACATGCACAAACATCGCAGGAACACGATTCAACATGCAGCCATGCTCAGCACTACACATGTAAAGGTCCCACAGCACACCGGCAGGCCTGCAGAAGACAGGAGCCACTGAACACCTCATGACCAACAACATGTACACCACTGTACTTACCACCTGTCCGGGTGCACCGTAGAGCCGTTGGTAGTGGCTGAGCACACCGTCCACAAGGACATCCAGCTCTGCTGCGGTGAAGGGACGCGACCGGCTCTCTCGCACTCCCTCCATGGCAAGGTCCTGGACTGTGGCCCAACAGCAGCAGCCGTAGGTCAGCTCAGCAGCAGCAGGTCGAGGTGATGGTCACAGGCAGCAGCCGTAGGTCAGCTCAGCAGCAGCAGGTCGAGGTGATGGTCACAGGCAGCAGCCGTAGGTCAGCGCAGCAGCAGCAGGTCGAGGTGATGGTCACAGGCAGCAGCCGTAGGTCAGCTCAGCAGCAGCAGGTCGAGGTGATGGTCACAGGCAGCACTGGATCGAAGCAGTGAATGTGTGCTTCTGAAAGTCACACATATATAGGGACCAGAGCCCATGTCAGTGGCACACGTGGCCAGCTATTGGTTCCCCCTGGATGCCTCATTCGAAAAGGCCCAATGACAGGCCCTGGTGTGGCGGTGCACTGTTTCCGCCTTAGTCGATGGCGCATACGCGCCCCGCGTGACCCCTTCCCATTGGCTGCCTGCGCACGTGCCGTCACGGACACACATCGGCAACCGCAAGTGCGCACTTCCGCGACGGTGCGAGGGGGGGTCATGAACTGCCATCTCCATTGACATCATCAGAAGGATGTGTTGGCCGGCACCTCCCCCGCGTAAGGCGTGCGCAGCCCTGGTGGTGCCACTGATTGAACATTGTTGCAAGAGAAGCATCCGTCCCGGAAGCTTGCACATGCGGTTGACAATGTGTGACCGTGACGGTCCGTGCACAGGCAGCCAATGGGAAGAGTGAACGCGGGGCGCGTATGCCCATTTGGAAATGACGCCAATGTTGTTATTATTTGGACCGCTGCACCGTGCTGTATAGTCCGCTCTTGCGTTATGAGGGTTGTGACCGTGCTGGCAAAACTGCATATGTCATGCACTATGTCATGTGTGTTCATACTATGCCCATTGATGTGCACACAATGTGCTACACATGTGCATGTCGACGTGTTGACGTCTTGTATTTCCCTACACACGTTTCAAATACTTCGCATCTACACAGTACATCAGGCCTGTCTCGCCACATTCTGAATCTGTTGTCAGTGTGTAGTTAATGTGTGCTAATAACAATGGTGGGGGTCCACATGCATTCTGTGTATGCGTATGTGTGTTGCCTGTTTGACCATGCATGTAATGAGTGGATGCTCACCATTGTCTGTGTTGTCATTGGTGCATGATGACATGGAGTGTGTGTAGCATTGTTGTGTTGTGTTTGCACGTGCATGTGTGTCTGTGATGTGGCTTCTACAAAATTGGGTCCTAACATGTCTTCTTGGCAGTAATGTTGACATGAGACTAAGTTGCATTGTACAAGTTGACGCACTTCATGTTGCTAGTGGCAGCACATTGTTCATAGGGCACTCCGTATTGTCGTAACTTTCTGACATGTCACACATATGACTATTGTCCACAACATTTATCTTCTTGCTAGTGTTGCCTTACATGTGATGGAGTTGCACAGCCATGCGTTGTTTGTAAGTTGACTTATATCACGTCTACTCCCACACAGGAGGGCACCAAATGTCCATCGCCCATACACTGTGCTGGAGGATATGGTTGACGAGGAGGTGATCAGGAAATTCCGGCTAGATCGACGTAGATTGATGGAGCTTGTAGCCCAATTGTCTCCTCATCTGCAGCCACGAAGGACGTATCCTGGTTCCATTACACCCACAGCTAAGATGATGGCGGCACTACACTTTTTTGCTACTGGCACCTTTCAGTACACAGTTGGACATGCCGGCGGGATGTCACAGTCCATGTTCAGCATGGTACTTCGGGATGTTCTAAAAGCCATGATGCTGTACAAGGATGACTACATCCATTTCCCACGGCCGGCAGAGTTGGCAGCAGTCAAAGCAGACTTCTATGCACTGGGCCAGATACCACACGTAGTGGGTTCCATTGATGGCACACATATCGCTCTGATTCCACCTCGGGCACGTGAGCCGGTATATAGGAATAGGAAGCACTTTCATTCGCTGAACGTGCAGGTGGTGTGCCTGGCCGACAACATCATCTCCCATGTGTGTGCAAGATTCCCAGGCTCCGCACATGACTCCCACATCATGCGGAGCAGCATTGTCCCCCAACTGATGGCTAATCTGCGTCCAGGACACGCGTGGCTTGTTGGTGAGTATGCTGTGGGGACATTTGTGACTTCTGTGTGGCATGGGGTACCCACCAATTCTGGTTGTGATATTTGTGTCTGTCATCCCCCTACATAGGCGACTCGGCGTACCCAAACCGGCCCTGGCTCCTGAGTCCCATACCTAATCCTACTACAGCGGGTGAAATGCGCTACAATGATGCCCATGGAAGGACACGTAGAGTGGTGGAACGTACTTTTGGACTGCTAAAGTCCAGGTTTCGGTGCCTGGATAAGACCGGAGGGGCCCTGCCTTACTCACCAGGCAAAGTATGCAGGATCGTGATTGCCTGCTGCATGCTCCACAACCTGGCAGTGCGCAATAACATTGAACTGATCTTGGACCCTGAAGACCAAGAAGTTCCTCGGCCTCCCATCCCACCCATGTCGACTGATGAGGATAGTGCTGAGGAGGAAGGTGTGGACCAGAGGCGTCAGCTCATTGATCGCTATTTCCCTTGAATGTGAGTGACTACCTCATGTGCCGGTTGACAATGCACTTTGTATGTTTGCTGGTGGTGTGTGGATGTGGTGTTCATCAGCTGCCTGTTCTGGTATGTTATGTTTGCATGTGTGTGTGTTTATTTCTCTGGACATGCAAGTCTTCATGATGTGTGTCCTCTCATCCACTGATTTTGTGATGGGTGTGATTTGTGGAATTTTACACTGCTGTGTATTGTGATGGTTGTGATTCACTTACCTGACGTGTTTTTGCTGTCTCTGATTTTCCCTAGGTCACTCCCACAGCGGCAGGATTCTGTACGACATGGTTCCCTGCACCTGGTCAGGTCTGTTTCTGAGACAATCATGTGAATAAACATGGAGTCAACACATCATTGAGTGTGTAAGTAAAATTTATTTACAGGTTGTGCATTGGTGCTGGTGGATATATACAAGTAAGTGTTGGGTGGGGGAGTGTGAGTTGAATTTCATGGTAGATGAAATGTCCGTGCTGACAACACATTGCGTGATGTCCGGCTAGTCCAGCAGAACTGTGCCAATACTTGGCGTGGTGGGACAGGATAGTTTGCGGGTGGATGGCAGCCTCAGGCAGGGTTAGAGTCATTGTCGGCCCCTCTTCAAGCGTGTAGATGGAGCATCCCCACTGCTCTCCCCTCCATCCAGCCTCGGACGGCCCCTCCGTCTTGGAGGCGGTGCGGAGTTAGCTTGTGGGGCAGGTTGCTCAGGGGCCACATCTGTCTCCAGGGGCACAGGTGGCGGTGGCGGTGGTGTTGCTGACCGTGGCGGCTGGACACTTGGTTGAGGGGGGGGGTTGCGTTCTAACCATACCCTCCACAGTGATGTGTGCTGGACCACGAGGTCCACTAATTGGCCAATGCGGCAGTCAATGGCCCGCAACACATTGGTGTTATCAACCATGTCCTGGTGTGCACGATCAGCATGTCCCTGCCCACGCTCATAGGAAGCCTGGACTCTGCCTAGGGCTTCTAGTGTCTCAGCGGCAGGATGGGGTGGGTGTCCTTCCCCAGCTCGCCGGTGTGAGGTACTCCTGCTTGTAAATGTAAATGGGGGATGTTGCCTCGGCTCTCTGTTTTCCCGTCCACTCTCCCTGCTTGCCTGGATTGTTGATGGCCCTACGTCTAGCGGTGGGTCAGGCAGGGTGGCACAGGCAGGAGTGGTGGTAATGGTGGTGGTGGAGGTGGTGGTGATGGTTCTACAGCTCACTGTGGCAGGTGTTGCAGGAGTGACACAGGCCACGGTTGTGGAGACAGGGATTTCCCATGTGCCAGATGGCCCTGGCAGTGTGCTTTGGCCCGCTTCCTCCTCCGCACCGGAGCTGGCTGTGGCATCGTCCCCAGAGAGTCCTGGATGTGAGTGAGGAGAATGTGGCGGCGGGTTGCTGGTTCCACCAGTCAAATTGCGATCACCTGTGGGGGAAAAGTTTTGATGATCAATACTTTGGACATGTCATGTTTTGATTGGCATACATTAATTTTCAGTGACCTCTCTCACACACCGACCCACCACCACCCTCCTTGTGGACATGGGGGCCTGTTGGGAGTTGTAGTGCTGGTCTCTCACACACCCCACCCACCTCTCACACACACCCTGTGGACATGGGGGCCTGTTGGGAGTTGTAGTGCTGGTCTCTCACAGACCCCACCCACCTCTCACACACACCCGGCCCACCACCACCCTCCCTGTGGACATGGGGGCCTGTTAGGAGTTGTAGTGGTGGTCTCTCACACACCCCACCCACCTCTCACACACACCCGACCCAACACCACCCTTCCTGTGGACATGGGGGCCTGTTAGGAGTTGTAGTGCTGGTCTCTCACACACACCCTGTGGACATGGGGGCCTGTTGGGAGTTGTAGTGCTGGTCTCTCACACACCCAACACCCCACCACCCTCCCTGTGGACATGGGGGCCTGTTAGGAGTTGTAGTGCTGGTCTCTCACACACCCCACCCACCTCTCACACACACCCTGTGGACATGGGGCCTGTTGGGAGTTGTAGTGCTGGTCTCTCACACACCCCACACCCCACCACCCTCCCTGTGGACATGGGGGCCTGTTGGGAGTTGTAGTGCTGGTCTCTCACACACCCCACCCACTTCTCACACACACCCTGTGGACATGGGGGCCTGTTGGGAGTTGTAGTGCTGGTCTCTCACACACCCCACCCACCTCTCACACACACCCGACCCACCACCACCCTCCCTGTGGACATGGGGGCCTGTTAGGAGTTGTAGTGCTGGTCTCTCAAACACCCCACCCACCTCTCACACACACCCTGTGGACAAGGGGGCCTGTTGGGAGTTGTAGTGCTGGTCTCTCACACACCCCACACCCCACCACCCTCTTTGTGGACATGGGGGCCTGTTGGGAGTTGTAGTGCTGGTCTCTCACACACCCCACACCCCACCACCCTCCCTGTGGACATGGGGGCCTGTTGGGAGTTCTAGTGCTGGTCTCTCACACACCCCGCCCACCTCTCACACACACCCGACCCACCACCACCCTCCCTGTGGACATGGGGGCCTGTTAGGAGTTGTAGTGCTGGTCTCTCACACACCCAACCCACCTCTCACACACACCCTGTGGACATGGGGGCCTGTTGGGAGTTGTAGTGCTGGTCTCTCACACACCCCACCCACCTCTCACACACACCCGACCCACCACCACCCTCCCTGTGGACATGGGGGCCTGTTAGGAGTTGTAGTGCTGGTCTCTCACACACCCAACCCACCTCTCACACACACCCTGTGGACTTGGGGGCCTGTTGGGAGTTGTAGTGCTGGTCTCTCACACACCCCACCCACCTCTCACACACACCCGACCCACCACCACCCTCCCTGTGGACATGGGGACCTGTTGGGAGTCGTTTACATTTTGGTGAGTATGTAGCCCACATGCATAGGTTAGGGCCTGGGAGCTTTTTCTTCTCAGTTGTGTGTGGCAGGCCATGTCTATGTGCTCGTGGTGCTTGGTTTTTGCTTACCAGCCTCTTCTCCTTCTTCAATTCCTTCCAGGCTCTCTGGGTGCAGTATGCCCAGCACCTTTTCCTCCCAATCAGTGTAGGGTATGGGCTCCGGGGGTGTGCCGCCGCCAGTGTGATTTGCTCGTAAATAGTTTTTGGCACGGATGCCTTTGACCCTGGTTTTTAGGTCATGCCACCGCCTCTGGATTTCGTGCTTTGTCCTTGGCACGGTCCCTGACGCATTCACCCGAGTTACAATCCTGTCCCACATGTGATTTTTCTGGGCCACGGTGGTCTGCTGGACTAGTGTCCTGAATAAGTGGAGTTCAACACGGATGATTTCATCCACCATGACCTTCAACTCTATCTCCGTGAATTTTTTTTATTTTTTTTGGGTGCCATGGTGTGTGGTGCTCAAGGTGTGGGTTGGTTGTTTTGGGAGGTGCAGGTGTGTGGTGTGTAGGAATGGTGTGGTGAGTGTTTGTATGGTGGGTGTGTTTGGGTGGTGGTTGTATGTGTGCAATTTGTCTCTGCTGTTCGTCGTCTCGGGCCTCTTGCTAGCAGCTATGCTGTGATGCAAAGGACTGTGGTGGTAATTTTATAGTCTGTGTCGTGGTTGTGTCCCAATGGTTGATGGCAGTCAGGTGCTAGGTGGGTGTGTTGACTTGAGTGGATTAGTAGGTGCTTGGGGGGTTGTCATTGTGGCTTGTGATTGGTGTGGGTGTTTCAGGTGGGTGGGTGTCCTGTGTCCTGTGTAGTGTGTTTTGTATTTTCTTCCGTCAGCCATTTGTGAATTGGTTTGACGGTAGGGATGGTGTCCGTGTAGTCCTTCCGCTGGGATGCTGGATTTCTCGTAGCATTGTTTCCGCAGCGGTCGTGGATGGGGGTGAGTTCCGTGGGACTGGCGGCGTTATCCTAATCGCGGGAACGAAACATCCGCAGGTATTGCGGTGGCTGTGCCTGTTCCCGCGGTCATGTTCCTCCGCGGCGGACGGAGTTTCTTGGGTTCCGTCCGCTTGCGGCGGTCTCAGGTGTACTCCGTCCGCGCGGACGGGGTTTGCTGTACTCCGTCCGCCGCGGACGGAGTTTGATGGCATTATTATTATCCTAATCGCAACGGCGGGTTCTCCGCGGCGCGGTCGGGAGTATCTTGGCCGCGCCCGTGGCGGACGGATCCCGTTTCCGTCCGCCATCATAATCAACCCCTATGTCTGTTAATCTTCTTTATTTCAAAACATGTGATAAAACTGAAACTCAGCCAATGTGTTTCGTTCCTTGTAAAGAAGGAACGTCATCAGGGCTGAAACAATCACATAAGGACGCAAAGTAAATAAACACAAACTCCAAAATGTAAACAAACATCACAAAAACAATAATATACATGGAAATATACATGAGCACTGTCCCTCTGTCCCTTGTCTACAGGACTACCAGAGATACTGGCTCTAAATACTTAAAGCTCTGACTGCCCAAATATAATCAAACTAGGACTCTGAGGTCGATTCACCAGGGACTCCTAGCTATCCCCCACCTCATGACGGAGCACCTCCGAAAGGCCAACTCAGAACCTTGATTTAGGATGACTCTCAAGACCTGGCTTTTCGGCCTACCTTAGAGCCACCCCCACCAGGTACGACCACTCTGTACCCGCTGTTAGTGCTGGGACACCTCCGTCGGAGGTACGCTCTACAAGTTGCAATCATAATCATGTTACATGTGCTAAAAGGGTAAAGTGAAGTAGGACCACAAGCTGTAAAGATCAGCAGTCTTCAACGGGTAGGCAATGAACATCCTTGAGGTGAATGCAAATTGACTGCATTATTTTACTACCCTTGGCCACTTAGGGCTTGACATCAAGCAAAAAACAACAGTGGACTGGAATGTAGCTCAAGTGATAGCCAGGGTCTGAGATTAATTCAAGTATTCCTTCCATCACATTGTTTTTTGCAGTGGAAAACTTAAATGCAATGAGTATGCCCTGATGGGGGTCCTGTGCTCACTGCACCATAGGAATCAAGCATTATGTCACTTATGAGACCTGAGTAGATTGAAACCCATTTGGGGTTGCTTGCGTACCCAGTCTGAAGGGAACCTGACTTGGGAGTCTGGGTGGAACTATGCCTATTAGAGCGGGACAAAGACTGATTTGGATATGGAGTACCTCTGTCTAGAATGGCACAGTGGGTGAAAATGATTGGTCTGGAATGTGGCCTACGTGACTGCCATGGGCTGGGAATTATTCAAGCATCCATCCATTACCTTGTTGTTTTATGCAGTGGATGCCCTAACTATGATGGGTATGCCCAGACTTGGGTGCTATATTCAATGTGCCATAGGACTCAAAATATATTTCACTGAGGAGGTCTGAGTAGGATAAACCTGGTCTGGGGTTGCTTGTGTTCCCATCTAAAAGGGACCTGGCCTGGGAGTTTGAGCTGAACATTTCTTATTGGAGCAAGACAAAGACTGATTTGCATAAGGTGAATCTCCCTTTAAAATGGCACAGTGGATGAAAAAAGATGGTCAGTAATGCTGCCCCATCGGATTTCCATTGGCTGGGACTAATTGAAGCATTCCTTCCATCACCTTGTTATTTTTTGCAGTGGACAACATAAGTGCGACAGGTGTGCCCAGTTGTGGGTTCAGTGCTCATTGTACAACAGGAATCAAGCCATACCTCACTGATAAGACCTAAGTAAGTCGAAACCGGTCTGGGGTTGCTTGTGTTCCCATCTGGTGGGGAGTTGACCTGGCAGTTAGGACTGGACCCTTCCTATTGGAGCAGAATCAACACTGATTTGCATAAGCCCACTCTCTGTCTAGAACAGCATGGGGGGACAATGGTCTGGAGGGAGCACCCGTAATGTTGTCAGTGCTCAGATTAAATCAAGCATTGATTCTATCTCCTTGTTTTTGCTATGTAAGAAATTAGGTAATTGCTGTTGCTGCTGTATTGCTGCACTTCTATACTTCGGGTCTTGCCATCATTTGATTTGCTGACTTGATCTCTGAGTTTGTCCCAATCTGCACCTTCACCCTGTTTGCGGCAACTCCTACTCCGTATCTTCTGGTCCCAGGAGGCTGCAACCTGTGGCACCATGGATAAAAGAAAGGTGCCTACAGAGAATAGCGCAGTGCCCCAGCACCGTCCGTGCACAACCATTGAAAGTTTTTTGTTAAGGGCAGTGGACCTTGTGGCAAACAAGATAAAGATTTCAGAGCAGTGCTTCTCACTTATGACAGAAGGTCTCCGTGCATTGCAAAAGCCATCATCACTGCATCTTCTGGCGATGAGTGTTGGAAAATCAGATGTCCAACATATTGATCCTGACCTTCTTAATGTATCGCTTGGGATAGCATTGGGGATTCACTTAAGCCAGGCTCTCTGCTGGTAGAGGGGTGTGTTGAACAATGATCCGGCTCCCACGGTTTGTTCTCCTAACTCAGAACCATCGACCAAGCATAGAAAAAGAGCCACAAAACAAGCGCTAAAGCAAAAACTGATAACCTCCAAACAGGCACTAGAAAAGGGTGGGGTGGTAGGATCAATATGATACCCCTACAGTTTACTACTGAGAGTTTTTGGCGGCCTTTGAACAAACAAGTCTGTGACCTTCTGAATGCCAAACTATCCCTGTTCTATGACCACCTGACCGCTGTTGAGGCCGGCTTGACTAAGCTCTTAAAGTGTGCAGACGAATGCACCCTAAATCCAGGGATGGCCACATCAAAAGTAGCAAATGAGCAACAGCCCATACGAATACCAAGCACAAGGGATTCTCACTTTGCCTTGCAACCTCCCATTGAAAGCACAATAATGGGTAAAAATGGCAGGATGGTAGCTCAGGCATTGGCTCCCACTGTGGGAACAGCTTCACAAATCCAACATCAAGATGATCGGTGCCCATTTTCTAAAACTGTTGAATCAAAATGAGGGAACAGGCAGAAAATAACACCTCAGAGTCGGTTAATCTGCCAGTAATTGATCTTCCCCCAGCTTCTTGCCCTTATTTCATCATACTGGTAAATGTGCCCAATCTACCTGTAGGTACCATTAGTCAACCAGGGAATTTGGGAATAAAGTTCTTTTTTGATTACAAAATTCAGTAAACTGTCATTGGAACCTAAATTTCGAGAGTTTGTTAGAATGTCGAGTAAGGGTTATTGGTCTCCTTGAAAGGAATTACAGGTGGCACTGTAATTAGACATATTCACAATCCTATGGCTGCGGGTGATATTTAATCTTTAGCACAGGATGGCAGGGTAAAGCCAAGCACCCGAAGCATACTACCATTGGGTTTCTATTACATATATTTAGCACCATCTGTCTCACAGAACTGCAATAAACCTCAAGTGAATCTCAGTTTACTCCTCAGAAACAGATTCATGCCCCTGTTAGATTTGCAGGAAAATGATTGACTCCAAACAGAGGGCCAGGGTGTTGTCATCTGCACCCAGGATTCTGAGGCAAATATTTACCCATCAAGTATTATTGCCAATGGCCATTGCATGAGGTTTCTATCATGGAATATAGCGGGTTCTGAAACAAACTCCAACATGAGGACTGGCTATCTTTTGTTGGAAAATTTGATATTTTATGTTGCCAGGGGACTTAGGCTTTCAATTCAGTCACCATCAATGGGTTTACACCCTACTGCTCCGGGGAAAACCCGTCTATTGTGGATAGAGGGAAGGAGTGTTTAGCTATTTTTATAGCATGCTTTATTAGAAATTTGAAGGTGAGCGTCATAGCCTCGGAGCCTTGCAATTAAATCCTGCATCCGTGTATACCAAAGCAGCTTCAGATTCTTTTAATACATTTGTATTTTAACTTTTATTCAACACAACCCATAGGTATTATTAACGAGCTGGAAATTTGTTATAAATAAAGTGTCAGAAAAACAGACATCATTGATTTGGGTGGGTAATCTTAATGTTTCCGAATGTTTGTAGAAGGGTGACAATATATGTGGTTTCAGCAATGTTCAGAGGGACAACACAGGCCTTTTTGCACACTCAAATTATGGTAAAGCCCTTTATCAGCTGATTTTATCACACAACCAAACTTTTTCATCGGATATTCGGGGCAATGGGGAAAAAACTCAATCCACTTTTGTAGGAAGGGGGCTAAGGGGAGTACTATTGAATTTGTTCTTGTTTCTAGGGATTTGGCATGTGACCTTATCCATTATGAGGTAAGCTCACTCCCCCACATCGACCACAATGCTATCATAGTACATTTTCGAGCCTCCTCTTATTATAATACACATGGTAAGATCATGCCAGTGGTTAACTATCAGCCAAATAAGGGGGTCCGTCTAAATTGGGTTTCAATAGACCCACATCCATTTTTTAACACTTTGGTTGTGGAGGCTTCTAATGAGATCACTGGTTGTCTTTTCACAGAGGATGATGTGCCAAAAATCAGAGACTTTTATGAAGATCTGTAAAATCATTTCCTGCAGGCTTGTATCGAAAACAAAACCTAAAAGAGCAAGCCGAGCATCCATGGTTTAGTTCTGAATGCACCAGAGCACATAACGCCCTTAAACAGGCCACTGATAAAATTCCACTCGATATTACCGACATGAGGGAAGCAAGACATAAAAATAAGCAAGCCCTGCAATAAAGGAAACAAGACATGAAGACTGAGCAGAGGCTAGCTCTTTATCTGCTCTGCCCAGTACAGCTTCCTACAAGGCTTAGAAATCGTATAGCAAACACTCAACCTAAATCTCATCATAGGTAAATATGCCAAAGCAAGGAGAGGGGCCATACATATGGCGTTCATGGACCTCTACTGTGTGTTTGACCTTATAGGTAGGAGCATATTATGGAACCTAATGGAGCAGGCAGGAATTTATCCGCCTCTTGTGGATCTGGTAAATCGCATGCACTGGGACTCTACAACAAAGGTGAACAGAGGGGTGAGACAGGGTTGCATAATAGAGCCTTTTCTGTTTTTTATTGTACATTATTTCCCCTGACATTACTTTAAGAGCTTGCAGTGATGATGTTTCTGGAGAATGAGTGACAGAATATCGACCTACAAAATATCGACTTACAGAAATATCGACGCAGGAATATCGAAGGCAAGAATATCGACATCCTATCTACAACATGGTAAGTACAAAAATATCCAAACCAAAATATTGATGTTAAACATATAATAATTATAAAGATTGTTTTTTTCTGTTAAATAAATTGTCAAATAAAGTAAATAATACTTATAAATAAAATAAACATAGTTACAAATATTTTATCATGTTTAAAATTAATAAATAATACATATAACATAATAAAACATTAAATATATACATAAAATATATAATATATACTTACTTAATAAGTTTTAATAATTATTTTAATATCTTATCAATTATTTAAAAATATTATAAATAACAAATACATCTACAAACATAAAACAATAACATAAATAAAAATTTAATAATTATGTTTAATAAATTAATACATATACTTTCAATATTTTTCAAATAAATTATATACTACATTATCTAAAATAATACAAAAAATATTAAATAGCTAAATAAATAAAACTACTATTCAAAGTCGAAAAAAACTACAGTAATGAAAACGTTGGACAGAGTAGGACTTAAAATTACTATTCCCACTCCAGAAAATGCAACAGTAGGGAAAGTGTTGGATAGCGTAAGGGTAAAAATTACTATTCCCACTCCACAGAGTGCAACAGTAGGGAAAGCGTTGGATAGCATAGGGGTAAAAATTACTATTCCCACTCCAGAGAGTGCAACAGTAGGGAAAGCGTTGGACAGCGTAGGGGTAAAAATTACTATTCCCACTCCAGAGAGTGCAACAGTAGGGAAAGCGTTGGATAGCGTATGGGAAAAAATTACTATTCCCACTCCAGTGAGTGCAACAGTAGAGAAAGCTTTGGATAGCGTAGGGGTAACAATTACTATTCCCACTCCAGAGAGTGCAACAGTAGGGAAAGCGTTGGTTAGCGTAGGGGTAAAAATTACTATTGCCACTCCAGAGAGTGCAACAGTAGGGAAAGCATTGGATAGCGTAGAAGGTAAATATAACATACTTATAAATAATTTTTGTATTTAAAATAATTAATAATTTATTTTAAATAACTCTACATCCTTTACAAATACCCATTATTATTTATTAAATACATAATTGCAATTGATTAATTAACAATAAATTAACAAATACCAATAAATATTAATTAATAAATATTAGTTTCCAAATAATAAATATTGAACACAAAATATGTATCATAACAAAAAACATATTAATTATTAAAAAAATGATTAACAATTAAAAAATATTAAACAATACAATTATTTGTATACCAAAAAAGACTTTTTATGAAACATTAATTCCCAATTATTAAAAAATAGTTTCCAATTAATAAAAATGAATAACCAATTAAAAATATTAATTGCCAATCAAAAAATTTAATTACCAATTATTATTTTTTTATTACCAATTAAAAAGATGAATTACCAATTACAAACATTAATTACCAATTCAAACATTATTTAATAATTAGTATAATTAATTGCTAATTAAAAAAATAATGACCAATTACAAACATTAATTATCAATTAAAAAAATAATTACCAATTACAAAAATTAATTGCCAATTAATAATTAATTAAAAATATAATAATTATCAATACCAATAAATCTAAATAAATCTTTACTTAATTATAATTAAATTACTTCCCACTCAATTCCCCTATAAACCCATAACCCGCTACAGAATTGAAATGCAAAAATTAATTAAATTAATTTATCATTTCTAAAAATTAATAACTAATTTTGTATAAGTAAATTACTTCCCACCCTATTCCCCTATGAACCCAAAACCCACTCCGGTACTAAAACATAAAATTGACTTAAAAATAACATTATTATTATTTTTTTTTATTTTTTTTTGAAGACCTTTATTTGCATCATTAGGATAAACATGTACGGGCCTACAACCAATCCGGCCGGCCACAAATCAAAGACAATCAAGAGGCAAAAGAGGCAACACGAGGCCAGGTGGCAGGCAAGCAAACATAATCGAACAATGCTAGAAATGGGATAAGCAGCAATAACGGCCCAACATCAGGATCAATGAGGTCTATTTTATAATGAGGGGACAAGGCTCACGGCTGACTCACAAATACGGAAAAACCCAGAAACAGGATTATACCCATGCCAGAACGAGAGAAGGAGGGGGGGTGTGGGGGGGAGGAGGATGTAAGGGCATGATACGACCATAGCACAAAACAGACGCAAAATGTAGTGGAGAAGCATACAAGTGCTACCAAGATCTAATGACCCCCACCCAATAACACGCTAACGGAGGCAAGGGGAACGGAAAAATGTACGAATCAAGCCCACTTCTCACAATACGAGCCTGGGAAAAAGGGGGAAGGGGGGGGAAAGGGGGGGGGGAGGGGGGGGGAGAAGGGAAGGGGGGGAAAAATAGGAAGGAAACTAGGGGGAGGAAACCAAAAAAGGACAGAAAAAGGGGAGGGAAAGGAGGGAGAAGAACAAAATAAAGAAAAATAAAAGTGAAACACAATCGTGCGAGACGGGCGCCACCCCGGGCCAAGCAACCCGTGGCTAATAGTACAGAAGGAAGTGGTAGCTGGCGAAAAGAAGGGTATGGCAATCGCAACGAAGCATCGAAACCGAGAAAAGTGGGAAAGCAATAGACCCCAACCCACCCAAGCCTGAGAAGCGAGGACAGAAGCGGCACCGCTATAAAGGGATAGAAAAGGGCCATAGAACCAAAAGAAAACATCTGAAAGACCCCACCCACCCGTCCCACCCCGCACCCCTGCAGAAGGCTACGGCCTACCCTCCAAACAGCGTGCCTGTCGCCCTAATCCGAAACCCGAAATATAGTGAAAGAAAAGTAAAGGAAGAAGACAAAAAGAGAAGGAGATAAAATACAAAACAAAAACAAAGTGTGAGGGAGGAGCCAGAGGATATGAACGAACACATTCGGCCACGACCCTCCCCGGCCAACAAATGAATAAGTATCAAATCAGTACTACACCTTCACATACAGCAAGAACCACAGGGAGGGGGAGGAGGGAGAGATCGTAACGTTGCCCCGTGTCGGGAATACACACATCAATGCAACGGGCCGGTAGACCAGCAAACTATCATGTCGTGCAACTCACCCCCAACCCTTCCTGATCACGAAACCAACCCAATCAAGGATAATGTGGAGCGGACCACCCAGCAAAAAATAATCATAACGTAGTCCAGAGTCACGATAATGATATAAATCAGGTAGACCTTTCGTACGGAGGGAATACAAAAAGTCAATTAAGCAAGTCAATTGTAGCAGTAACGACAAGGCAAGCAAAGGCAAGCCGGAGTCCAGGTGCGCAGTTCGACAGTACAAAGGTGTCCCTCCAGAACAAAAGTTCGAATCCAACAAAGCGGGAGCAAACAGCGGCCCACCATGAGTCCCAGGCACCCGGGAAGGAGCAGATCTCCGCGGCGTGTGGAAGTCCTCGGAATCCAGGCGACGAGGAAGCAGAGGGTCAAAAGTCACCGGCTCATCCAGCGGCCGAAGAACAACAGCAGCAACTCCTGGCGCAGCCGAAGGGGGTGAAGCAATGGCGACATCAGGACGATAGGGGTGCATGAAAGAGCGGCGGCCCAAAATGGCGGCGAGCCACACGGGGTCAGCAGAGGCACCGGGGGCCAAGACAGCATACAATGACATCAAGGCGTCCAGGACATCTCCGGGCGTGGGCGCTCGAGTATACACCCAGGCCTCTGCACAATCCGGCCGGCAAGGAGCATCGGTGCAGAGCGGAGTGTCCCCCACGTTGTCGGCAGCCATCTTGTGAGTCTCGCCGCCCCACACTCCACTGTGGGCCCCCAAACAGTTCCCAAATGTAGGACTTTACAGACCCCCAGAGGCTCCCAACAACGGCCTCACCGGCACAGGATGGGAGAGCGCCCGATGGGGGGGATCCTCTCCGAACAGCGGCAGGCCCCACAGGCGAGAGCCAGGCGCGGGGTCCAGGACCGCCGGACAGGACAAAGGCGAAGGGACCCCTTCACACGGTCAGCCCCCAACACAGCTCATCCCCCTCCAGCCGCACGGCCCAGTCATCGGGCCGGTTCAGGATCTCCGGGGCACACGCACAACGGTTCCCACCAGTGGCTCACTTTCACGGCCGGGGCCGGCAATCTCTTCTCCGCCGGTCGGGTCCCGCAGGAATCTCTTCTCCGCCGGTTGGGTCCCGCAGGCGAGGTCCCGGTCTCGAGCGCCCGGAGGCCCCAATCTCACCGAGAGCACAGCTGCGGATCCACAGCACCCAGGGACCTCCGGATCAGACGGTGAGTAAGAGTGGGTGTTCAAAGTTCGAATTCTGTATGGAAGTAGCGTCGCAGTGCAGGATATATGACAGGATAGTCGAAGTTAGCCGGAGGGTCGACGGAGCCGAGTTAAAAGGCGGCCATTACGTCCGCGAGCTAGGCTCCTCCCCTCAAAAAAATAACATTATTAATATATAAAAATAGTACACATATAATTTAAAACAAGTAAAATAATTAACAAAAACATTTAAGACATACATATTAAATACATATTAAAATACTTAACAATATTACAAAAATTAATATTAGTAACATCGAGATTAGTAACATTGATATATTTGATATTGATATTACTAACTTCGATATTACTTACATCGATATAAAAAAAAATCGATATTACTTACTTTAGGGTCGATATTCTGTCCAATGATATTCTTGACCTCGATATTCTGTACCTTCGATATTTCCAACTCGATATTTCTGTAGGTCGATATTTAGGAGTCGATATTTAGACTGTGCATCGTCCCTGGAATATTATGCAGTCAGTCCCCATGCTGCTTTATGCGGATTACACCGTTCTCTGAGGTTTGACCACAAATGCCCTCCTAAATCTTCTGAATGGGTTCAATGATTTATGCTGAGATTAAAACTTTAGGTAAAACAGTCATAATCTTTTATTATGACCTGTGGTTCAAAACATACCAAGTCGGAAACATTTTACAGAGGGGGGTCACGAAGTAAAAAAGTTCCTTTTGTTAACTTCCTTGGCATTTTGTTAGAGGCAAATTCATCATGGGATAGCCTACTTACTCAAGGGGCTCAAAAGATGTGTGGAACAGAAGGTGCAAAGTTCAGATTTGCAAAAAGGCTAGGCCACAAGCTGGTCCATGAAATGGTTCAACTTTATGAAAGCAAGTGTCTATCGGTGGCCACTTCAGGAACTGGAATCTGGAGCTTTGTTGCCTGCACAAAATTTCAACTAGTTGTGAATAGGTTGTTGTGCTGGCTCTTGGACCTTCCTAAACCGTCTTGAGGTTTCATTGCATATCTGGAATTGGGAATAGGATTAGTGGAAGATCGAATCTCTATGGCACTTCTTTTATTATGGATATAGCTATGGAGCTCCCCAAATGCAGACTTCTCAAGGAAGGCATTTCTAGATTCTCCAAAATTGGTTAACATGACTGCTATCTCTTGCATGGCTTATGTGTGAAACACCTTTCATAGCTTGGGGTAAAATCATCTTTTTGAGTCACCACAAATTATAAGCCCTGGCCTTAATATAGAAGTCAAAGGGAGCTACGAAATTTGTAAAGAGGGCATTAGACTAGAAAAGTCCCTTGATATGCCTACAGTATAAGATATATGCCTATTTCTACATCATCTGATATGGAGCCATACCTGAATTGGATCGAAAATTTAAAAGAACAGATTTTATCTCACTAGGTTGAGACTAAACACAGTCCACTTCCTTGTGGCATTGGGTTCTGGTTTGCCTCTCTCCCATGTTGCCCTTGTGACTGTTTTTTTGCCCAAACCACTAACATTTGGGGCCAATTCTGATCCTGGAAAAATGCCCACGAATCCCTGCACGGAGCTATATTCCCATACAAAATGTACACCGACAACGTCCCCGTACGTACAAGGAAGTACAATCCTAACCGCAAGCAAAACCCCATACAAATCGTACCAAATACCGTACAAACAAAAACTATGTACCATACATATCCGGGTCACGCTGTACGCGCCGTCCGTACGTAAACAGGAAGCATTTTCCGACCGACCAAGTACGATCCATTCCGGCGACACTCCGTACGACCCTATTGCTATGGGAGCTGAAAACTACAGTAAAGCAGAGTCTGGTCCGAACCGCACCCCGGTACGCCACTGACACGCCATGAACCCCATCGACCTTTTCTTCCCAGTCCTGTACGCCTACGACCTGGTACACAGAAACCGACGATGGCGCAGACGGTGAGTACAACGTACCAACAACGGAAATCTACATGTACGGTGCGTCACACACTCACGTATATCGCCATTGCAATGCTGAAACATCCCGCACACAGGAACGCACTGTTGGGGAACGGCCCGGTCGCGTGTGGAACCATTGCAATGGTGAAACATCACGCACACACGTAGCACTGTCGGGTTTACGGCCCTTTCGCGTGTGGCCCATTACAATGGTGAAACGTCTCGCACACACAAACGCACTGTCGGGGTACGGGCTGTTCGTGTGTGGCACCATTGCAATGGTGAAACGTCGCGCACACACGAACACACTGTGGGGGTATGGCCCGTTCGCGTGTGGCAGCATTGCAATGGTGAAACATCACGCACACACGTACGCACTGTCGGGGTACGGCCCGTTCGCGTGTGGCACCATTGCAATGGTGAAATGTCGCGCACACACGAACGCACAGTGGGGGTACGGCCCGTTCGTGTGTGGCAGCATTGCAATGGTGAAACATCGCGCACACACGTATGCACTGTCGGGGTACAGCCCGTTCGCATGAGGCACAATTGCAATGGTGAAACTTCCTGCACACATGCCGTTAATGTCGGGGTACGGTGTGTAACAATTTTGCCTATACCACCATATCAATATTAATACGAGTATCACACACGCCATCAATGTTGGGGTACGGTGCGTCACACGCTCGCCAACTTCACAATTGCTATAGTGGTTCGACACGCACACACGCTATTTATGTTGGGGTATGGTGCACACATCTGAGGGGGGTGTGGATGTGACTCCCATCAGTGCCCAGACATAGGAGGGGTGGGTGGATGTGACTCCCAGCAGTGCCCAGACATGACACGGGTGAGTGGATGTGACTCCCAGCAGTGCCCAGACATGACATGGGTGGGTGGATGTGACTCCCAGCAGTGCCCAGACATAGGAGGGGTGGGTGGATCTGACTCCCAGCAGTGCCCAGACATGACACGGGTGGGTGGATGTGACTCCCAGCAGTGCCCAGACATAGGAGGGGTGGGTGGATGTGACTCCCAGCAGTGCCCAGACATGACACGGGTGGGTGGATGTGACTCCCAGCAGTGCCCAGACATAGGAGGGGTGGGTGGATATGACTCCCAGCAGTGCCCAGACATAGGGGGGGTGGGTGGATCTGACTCCCAGCGGTGCCCAGACATAGGAGGGGTGGGTGGATCTGACTCCCAGCGGTGCCCAGACATGACACGGGTGGGTGGATGTGACTCCCAGCAGTGCCCAGACATGACACGGGGGCGGATGTGACTCCCAGCAGTGCCCAGACATAGGAGGGGTGGGTGGATGTGACTCCCAGCAGTGCCCAGACATAGGAGGGGTGGGTGTATGTGACTCCTAGCAGTGCCCAGACATAGGAGGGGTGGGTGGATATGACTCCCAGCGGTGCCCAGACAAGACACGGGTGGGTGGATGTGACTCCCAGCAATGCCCAGACATGACACGGGTGGGTGAATGTGACTCCCAGCAGTGCCCAGACATAGGAGGGGTGGGTGGGTCTGACTCCTAGCAGTGCCCAGACATGGCACAGGTCAGTGGATGTGACTCCCAGCAGTGCCCCGACAAGACACGGGTGGGTGGATGTGACTCCCAGCAGTGCCCAGACATATGAGGGGTGGGTGGATCTGACTCCCAGCAGTGCCCAGACATGGCACAGGTGGGTGGATGTGACTCCCAGTAGTGCCCAGACATAGGAGGGGTGGGTGGATGTGACTCCCAGCAGTGCCCAGACATGACACGGGTGGGTGGATGTGACTCCCAGCAGTGCCCAGACATAGGAGGGGTGGGTGGATATGACTCCCAGCAGTGCCCAGACATAGGGGGGGTGGGTGGATCTGACTCCCAGCGGTGCCCAGACATAGGAGGGGTGGGTGGATCTGACTCCCAGCGGTGCCCAGACATGACACGGGTGGGTGGATGTGACTCCCAGCAGTGCCCAGACATGACACGGGGGTGGATGTGACTCCCAGCAGTGCCCAGACATAGGAGGGGTGGGTGGATGTGACTCCCAGCAGTGCCCAGACATAGGAGGGGTGGGTGTATGTGACTCCTAGCAGTGCCCAGACATAGGAGGGGTGGGTGGATATGACTCCCAGCGGTGCCCAGACAAGACACGGGTGGGTGGATGTGACTCCCAGCAATGCCCAGACATGACACGGGTGGGTGAATGTGACTCCCAGCAGTGCCCAGACATAGGAGGGGTGGGTGGGTCTGACTCCTAGCAGTGCCCAGACATGGCACAGGTCAGTGGATGTGACTCCCAGCAGTGCCCCGACAAGACACGGGTGGGTGGATGTGACTCCCAGCAGTGCCCAGACATATGAGGGGTGGGTGGATCTGACTCCCAGCAGTGCCCAGACATGGCACAGGTGGGTGGATGTGACTCCCAGTAGTGCCCAGACATAGGAGGGGTGGGTGGATGTGACTCCCAGCAGTGCCCAGACATGACACGGGTGGGTGGATGTGACTCCCAGCAGTGCATAGACATAGGAGGGGTGGGTGGATGTGGCTCCCAGCAGTGCCCAGACATAGGAGGGGTGGGTGGATCTGACCCCCAGCAGGGCCCAATCATGACACGGGTGGGTGGATGTGACTCCCAGCAGTGCCCAGACATAGGAGGGGTGGGTGGCTGTGACTCCCAGCGGTGCCCAGACATGACACAGATGGGTGGATGTGACTCCCAGCAGTACCCAGACATGACACGGGTGGGTGGATGTGACTCCCAGCAGTGCCCAGACATAGGAGGGGTGGGTGGATCTGACTTTCAGCAGTGCCCAGGCATGACACGGGTGGGGGGATGTGACTCCCAGCAGTGCTCAGACATAGGAGGGGTGGGTGGATGTGACTCCCAGTAGTGCCCAGACATAGGAGGGGTGGGTGGATGTGACTCCAGCAGTGCCCAGACATAGGAGGGGTGGGTGGATGTGACTCCCTGCAGTGCCCAGACAGAGGAGGGGTGGGTGGATGTGACTCCCAGCAGTGCCCAGACATAGGAGGTGTGGGTGGATGTTACTCCCAGCAGTGCTCAAGGAAGGTTTGGGGGCATCAGCATCACATATATCCTAGTTCTGTATGTGTACAGCCATAACCTCTGACAGTCCTGATGATGCCATAGCAAAACATCACGCACAGCAGTGTCCCACTCTATGGAGGACTCATACCTGTAAACCACTGTGCGACACACCACATGTGGGTGTGAGTTCAGATCACACATGCTGTTCCACCCATGGAGGTTGCAGTAAATCTACATACCCTACCATCATCACTCAGTGGACTGAAGTCATGTAACAGTCCACAAAACAAATAGAGCATAAAGGGTAAACACACTGTCAAATATCTCATGGCCCTGATATGAATATACATGTGGACAAACAAGTGCTGTGTCATGGACGAAACAGGGTAGAAACACCTTAGATCAAAATCAATACATTATGAGTAATGGGCTGTAATTGCCTGCATTATAAATACGAACATAAGGGTAAGGCTGTGACCACATATATCTGTATAGTGTGAAGAAGGCTGATGTTGTCCATGCAGGCATACATACATACTATGAACACAAACACAGTGAGTAGCATGGATGGCACAGACCAATGAGCACAACTCATCCGTGAACAGGCATGGCCCTTGCAGAAGGTAATGTCCTCAAATATGGAAGGTCTGTACTAATTTCACTACAACATTAGTGCACCTGTCTGTAGTGTAGATCTCATGTGTCACTGAGGAAGGGACACTCTTACGGACAATGTCTGTATACAAACTGCACACACAAATACCAGATACTGTGCAGCAACATTGGGATGGCGCTTAGATACCATGTTGAACATCATTACCATCTGAAGGTGGACACCTTTCACAATTTGAAAACATCAACATGACACCAACTCCTGGGCACACAGCACCTAAAGCAAGTACCTGAAAAGCAATAGTTCAGATAGAAAAATAAAATGCTTTATTCAGCTTAAAAATCAAATGTATGAAATAAAAGAGTCCAGGCTCAAAGAAGGCCATTGGCCAGTCCAATAAACTGTCCATCACAGTGGTGACGTGGAGGTTGTCACCCATAAACTTACCTGCACATGGATGGACTCACAGGTCTGTGGACCTATGGGGGGCATCATCATTGTCATTGACCGGCACCGCAGGGACAGGAGACTGAAGGGTAGGTGTAGTGGGTGCAGGTGGGGAGGATACCTCCACAGTGGCTGGTGCATCTCCAAAGGTTACCACATATTCTGCACTGCACACTGCTGCCAGCTCAGACAGGCTACCACCTGACCCCAGGGAAACAATGGGAGTGGAGGTAGAGGGTAGTGAGTGATGTGTAGCGTGTCTCTGGCTACGTGTCTGCCGTCTTTCCCCAGTCCCTGTGGGTGTGCCTACATCCCCGGGAAAGAGTGTGCCTGGAGTATTGCGCTGACACTTCCGTGATGGTGTGCTGGGTGTCCCTGTTGGTGTGTGTGTCCCTGTGCATTTGCGTGTGCTTTGGACAGGTATGGGTGAGGGGGATGTGGATGTGGATGGTTCAGAAGGAGTGGAGGGGATGGGCCGCTGCTGGAGGGCAACTGCTGCCATCAGTGCTGACTCTATGGCCGAAAGACTCCGACGTTGGTCAGACATGTTAGCTGACATGCCCTCCATGAATGACAACAACTGCGTCAAGATTGCAGTTTGGCCATGGAGGACAGTCAGCATGGATGTCTGACCAACAAGTATCTGCTGGAGTAGGTCCACAGCTTCGGCACTGAGGGCAGCAGGGGACACAGGGGCAGGGGCTGCGGTGCCAGGAACGAAGGAGACATGGGGGCAGCACGGACCGAGGGGACACTAGCAACTGGGAGGGTGGAGATGGGTCTGGAGGAGGCAGGGACAGACACAGAGATGGACGAAGCTGTCGCCACATATTCCCCCTCCTCCTGGGAGTCAGATGACGAACCGTCCACATGGTACAAGGTGTCGCCTTCCAAAGGTACGGACGGTTGACTCCCCTCACCCTCCATGCCACTAGCACCCTCCAAATCTTCAACACTGGTGGCACTGCACCTGGGTCCCCCTCCTGGTCCGTGCTCATGTCTCCTCCTTCTGTCTCGGTTGATGATGCTGTGGGCAAGGAGAAGAAACAAAAATGCATCAGTCACCTGTACACATATGACACATGTGTCCAAAAACAGTTGGTCACATAGCAAATGATGCCATGCATCATCAGTAACAGCCCGATAGCTCTGCACATATTTGAGACTAGTACTGACCAGTTGGTATTGACACAATTCAATTTGGACACAAGGATACCATGAACACATCAGCCCCCAACTCCTATCAGAGTTACACTTAGAAGAATCTGTTGTTTAACTTGATAGCAGACCCATACACTGAAGTGATGGCACTTAAAGTTCAGTATCATAAAAGCTTTTGTGGTGGCCGTCAGGGCACAAAAGAACACCTCGCTCCACAGGGTGACACCACACTCAGAGCCCTGTAATTACATTTGGGTGATCCAAAAGGTGAAAAATATTGAACATCCTGTGACTCACAGTACTTCACACAATCAAAATGTTAGGAATGTGTACATTTTCACACTTGTGAAAAGAACACGTATGTGCCTGCACGAAAGGACACTCAAAAAGAACTACACCCAATAAACCTGGACTGATTCCAGAAACAGCTGGCACCTGGTCTGATGAAAGACTGGTAGGAATAAATGGCGTTGCAGTTTTGCCATTATACATGGGCCAATGGAGGTCTTGATGGCATGACACACAGTACTCTGTACAATTGTGTTCAAAGGAGTTGCAAGAGCCCAGAAGAACTGTGTGGACATGTATCTGGAGAACAACATACAACCTCAATCACTTACACTGGGCATATTTATAAGGTACCAGCTTGTAAGACAAAATTTGCCAAAGTTGCTTTGTGTTCACTACCTTGTTAGACAAATATCATGCAAGCACATAGGTGCCACGTACACAAATCATCATATGTACACATTTGAAACCCAAACACAATAATGACTAGATTTTGTGAGTGCCAGGGTACAATATTCAATGTGAGTCAACTTTCAACATGCCTGTCCTCACAGGGGCATCTGGTACCTGATCATGCATTTGTTTGCACATAAGACCTACTGCCTGTCATGTGAAGTGGGCCACAAGTCCTAAATCTACACAATGCTCATGCAAATGGGCCTGCAAATGTGTTACAGAAAAATTATACCTGCATCGTGCACACATCCTCATCCCCAGGATAAAGTACAACACCAGTGTGCCCACTAACACAAAACAGCCTTCCACCACCACCACATACATGGTGGACTCAAGAATGAGGCACAATCAGGTTTAATATAAATTCACATAGGCTGTCAGGCGTACAATGAAAACACTGCCCACCATCACAGGGGAAGTGCATGGTGCACCATCAGCCATCCTATGCCCACACACAGGTCACACCTTGCAAGTCAAAATCAGGCAGGCACATTAGACATCCCCTGCACAACACCCACATTCATCAGGCAATGTCATTTATACAGGTCAAGAAGTGCAAGATTGGATTCAGGGGACACAAAACTGTGATGCAAGTAGTCCAATAATAACTCAAGCTCACCTCGTGGGGATGGCACTACATATCAGTCACAAACAAACAAAAGGCGATTGCTGTGAATAAGCACACAGGCACAGCCCAGTGTAACCATGCAGAAGCCAAATTTAGTATCCATGTCCAGTGTGCACATGTAGCAGCCACCGGAAACATTCAATCTATGGAAGGCTCCAATGCCACTGAGGCAGAGTCTTGATGAACACACATTGAATGGCCACTGTGTTGCATGGCACACATGAATAGGAGTCTAGGGTGTGTCTGGTAACTGTAGTGGGCCCACTGATCTGTGCACATGGAATGCGCTGACTGTACCATCAATAACCGTCATGGCACTATGCATAACTTACAAATGATGTACATCAGGTCTGACAACACAACATGGGTCATGGATGCTGCAAGGGTGTGCATTTCACACAACACACTACTATGTTGAGACGCATCATCAGGGCAAACAAATACAAAGTTCAAACCAAGGGCACAGGTCATGGCACATGCAAGGTAACAACACATGTCACAGACCTCACTCCCATATGATGTGCAATTCAATGTGCAGTCCAAATAAATGGCACCCTAGAAGAACTTGTTAAAATGCCCAAAAAGCACAGACCAGAGGAAACATGTGGAGGAAGGGGGTGAGGGATGAAAACGGACAACATCTGAATATGTGGAATTGAACCAACAGTGGACAAAGTGCCTGGCTGACAAGACAACCCAACTGTGGGAGTAAATCCAGGCATCAGAGCACCCCAAGTAGCAGCGGGCACACAACAGTACAAACAGCCATGTACATACCCCCTTCTTGCTGCTGTCCTTCCTGCAACTGCCTATGGAGGTTGGGAAAGACCACTTCCAGGACCCGGAGCATGTGGAGGTGAGGCGAAGTCTTCCACCATGCCGGCGTGGAGCTTCCAGCTTCAGCTGCACCCGGGCGGTACGCCGGGCCCAGCACCGGAAATCTTGCCACCTCTTCCTGATGTTAGGTACCCACCGGCGAGGGCCCCCCGCACACCTGACAGCCCTGGCAATGTCCAACCAGATCTCCCCCTTCTCGTAGGCAGATACCTGTCAGGAAGACAAAGTGAAACAACATCACTACACCTGCACCATGTCTCAAAGACACACATGCACTACATTGTTGAAGAGAACAGGCCATAGGATGCTGATAGGACTTGCATAATTGTACATGTGAATTTGGCCGGTGGGCATACCCCGAATGCATGACAAGCCTATGAAAGACAACAGATGGCATAAGGGGGAAACACACTCACTGATCATGGCACACACTGTACAACACATGCAACTACAAGGTGTGGGATAGCACGTGGCAAGCAGTCACATTTCCACATACACTTAACAACCCTCAGTGGACCTGACAAATACACCCAGGCACAGATCATTTGACCGTCACTGACCACAGTAGGTACAACCATCACTTGGCACATGTGCCACCTCACATAGTGGAGACACAGGTCACATGCTAACTTTGCTAGGCAGGCACACAGCACTTCCCACGTGTCACATCAGATGTGCACAGCTGATGCATACGCCATGCATCTGCGGTGCAACACATCACATACACACTCACCCGGATGACAAGGAACAATCACATACTTCTATGTCCTTCAGGTCAGAAACATCATTTCCCAAATATCACCTCGGGTCCCCACAACTCATGCACTTCTGTGAGTACCTTCAGCTGTCAGCCTGGGGGAACACTGTTACATCTTAGGACATTTGTGAGTAAAGCCACCAAGGTATTGCACGCCGGAATGTGTCTTTCACAATGCATTGAATATCACAGTAAGCACAAGGCAAGTGAGAAGTCAACACACATGAACTACATCATGCTCTGCATGAGAGACACTACCATGTACACCACCTGTGACTCCCTCAAAACCACATAGCATGTCTGTCCCACCAATACACAATGCCTGTTGTGACACACACACAACAGGTGCACAGTCAAAGCCACTGCATTCAGCACTCACCTGCTCCCCTGGCCTCCCATACAGCTTGCTGTGCTGTGGGAGGAGGGCATCCAGCAGGGCCTGGTTCTCCTCCTCACTGAAGGCTGGGGCCCTCTCCATAGTGTGAGCCATGAAATGCCAGAGGATGTAGAGACAGCAGCAGTGTGGTCCACTCCAATATTGTGCAGGCAAGTGCACTCTCACAGCCACATGCAGCCTTAAATATGTGCTACTGAAGGGTTTTCAGTCTCAGGAGTACAGTGTGATAGGCCAGTTCACTTTGCATCCTACCTCCCATCCAATCCCTTTAAACTTAAGGCTCTGACACACTTTTGCTGTTCTTCAAATTTGAGATCCAGCTCCACAACCAATTTGCAACATTGTGTTTTTCTGACCAACTGACTTTTGCAGGACGCCTGTAGCACACATCCAAATCTCAGTATCCATGACAACCAGCCTGCATTCAGGACCTACCACTTGTCCCCTTGGTGTTCCCAGAGTATTTTTGGTGATCCCCTCATGTGTACAGTGCGTAAGTTACCATTGCAATGGTGAAACGTCGCGCACACATGTACGCACTGTTGGGGTACGGCCCGTTCGTGTGTGGCACCATTGCAATGGTGAAATGTCGCGCACACACGTACGCACTGTCGGGGTACGGCCTGTTCGCATGTGGCACCATTGCAATGGTGAAACGTCCTGCAGACACATGCGCACTGTCGGGGTACGGCCCGTTCGCGTGTGGCACCATTGCAATGGTGAAACGTGGCACACACATGTACGCACTGTCGGGGTATGGCCCGTTTGCGTGTGGCACCATTGCATTGGTGAAATGTCCCGCACACACGTACGCACTGTCGGGGTACGGCCTGTTCGCGTGTGGCACCATTGCAATGGTGAAACGTCCTGCACACACATACGCACTGTCGGGGTACGGCCTGTTCGCGTGTGGCACCATTGCAATGGTGAAACATGGCACACACATGTACGCACTGTCGGGGTACGGCCCGTTTGTGTGTGGCACCATTGCAATGGTGAAATGTCCCGCACACACATATGCACTGTCGGGGTACGGCCCATTCACGTGTGGCACCATTGCAATGGTGAAACATCGCGCATACACGTACGCACTGTCAGGGTACGGTCCGTTCGCGTGTGGCACCATTGCAATGGTGAAACGTCGCACAAACACGTACGCACTGTCGGGGTACGGCCCGTTCGCTTGTGGCACCATTGCAATGGTGAAACGCCACGCACACATGTACACACTGTCGGGGTATGGCCCGTTCGCATGTGGCACTATTGCAATGGTGAAATGTCGCACACACACGTACACACTGTCGGGGTACGGCCCGTTCGCGTGTGGCACCATTACATTAGTGAAACGTCACGCACACATGGCGGAGATATCGCTGTACTGTTAACACAAGGATGTCTATCTAGTTTTTGTCATTGCATACTTACATGACCCTGTCCTAGGTTTGCCAGGCACTGATATAACACAGGATATCAGGTCACGTTACACAATCAATGTGTGAGGACCTTTTGACACATGTGATGTGTGATGGTGCATTATGTGTTAAACATCACCTCTCCTGTCCCCCCATTGGTATCTTCATGCACATGTTGTCATGCACATCAACACTGGGATGGCACAGTCAGCACTAAGGGCACCTGTCTCATGATGCCAGGGACCTTGGCACTTTTGCCCTGGACTAATTGACGCACATCATGTTCCCAATGTCACAACTAATGGGTGTGCCATGGTAAAGATAGAATATGCTATTTGTGGACTGTGAAATTCATCTGCTGTTGGTGCTCCGAATATGTGTCTGTGTCATGACGGTAATGGTGTTGCATGTACGAACAACATGCAACATGTGCATTGCCAATGGCTTCTGTGTCTAATGCACCATACATCATTGATCATCATGGGTACCTGACAGCATTGTGACAATTTCTGTGGTGTTGTATTGTCACATACTCACCGTTATTATCATGTCCTAGGATATGTCCAATGTATATTCCCCGTAACCTGGCTCTGTGCCTTGCAGTCAGCTGTCTGTATGGGATGTCATCCTATAATGCATGTCTGTTGACGTGTGTCACTCCTCTAACATCTTGCTATGCTCACTAAGAGCAGGCCAGCAGCTCCTTGGTGTTTAAGTAAATATAGGATCACAATCAACAGATGGGTGTGGCTTCTGCTAGGAGTGTCAGGAAGCTTGCATATGTGTCCTGGATGTATTGCGTATGGCAGACCCCATAGTAACTTGATGTGTAGTAGCATTGTAGCTTCTGCCATGTACAGTGGAATAGTTGTTGTCTGACAGTTGTCATCCATTTACCCCAAATATGTTCTGCAGGGCACCCCCTCTACCAAGGACTTTTCCCAACTTGGAGACCATGAGGGAACGTGATTGCATCAGATGGTACAGATTCAGTTGTGCGTTGATTCAGAACTTGACGGGCAGGCTGGAACCACATCTACAACCATGACACAGGTATCCTACTGCGCTGACACCACAGCTAAAGGTGATGGCAGCCCCACATTTCTTTGCCACAGGTACGTTCCAATTTACCATTGCAGATGTGTGGGGAGTGTGTCCCAGACAATGTTCAGCCGTTTGCTACGTGATGTGTTAGCTGCCATGTTACAGCATATTGATGAATTCATCAAATTTCCTAGACCCGAAGAGTTGATAGATGTAAAGGGTGATTTCTATGCCCTGGGAGGAATGCCACATGTGATTGGGGCCATTGATGGTACACATATGGCTTTTGTGCCACCACAGGCTCAGGAGAAAGTCTACCGCAATAGGAAACATTATCACTCAATAAATGCCTTGGTGGTGTGTCTATCTAACATGATCATTTCCCACGTTTGTGCACGTTTGCCAGGATCGTGCCATGATGCATTCATCATGAGGCGTAGCAGGGTACCACAGATGATGCTGCAGCTGCACAACGAACAGGCATGTCTTGTTGGTGGGTATACTCTGTTTGTCCTGTATGTTTCATTTTTTGTTAGCTCCGACCGAATGGCATAACTCTAATTGTGACACGGTGTATATTTGTAGGAGATGCGGGATATCCCAACATGCCGTGGCTCATGACACCGCTCCGCAACCCAAGGACAGCTGCAGACCAGCGGTACAACAATGCACACGGACAGACCAGGCGAGTCATAGAGCGTACGTTTGGACTCCTGAAGAGCCGATTCCGTTGCCTTGATAAGACTGGCGGATCCCTCCCCTACACCCCGGCCAAGGTGTGTAACATCTTCATCGTGTGCTGCATGCTACACAACATGGCAGTTGAGGAAGCCGTACCACTCTACCTGGATCCTGACGAGCTGGACCATCCACCTGTTGAGGATACCGGACTGGGCCACGATGAAAGCGATGAGGAGGAGGAGGATGACATCCGGAGTCGGCTCATACGGAACTTCTTCTCCTAATGGTGAGTCTCTGAGAATTTGTGTGCAAACTACAGCCATAGAGTGGCATGTGTTGCCAGCTGACAGTATGCAAACTCACTTAGAAGTTTGATGTGATGTATCACACAGTGATTATGTCAGGACACACCCATATGTGCAAGATGTGTGTTCAGGATGTACATGTGTACTACATTGTGTTTAGTTACCATGTCTGTAGGACAAAATTTCATATGTGAACCCTTGTGTGGCTGTCATTTCCAGGTTGCTCTGCCTGTTGTCTGTCCGGGTCATCTTGGTACTTCTGCTAGTCATCCTGATGATTGCAACGTGTGTCGTATCAGCATACCATGCAAAGACATGAGGGAATGTCATTTTGGGTAAGATATCTGAACAGGCTATTTTGTGCTGGTATGTTTTGGGAATGTGTGGGAACTGTTCATGTGCAGGTTGTGGTCGCATAAACACATGTGTCATGAACATGGAGCTAGATGCATGTTGCAACACTCCCATTACTGGACAGTCACCCTTCTTGTCAGTCATCTGTTGTTGGGTGTTGACTCTTGCGAATGCATCAATGTGGATATACCTTGGCACAGACACATTGCGGTACTCACCGGTTAACATTGCATGTGACATCGCAACCACAGGATCTGTGTGGAATTGCACTGTGACTGTGTGCATCAGGATGTGTGTGCCTCATCACGTTTATATTGTGGGCCAATACAGTTTGGTTTTCCTGATGGAATGTTGTGAAGGTGTGGGCCAGTGTATGGCTCACATGGTCTGACAACTGTGCACTGAGTCTGTTCGTATGGATGCATTGCCCCTTGTGCCACTATGTAATGTCACTGTCACGTCACAACATCAGTGCCGGTGAGGAACACAGATTTGATAGACTCTTGGTAACTTAATGTAATTTTTCATTTTCCATTATCCCAGCATTGTTTCACTGATGACGTACCCTTGTAGTGCTGTTGAAAATGTTTACAGTTCTGTGCCACCAGTCGGTTGTCGTTAATCCCAGCAATATCTTGTGCCCAGCTGCATATCCTAGTCACGGTAGGGGTGGTGAATTGCATTTGAGGTTTATTACTCTCTGTAGAGTTTGGTCTCACCAACTTCTCATGTTTGGCATTGTAATGCTCAGTTGCCATAGCCAAGGATTGGCTTTTGCTAGGCTTCCTTGTTTTCCAATGTACCCCTTCCTGGTTGCATGAGCTAAGTAGGGCTCTTGTGGGTGATGTGTATGTCATATTCATGACTCTCACAGATTTCCAGGACAGACAAAGGTGTATAGCCTATGTGTAAGTAGCTGTGCTTCACATGGAATCCACTTATTTCTTATGGCCTCAATCATAGGCTGTGACTGACTTGATGATCGCATGGTTCTAATTGCATTGAAGCAGCCTGGGGAGAGTCAAACCCCCTTCAGTTAGGTGACAGACTTGGCTACCTTTTATATGTCCCAGTTAATACCTCAGCTGGTGAATAATTGTAAGACCTGTGCTCACCAATAGGCTACAGTGGCTGTGGTTACAGTACACAGGTGTTAATGTCACAGTATCCGTCAAGCTGTCTGATATGATGCATTGGCAAGAATGTTTGATTTGTGATGCCTGTTTACCTTTCATTTCAGATCTCCCTCCCTGCTGTTCCCACCCTCTCCTTCCCTCCCCATATCACCCGATTGAGTCTGTTAATCAAACTCAGACCAATGGGCTATCTGGAGATGGACCCCTTTCAGCATCGCACACATCTGAGGGTCGAAGATATCACTGCTGGGAGTCACATCCACCCACCCGTGTAATGTCTGAGCCCTGCTGGGAGTCAGATACACCCACCCTCCTATGTCTGGACACTGCTGGGAGACACATTCACCCACCCCTCCTATGTCTGGGCACTGCTGGGAGTCACATCCACCCACCCGCGTCATGTCTGGGCACCGCTGGAAGTCACATCCACCTACCCGTGTCATGTCTGGGCACAGCTGGGACTCAGATCCACCCAACCCTCCTATGTCTGGGCACTGCTGGGAGTCAGATCCACCCACCCCTCCTAGGCCTGGGCACTGCTGGGAGTCACATCCACCAACCCCTCCTATGTCTGGGCACTGCTGGGAGTCACATCCACCCACCCCTCCTATGTCTGGGCACTGCTGGGAGACACATCCACCCTCCTGTGTCATGTCTGGGCACTGCTGGGAGTCAGATCCACACACCCCTCCTATGTCTGGACACTGCTGGGAGTCACATCCACCCACCCGTGTCATGTCTGGGCACTGCTGGGAGTCACATCCACCCACCCCTCCTAGGTCTGGGCACTGCTGGGAGTCAGATCCACCCACCCCTCCTATGTCTGGGCACTGCTGGGAGTCACATCCACCCACCCCTCCTATGTCTGGGCACTGCTGGGTCACATCCACCCACCCGTGTCATGTATGGGCCCTGCTGGGAGTCAGATCCACCCACCCCTCCTATGTCTGGGCACTGCTGGGAGTCACATCCACCCACCCGTGTCATGTCTGGGCACTGCTGGGAGTCACATCCACCCACCCCTCCTATGTCTGGGCACTGCTGGGAGTCACATCCACCCACCCCTCCTATGTCTGGGCACTGCTGGGAGTCACATCCACCCACCCGTGTCATGTATGGGCCGTGCTGGGAGTCAGATCCACCCACCCCTCCTATGTCAGGGCACTGCTGGGAGTAACATCCACCCACCCCTTCTATGTTTGGCCAATGCTGGGAGTGCCCCCATGTCAAATGAGTTGTTTGTATACTCACCAGGCTCCACGACTCCTTCAATTCCATGTACTCCCACCGGTGGGAGCAGGGCCATGACCTTCTCCTCCCAGGGATGGTACTGTACTGGTCTGCGGGGACCACCACCTCCAGTGCGCTGGCTATTGGCGTAGTCCTCGTCCATCTTGCGCTTGACCATCCTCCGCAGATCGTACCACCTGGCCTGGCAAACCATCCTGGTGCGCCTGATGGGCGCAACAGCATTGACCTTATTGGCGATCCTCTCCCACATGGTTGTTTTCTCAGCTATGCTGGTCTGTCTGACCAATGCGCCAAACAGCTGGGGCTCAACTCTGATGACCTCATCTACAAGGATCTCCATCTCCTGGTTTGTGAACTTTGGTTTCTTTGGGCCAGACATGTTGTGGGGTGAATGTGTTTGGGGGTGTGGGGGTGTGTATGGATGGGGGTGTGCTTCTGAATGTGAAGCGGGGGTGTGGGTTTGAATGTGATTGGGGTATGTGTGAAGGTGGATGTGTGCAGTTGTTTGTGTGTTGTCAGTCTGTAGGTTGATGTGTATGTTGCAAAGGATGCTGATTTGTGTGTGTGGGCCCTTTTTATTGGTCCATTGGTGGGTGTGGCTTAGTTTGAATTTAGGGTGGATGTGTCATAAGGGGTGGATCTGAGTTTGGCCCTCTGTTTGTCAGTTTGGTTGTGGCCAGGACATTGTTTAGCTATGGTTTGTACACAGGAGATATGTTTTGTGGTATTGTGCGACTCGTTTGCACACTCCCTGTGCTGTATTCAGGGTACGCGTGATTTGTTTGTGGGGGGATCGTTGCGTACTTTGGTGCGTGGCTCTCTCATACAGTGAAGTTCGACGTTTTGACGGGGTACGCCTGTGCTTCATTGTGGGGGTGTATGATTTGGAATTTTATTGTGTGTGTGTGTCTCATACGTGACGTATTGTGGGGGTACGCGTGTGGGTCGTTGTGGGGGGGTGTTTGTCGTCGAGGTTTATTCAGCGCCTCTGTCATACGCGACTTATTGTGGGGGTACGCGTGTGGGTCGTTGGGGGTTCATCGTCGAGGTTTAATCTGCGGCTCTGTCATACGCGACGTGTTGTAGGTGTACGCATGTGGGTCGTTGGGGGGTGTTTGTCGTCGAGGTTTATTCAGCACCTCTGTCATACGCAACGTATTGTGGGGGTACGCGTGTGAGTCATTGGGGGTTCGTCGTCGAGGTTTAATCTGTGGCTCTGTCATAAGCGACGTATTGTGGGTGTACGCGAGTGGGTCATTGGGGGGGTGTTCGTCGTTGTGGTTTATTCAGCGCCTCTGTCATACGTGACGTATTGTGGGGGTACGCGTGTGGGTCGTTGGGGGGTTCGTCGTCGAGGTTTAATCTGCGGCTCTGTCATACGCGACATATTGTGGGTGTACGCGTGTGGGTCGTTGGGGGGGTGTTCGTCGTCGAAGTTTATTCAGCGCCTCTGTCATACGCGACGTATTGTGGGGGTAAGCGTGTGGGTCATTGGGGGGTTCGTCCAGGTTTAATCTGCGGCTCTGTCATACGCGATGTATTGTGAGTGTACGCGTGTGGGTCGTTGGGGGGGTGTTCGTCCTCGAGGTTTATTCAGCACCTCTGTCATACACGACATATTGTGGGGGTACACGTGTGGGTCATTGGGGGGTTCGTCGTCGAGGTTTAATCTGCGGCTCTGTCATACGCGACGTATTGTGGGTGTACGTGTGTGGGTCGTTATGGGGGTGTTCATCGTTGAGGTTTATTCAGCCCCCTGTCATACGCGACGTATTGTGGAGGTACGCGTGTGGGTCGTTGGGGGATTCGTCATCGAGGTTTAATCTGCGGCTCGATCATATGCGACGTATTGTGGGGGTACGCGTGCGGGTCATTGAGGGGGCTTTGCTTTTTCTTTTGATGTGTGGCTCGCGCAGCCAGCAGTTTGTACGTGACGGCTTTTTCGCGTACGGACAGTGTTCGGGGTCCCGTGTCCGGATTGTACTTGGCAGGTTGTACGGAATGTTTACAAATCGTGCGGTTCAATAGGCGGGTCCGTGTTGTACGGATCTTCGCTTGTTTTTCGTACGGTTCGTACAGATTCGTATGGACTATTTGTATACGGATCGTACTACTCAATTCGGATGATTTTTTACGATTCGTAATGAAACGGCTCCGAAAACGAATCGCAGGATGTTTTTTTATCCCGAATCGGAATCAACCCCTATATGTTCTTTTGTACTCTATGTGACACCTTTAGATTACACTTTTTATGTTCTATCCTACTGCATAAGCTCCACAATTCTTATAAGGAGGGTTTGATATAATGTCATAGCTTGCAATCACTAGATGTTTGCAATGCTGTTCTTAACTATATCATTGTTGCCTACTGTCAAATTGAGAAGAACCTATGTACTTTAATGACAATCTGTTTTAGGATGCTTTTAAAATGTTATTTATATTTTTTGAAAATGTAAATGTTTTTATTTCTGTGCTTTTATGGTCAAACTATGAACAAATAAAGATGATTTTGACTTTGGCTATGTAAGAAAATAGGCAAAGGCATGATGAACGTGTAACTGCAGATAGACTATAGATTTAAAACACTAAGAAGGACTGAGTGGTGTGTGGTTGATACTTAGGTAATAAGCCACAATGTCTTCAACTGTTACATAAAGTCCTGGAGGAGGCTGTTCCAAAGGAATGTACCAGGAACAGGAAGAGAAAAGGATATGCCCTTTTCCTAACCTTATGAAAATGGAGAACAAGAATGTACATGGTGAAGGATCATATCAATATGCCAGGAGCTTGTAAATTGAATGTAGAAAGAAGGAAGGTTGTACCAGTATGACAAAGCACTGTGCATATGCTGCAGTGACTAGTAAGGTGCATAAAAAATATATCATACCCAAGCAAATGAGAACATTTCCATTGTCCACAGCAACATGTTGAGAGAAAGACAGATAAAATACATTTTCTTCCAGATTTATAAGGGAATACACTTCGCTGGAGCACTAGATTTACTTGTGGTTATAGAACAAGTGTTGTAATCTATAATCAATGGTGGAATACTTTTATGCATTCTAGATTTAGAGTTTACTCTAAAAGTCTAAGAGGTCTCCTCTCAGCCTAAAACGTGTGACTCCTGTTTCTCTGGATTGAACTTAAGTCAGTTTGTTCTCATCGAGGTGCAACTACAAAGAAGCATACAGTCAAGAAGAATCAAGATCTCCAACTAGCCGCAGTATGTTCTGCAAATCATCTGATTAGACATACAGATGCTGGCCAAAGATTGCAATAAAGGAAGATAGACAATAAAGACATTGGTAAAAAGAAGTGGCGAAAGGGAGGAGTCATTAGACACCAACCCACATTAAGGCATTGACATGGATACATATAAGACCATGACATTTATTGTACATTGTTCCAAGAACATATCTGAACCAGGTTAGTGTCGGATGAAGAATGCTACTTATGGATTTCTTATTTATTTATTAGCAATAAAAAAATGTATTAGCAGACCCAAAGAGGTTTCAGGATCTATATATAGTGGCATGTTTAATAATTCAAAACTAATAGGATGGATGCTGAAAACGAATTATTATTAGTTGGTATAGAAAACATAATTTAAACATTCAGAGGCAGTCCTGAAGGACATAAAAAAAATAATTTAAGAAAGGCGCTGAAAAACTAAATTATGAAGGAATTCAACGCTTCAGATCAGATTGAAGCTTAATTAAGAAGGTGCTTATATATGCTTGCGGAAAAAAAACAATAGAACAGCAATACTATTTCCTTAAAACTACATGTGATATGATTGCTCTTATGGCTACTGGTGCTGAGTTCCAGTACTTTGGTATACTTTCCCAGAGAAATGTAATAGTTTTTTTTCCCTCTCATTATAATAGGAGTTGCCAGCCGAGGTTTAGCTGAACTCAACAAGGGGTGATGGCCCCAGGAGTTGTAGTTGCTGCCAGCTAAATTGGGAAAGTGTCTTGCTTCTACTGGTAGTTAGTCAAAGGTGATCACAAGGTGTATAATATGATCATATTTCCTCACTCCAGATGCAGCATCCACTGAAAGGATGGAAATGACCTGATTAGGGCCACCCGGGTCACTCTCGACCACCTCTCAGCTTTCCATACAAATGAAGAGTCGGTCAGACAGTAGAAAATACAAATCAAGTATATTTATTCAGGTACACTCGAGTGGAGCCCAGTCTGATCAGCCTCCTGGGATTGCTGCAGAGGAACTGACTTCAGCAAACATTGTGATACATTATGTACAATTCAGAACCAATGAAGACACGTCCTGACTGCAGATATCCGGTTGGAGGCAGTTAGACACAGAAGGTACACAATGATGAGTTTTGATCCTGAGACCGGGCACAAGCTATCTTAATGCCAAGGTTGTTATGCCTGTGCCCATCGCTCTAAATGTGGGAGCAGGCCTACCTAGTGGGAAAGGTATGCACTAATAAGAACAGTGTATTCATTAGTACAGCAAGGCTCAACCTTGGAATAACGGAAACTATCGCAGCTGCTTTCAGCAGGGGCAGAGAGAGAGAAATTAGTTCAGATCATGGCTCAAAATGGTGGCTAAACATAAAATGGTGTGCCGCGAATGCTAGCTTAAGACGTACAATACATAAACGGTACAGCTAAAACATTTTTAGTCCAACAAGAATAGCTTTGAAAGGACCAGGGAGTTGACACAGTTCTACCTCAATAACATCAGAGTTTGAATTTGTACTTTGTAATGTTCTGGGTTAAGGGATTTTATCCATTATGTAAGTTTCAGTTAATATACTGTGCCTTTAACTAGCACATTATTTTTACACATTCAGGATCTTATCTAGGAAGGAACCAAGGGGCCCATTAGGATGGCGGGCGGATTGCCTCCGCCGGGCCGGAGGTGGTCACTGCCAGCCCGGCGGGGGCAATCCGCCCGCCTCCCCTGTAGAAAAGACCCCCGCCATATTATTATGGCTGGGGGGTCCGCGGCCGACAGAAAGACCGTCTGCCGCATTTCTGCCCGGGTCGACTTGCGACCGGGTAGAAAAGGCTGCAATATGGTGGCGGTGTCTGTTTGACACCGCCAGCCATATTACAATGTGGTTTGAGGAATGCCTTTCCATAGGCAGCATTGCCACCATGGAAAGGCATGCAGAGTCTGCTAGGGGGGCCTGTTGCGGGCCCCCAGGGACTCCGGAGGGTGGAGGGTGCACATGGGGGGTACCTATGGTACCCCCAGCAGTTCCATGCAGAACATGGCAGGCACCGTGTGGTGCCTGCCATGTTGTGCATGAAAGTGCACAACATGCCTCCCTAACATTGTGGCAGGCGGTGCTGAGTACACCGCCCACCACAATGTTAGGGATACAGGATGCGCCCGCCACTGTGGCGGGCGCATCCTAATAGCAACCACGGGACCCCCGCCCTTATGGCAGGGGGTCCATTTACACGACAGGATGGCGGGCAGACTTCATCCTAATGGGCTGCCAAGTGATGTATCACACCCTTTAACACTAGGTCTGCAGATCTAGCATTGTCATAGTGTTGGCTTACAATTGAATTGGCATGTAGGATTCCCCTTTGCGAAAGGGTTAACAGGTTCTTAGGTTGTGTTATAGAGGCACACAAGGCTCAACCATGCGTGCCTCTACCACACAGCCGGAAGCACAAATGTGATTTAACCATGCATTCCCTTACCACGGATGCCTTTCCCATGCAATTTTGTGGTAAAGGCATGAGTTGCAAGGGTGTATGTGATGCTAAGTTTGCCACTACCTTCACCCTCTGACCCCCACCCTAATCACTATATTACAAACCACCTACCTGCCCTTTTGCCATAAGCCCTACATTACAACCCACCTAATTTCACCTGTCCTAAGCCCTACATTACAAACCACCTAACTTCACCTGCCCTAAGCACCAAATTACAAACCACCTATCTACCCCCACCCTAAGCCCTAAATTACAACCCCCGACTTTCCCCCCACCCTAGGCCCTAAATTTCAAACCCCCTACCAGCCCCCCACCCTGAGCTCAAAAAACGCCCCATTCCTTAATACTACCCCAAATCCAGGCCTTAAAGCTACTCCAACCCCTCCTCCTTTCCTGTACCTCGACTCCCTCCCTCTCCCTGAGCCATAAAAAACTTGCCACCTGCCCACACCCTGATAGTGGCCCGCCCAACCCCAGCCCTAGAAAATTGCCTCCAACCCCCCTGTGATCCCCATACCCAGCCCCACTTACCTGTCCGTGACCATGTCTGCTTCCCGTTCACCGTGCCTGTGTCTAGTCCCCACCCATACAGAATGCTTGTACCCATTTGCCTTAACCATGCATATGCGTAGTTTAAGCAAGTGTATTGTTCTGACAAATGTGGTTACGCTTGCGCACTTCCGGAATGCCTGACTCTTGCTGTGTAGTTCTAGATGTTTCCCCCTTGTTACTTTTGAAATTGCAGGATAGTAAGGAGTCTCCATAGGCAGGCAGGTACAGGAACATGTAATTTATGAAGAAAAGGTTACAAGTACGGGAACCCCACCAGGAGAAAGAATTTAGCAAGCTCAATCCTCTAGCTGTAGACATTAACTCCAAATGACCGGTCTAGAACACTCCACGCTAATGACATCGCATATTCCACATGACTCATCATTTCGCACCAGGGTGGAAAAGTAGAAAGAATATTACACACCTTTTTAAAGGAGTCAATAGATTTTCAATGGTTAGCAACCAGAAATGTGGTAACAAACCCATTGGTGAATTATATACTGAATGGCAAGCCTAAACACACAGTGAATTTACAAATTGCAGGGCTTGGGTCGGACAATGGATTGTTTCCTCTGGCTCATAGTGAGAATCATGTGGGATTCCAATGTTCACAAATTAGAATTTCACTATACTTGCCAACTAGATTCTCAACTGATTTACTTGCTGTAACATTATGGGCAAATTGTATACGGTATGAAACTTGCACACGGGCAAAACGTGCATGAGCAATTAGCACAACTTGTAGGCATGTTTCAGAGGCAAACACAGATACCCCCCCTCCCCCTTCAGGCCCATGGTGTTCAGCCATAAGTTCTAGTAGCATTGTTTTCAACTCTAGTGTTAATACAGCTTAAATGAAGCCATTAATAGCAGAAAGTCTTAATTTTTTTTAGTTGAATATGTTTTTTTATTTAAGAGAAAGAACACAGAAATACAAATACAGTAATGCACTCAGAAGAGAATTATAGACTAAATTAGTACATCAATACAGTCTATAAAAAGTAAGTGATATATATGGAAACAACAGATTATATAAAATTGTGTTAAAATTCCTACTACTACTCAAATAAGAAAACATAATAATTATAAAACTTTGTACTAACATACTGTGTTCTGGTATAACTTAGGGGAGAGTATAATATATTAATGAATGTTATTTATGAAAAGAAAAGATGGAAAAAGTATAGAAGAAGAAGCTGGAAAGCAATAGTTTTTAAACTCGAACTGGCGGGGGAGTGAGAACATCTCCCTATTAGCACCCTTGCTATGGAGGTCAGCTGTCGCCCAACGAAGTACGAAGAGACGAAGTACGTCTCTCTCTGTCCGTCGCGTAGTGTTCGACGCGGTGGACAGGGTGAGACAAACTCCGTTCGTAGTTTGAGCTTAAAAACTTTATAAAGTCGGTTCCTCTCCAAGAGTGAGGGGCTCTACTAAAGGTGACATCCCCTTTACTTCTGGATTTAAAGAAGGGAGGGTGAGCACCTAGGCATCACAGTGGTGTGAGTCCTGAGGAAAGCCACGGTATTAATTTTGCCGGCTGAAACATGTTGACACTTTTGCAGAGTGGAGGGGTTGTCGTCTCATTATAAGCTCCCCAACCCAGTATCCACATTTTTTATTTTAAACCTGGACAGGGTACCTAATATTAAAACTATGATAAGGATTCGCTGATACCAGTTTTATATCACTTTTTCTGCACCTTTTCTCACCTGTGATCTCATACTGTATGTTGTATTGTCCTCCCCCACTATTGTTCCACCTCCAGCATTGGGCTGGCACGGAGTTGTGTTAACAGCTCTAAGAAGAAGCAAAAAACATGTAAGAACCACCCTACATGTCCTTATGATGACCGAATATCTCAAGAAAGATGTCATCCCTATGGGCCTGCAGGAGCGTAATGTACCTGTAATGTTTACAAATGACCCTAAATTTCGTAAAGGATTCAGCCATATCGGTGTTACGTGTTCCCGCCATTGGCTGGTACACGGCATAGATACGGGTCTTGAACACAGTAAAAAGGAATTGGAGATTATAGCTGATTTAGAAAAGAGACTTGCAGAAGGAAATGTTGTAGCTGACGCCAAGACAGCATTGGATAAAGTGACCAAAAACATTGCTGAGTTTGAACATATTGAGAGGACAAAGAAAAAAAAAAAATACAGAAAGACATTGCTAATTTTGACCAATTGCGTTTCCATCCCTATATACAAGATTAGTTTTTTCTCCCAACCTAGGCAACAGTACTCAGAGAACTACCCCACTTGGGGGAGGTTTAAGAGAAACATTGGAGTTCCATTCTTCGAATCGTCTGCCAGCTCCGGTGATGACAGTGATACGGGTGCTGGTCCCCGCCCTGGCCCTTCCAACCGTAACTACCCTCTGCCACCTCCTTTTTTAGATGTCCGAGGGAGGGGGAGGGGCAGAGTCAAAACTCGAGCACTGTTACCCAATCCACAGGCACTACATTGGAATTCTCAATCAGGGGAGAGGCAAACACGTCGGAAATTTTACCAATGGGGCCCTCCGCAATAGCTGGACCAATTGACCCCATTACAAACATCATTCCTATTTTCAATATTTCTGAACATTTATTGTCCTCGGCGGAAGTCTCATTGCTATCAAGGGGACTCAGCTTTGTCCCTACGGAGAAATCATGCCTGTTTGAGATTCAACTGGAACTATTACAGTTCTTTAGAAAATTACATATTAAAACTTTTTTTCTTGGTAAAGTCAACAATATGCAGGACAGTTTCTCCGGGCTAAGACTCCCATCGACCTTTAATTCTCCTACCAATCAGGTCCCTGTTGAACTGCTGGCCTTTGAATCAATGGTTTTAAATGATGTATTGGCTTTAAATAAAAACTTCGAATACATCCCATATAATATCTCTCTAGCTGAACGACAAGCACTTGCCGAATTGAAAACCAATCAAAATGTTATAATTAAGCCGGCCGATAAGGGCGGGGGGATAGTGGTGCAGTCTAAAATTGACTACAAAATGGAAGTCAAACGCCAACTGACCAATCCTAACCACTACCTCGTGTTAAGAACTAGTCCCTTTGCAGAAATCCAACAGCTGATTCTTGAAGTGACTACACTTGCAAAAGCTGATGGCTTTCTAACCCAAAAGGAATTTACATTTTTGAATGCCAAATCTCCTAGAACCCCTGTGTTGTATACACTCCCTAAAATGCATAAGAGTGTTCTTTCTCCACCTGGCCGACCCATTGTCTCCGGATGTGGGTCGGTCCTGGAGCCACTATGAAAGTATGTGGATGTATTTATTAGGGATTTCGCTTATGCCACTCGCAGCTATGTGCGCGATAGTGGAGACATCATCTCGCAAGTTGAGGCTATGCAATTTTGCCCAGAGACTGAGTTGTTGGTGTGTATGGACCTTGAGTCCTTATACACTAACATCCCGCAGTTGGAAGGGATTGAAGTGATTCGTAAGGTTATGAACTCTCGGGTCGCTCCAGTGCCTGTACCAACTGACTTCATTATTGACCTTTTGACAATTTCTTTGACCAAAACCTTTTTGAGTTTGACGGACAATATTATTTACAGATCAAGGGAACATCAATGGGGGCTTCTTATGCCCCCAATTTTGCCATTTTGTTTGTTGACGATTTTGAAAAACGTTTTATTTTGACTGTAACAATAACCCTTTCTTTGGTAGCGTTCGTCATTGGCGACGCTACATTGATGACTTTTTTTTCATTTGGACTGGGACTAAGGACCTGTTGGACAGTTTTCTGATTTGGCTAAATTTGTGTTCTAATGACCTCAGGTTTACATCCAACTCAAGTAATTGTCAGGTCAATTTTCTAGATCTAACAATTTTCCCACATGAAGGGAAGTTGACTACGAAACTGTTTACCAACCCCACGGCCCGCAATACTCTTTTAGAGTATTCGAGCAACCATCCTCGTGGGTTGAGGGACGGGCTTCCCTTTGGACAATTTTTAAGGATCCGGAAGATTCTGTCTAAAAACTGCTACAACGTGGATACCCCCGCAAATTGGTTAAACGCTCACAGAAACGGCCTTGGTATAATCACCGTGAAACTTTACTGACTCCCAAAACCAAAAAATCTATGACCCGCATTCCATGCGTAACTACGTTTGGGACACACAGTAATTATATTTCAGGGATTATCAACAAACACTGGCCACTGGTTGTGGCCACTGGTATTACCAATAAGCTACCTTTGTTTTCTTTCAAGCGGGGGAAAAACCTTCGTGACCATTTGGTTCGAGCTGCTTTACCTCGCATTGAAAGTCCCACTCTATCATCTATGTGGGGCCTCAACAAAACGGTGGGACACTACAAATGTGGTGGTTGCCTAATGTGTGTGTCCTGCTTTTATACCAAACAATTTGTCCATGGCAATATTAAATATGATCTTCGCAGTTTGTCGAATTGCAATACGGCTAATGTCGTATATGCAATTTGGTGTCCATGCAACTTAATTTATATAGGCCAAACGACACAGAAAATTAAGATACGCCTTGGAAGCATAAGAGTCGAATACGCTGCCTGACAGAAAAGGCCCCCTTAGTGGCACATTATCAACAATTCAATCATGCCCCTGAGGCCATGAGATGGCAAGTCATTGAGGTGGTTAAAGTGCCTGTAAGGGGCGGCAGTATCTCGAACATTCTGAATAGAACTGAATGTTGTTGGATGCTACACTGTAATAGCATCAATCACGGCCTAAACTCTATGGAAGAGTGCCATTCGATTGTAACTAGTTGAGCCCTGGAATAGATAATTTGTTGAGACCATGTATTTATCTTGCAGTATCTGATGATACACTTTTTTGTGTATTCATTGTGTTTGCAGATCATGTCAGTGTGTTAGTATTATATGAAACTTATGGTGTGTACATTTTAATGTCGTTAGTACATTGCTGAGATATGATGTGGTACATGTGTCTACTCTCTGTCTTGCTGTAACTAGACTTGTTCAAAGGAAAACACCTCTTTGAACTAATCACACATTCTCACTGTTTGAATATTCTGCTTTTGCAAAACCGATGGTGGCCGGTTGCTCAATACTATTTTTATAATTTTTTGCACTAATTTCTCACTGTACACGATTTATAAAGATGGGCAGGACATGCTGTCATTGTGATTGATGCACGTAAGTGGCTCCACCCACTGTTTACTATAACTGTTTGTTGAGATGGTATTGCTAGGCAACCATCATTTGCATTTTTGGCTTTTTAGGTCTCTGAATTGACTATGTGTCATGTAGTTTATCTTAACTATAAGCAGTTTTTTCCGTTCTTTTATCTTTTTTTCTTTTTTTATCTTTAAAGTATACAATCTTTGTATTACAAGATTTTGATAGCCATACTGGGTTAACTTTTACCCTTTTAAGATGGCGCTTCTTATTGAGACTATTTCTGACTAAAAATGGCAGCCGTGTGCGAGCCACGCCAACGCCCGTCTTCTATTTCTACAAGTTTCTCCACTACCGGAGAAGCTGCCTCTGGTCCGGACTTGTGTAGTTGCTTATGGCCGCCTGTATCTTCGGCCAAGTGGATAACGCTAGATTAAAAGAATCCTTATACCGGTGATACGGCCCGAGTAATGTTGTAATTTATGAAGCTTCATGTTAGCATCCGCCCTCGTGCCCTTTGGCTGCACGAAATGGCATAGGGGTCCCAGACTGGAGGAAAGGAATTAGTATAAAATCTGCAAGTATTTAAGCAAATGGATAAAGATAACAATTCAAATAAGGGCAGTGTTTTTATTTTCACCGCACTTGTATTACCATTGAATGGTTAGACGATATGTATCAAAAAGGAACATTTACATTTCATTAATCAATGTGCCCACATAGGAAAGGGGGAAAGGTGTGCAGGGTAAAGTTAGAGATAGTTGTAATTCACTAGTCAATAATTCATAACATTGAAAACATACATTTAAATTCATGTATATGTTCGGTTAGTACTAAATGGTCCCCATAGGAGAGGCCACACATACTATGCACAAATCAAAAATTGTTTTGGCAATCAAACTCCTGAACGGCTGTATAAATCGTGCTGATGGTAGGAGTTGATAATGTGGATAACAGTCTACGTTTCGACCCTGGGAATTGTAGGATAGTTGATCCTTACAGCGCGGGTCTTCAATAGGACGTGCGGGGAAAGGGGGGGGGCTGATTTCCTAAGTTTAGGAAAGGAAAGTAAGAGCTAATTAGTCATACCGGTCTCAAAAGAGTCCCGAAGATCCGTAGTGGAAAAGACCGCTCGTTATATTACATTAAAAACACTAAAAGGCACTGAGGACTATATACTAAAGGAGAGCCACATACTGTGCTCAAAACGTTAAGTTTTGTCACGTTTACCTGCCGCATTAGCGTGTCGGGAGATGTCAGATGCGGCCGAGTGGGGTCCGTAGACAATCTGAGTGAGCGAGAAGGTACAGTGAGAGTCGATTAATTACGTGTAAAGAATAATCATTCCATTACATAATTAGGAAAAGTGGTGACCGGTATTGTTGGCGAGGTGATTACCTGTTATTCAGGAGAAACTGTTGATGTTGATCAATCAGCTGTCCGTATCTGCAAAAATGGGGAAGTTAAGGGCCAGTCATTACTTGGACACAAATGGGTGATCGAGGGTCTTGGGCATACTACGCACAAGGCGTTTGAAGAGCTTACCCGATAAATTGAGATTACGGAACTGTTAGGAGGGCTCGAGGCGGCGGCTCTTTGCATCTCCTGGAACCAGGAAGTGCGGCCGAAGGGGGGCGTGATAGCCTTAAAGGCTCGGTAATAAAGAGTGAGAAAGGACTAGTCAGCGGTGGTTGCTAAGCAACCTCCTGCGTTATGTGAAAGCCTGGTTAGTTAGAAGTTAAAGGAGTATTCTATAGTGGTTACAAGCGAAAACTCAAGCGTTACCTAGGAAAGTTAGGAAGGAGTGGAAATAATCACATGAACGATGGGTCTAGACAATTAAATAAAATTATCCATGAGTTTCGAAGTACACCAAAAAGGTGCACGCTGTGTATACAAACAGGGTGACGACAAAGGGATTATCAATCAAAACCCATGATCATATATACAAGATTATGGATGATCATAATTTCAATTGCGTGAACCTACCCACATGGTGGTTAAGACGCATGTCAATGAACAATAACTGATTTTAACACATGCACAACACATTGCCTAATTGATGTGAACCTACCACACGGTGGTTAAACGCACAACATTGTAAGAGAATGAGACAGGTCTCACAGAGTGATAGAGTAGGATTCAGAGAATGGCCAGTCGGGCAAAACTGCTTTCAGATTCATTCAGGCCATTACGTACAGAGTCAAAAAATTGGATCCATTTAATTTCCCTGACATTAAGGATAGGTTCTATATTGCCACCCCTGGGGCCAAGTTTGACCTGTTCTAATACAATCCACTTTAGGCTTTCAGGGGAGTGATTGTTTTTGTTGCAATGTTCCACAAGGGGAGCTCCTTGGACCTTGCACCTGATGCGGCTGCAGTGTTGTAAAAATCGCATTTTTGCACGTTGCTGTGTCTGTCCGACATAGATTAAATCACACGAACAGATTATACAGTACACCACGTTGGTGGTGTTACAGTTTGTGTATGATTTAAGTGGGACACGTTGTTGCTTGTGGACAAATTCATTAGTTTGGATCGTCGATGGGCAGGCCTTGCAAGAGCCACATCGGAAATGGCCCACAATGGGTGGAAGATTCCACATCGAGGTGATAGTTGGTTCATTCTTCTTGTTAAGAAAAGAGCACACCACGTGGTCTCGGATGTTCTTTGCCTTCTTGAAGGAATGTAGAGGTAAGTTGTTAATGTCAAGGTCATCCGAAATCAAGTTCCAGTATTTGTTAATGGCTTTTTTATCGCATTGCTCTGAGTTGAAAAAGTGGTCACGCAAATCAGGCGCTGCTCGTTGCTGCTTGTATGCTCATTGGGTTGCAGCAAGACTTCTCGGGGATTGAACCAAGCTCTCTTCCTGGCTCTCTTAATCAGGCGTTTTGGATAGCCACGTTCTGTTAGTCGTTCCATAAGGATCCCAGATTGCTCCATGTAGTCCTCTTTCTTACTGCAATTGCGACAGATTCGCAAAAATTGGCCAAAAGGCAAATTTTCCCTAAGGCCTCTCGGGTGATGACTGGAATATAGAAGTAAAGAGTTCCTCTCTGCCGGCTTTCTGAACAACGTCGTGTGTAGTGTCTCATCTTCAGCAATAATAGTGAGGTCCAAAAAGTTGATGGCTTTTTTATCAAAATGAATAGTGAATTGGATATCCGATCACCTCCCATTGAGCCAAGTAAAAAAATCAGTGATTTTGTTTTCAGTTCCTGCCCAGATTAGAAGGATATCGTCGATATACCTCATCCACATGTGTATATTCGATCTGAATGGATTTAAATCATTTAGTATGAACGTATCTTCATACGCGGACATAAAGATTATGGCCAGGTCTGGGGCAAAGGCCGCCCCCATCGCCACCCCTTTGGTCTGAAGGTAGAAGCAATTTTGAAACAGGAAAAAATTCCGCATCATAGCGATTTTGAGAAGTAAAATGATGAATGACATAGGGACCCGAACGGGTGCCTCGCGCTTGTCCAGCGCAAGTGTAGCCACCACCAAAGCTTCTTCTTGGGGTATACTCGTATAGAGTGACACGATATCACATGTCGCCAATAATTCTTGTTGCGAGTCATATGGACGTCCGTCTATCATATTGATGGTGTGTGTGGTGTCACGCAGGTATGTGTCAGTCTCTTCAGCCAAAGGTTTGAGAAAGAAGTCTACCTACCTACATAAAGGTTCCAATATTGAGCCGCATCCTGATACAATTGGTCGTCCTGGGGGCTTTTGTAGATCCTTGTGCACTTTCGGTAAGGTGTAAATCGTTGGAATCCGGGGTTTTTTTTGGTTTAAATATTGGAACTCTTGCTCAGATAGGAAACCTTGTTCAATACCATCCTTTGTGACTCTGAGGATCTCAGCAGATAAGTCGTTGGATGGGTCGCCGGCCAACTTTTTGTAGCTGATTCCATCGCCTAACTGCCTCATGATCTCTTTCGTGTAGTTGTCCACATCCTGGACGACAATGGCGCCACCTTTATCGACAGGTTTCACTACCATCTCCGTGTTGTCTCTCAAGGATGTTAGTGGGAGTTTCTCGGCTCTACTAATGTTATACTTAACAAATTTCCTTTCATCTAAGATTTTTTTGACATCACGTAGGACTAGGCTTTCATATGCCAGGATGCACTGGGTCATGGCATAAGTGGGGGGTACAAAAGTCAATGGTATTCTTAGATTCGTAGTTGACGAATGCTGTTGGAAAGGTTTGTCCTTGAAAAAATACCTAAGTCTTATTTTTCTGAAGAAATTATGGAGTTCGGCTACAGTGTTGAAGGCATTGGGTATAGCTGTGGGGACAAAAGATAAGCCACGGCTCAGTACTTTGATTTCATCTTCCTTCAGAGTATACTTGGAGATATTTATCACAGGGGAGGTGGTTGGTCTTACCATCTGTAATTCTTTCTGCGGGTTGATCTCTCCCCGTGCTCCTCCTGGGGGAAGTTCACCTGTTTCGTGCCTCTTCCTCTCCCGGAGTCCCACTCCTCTCTCACATTCTGTTGGCCCCTGCCGGTGCCTCTGTTCCAATTGTTGCCTCTGCCACGGGGAGGTCTCCATCCACCCTGTCCTAAAAAAGGAAAAGGTTGATATATTGGACCGTAGGCGTCTTGATATTCGTAAGCCCCACTAGGGCCGGCTTGATCCGAATCCTCCCCGGAACTGTACGATGAATCAGAGAAAGTCGTGAAATTTCGTCTCCCCCTGAAAGTGTCACGTCCCCGGTTGGTAAATCTCCCTTGGGTGTCTTGACGGTAATACTCTTCCTGTAGGTAGGAGTACGTTTTTTTCTTATCATAAAGTCTCAAATCTCGCGCCAGTTTCTCCAGTTTCTTTTTTATGGTAGTCGTTTCGAAATCCTGGAGTGTCGCAACGAGTTTAGTCAAGGCTTCTTTGGAGTTAGTGAGAGTGGAATCACCAGTTATTTCGGCCTTCAATTCTGCTATTTGTTTCGTTAGGATTGCAACTTGTTCGTTTGCCGTTTCGATGCCCAGGACCATCCAATGACAAAACTGAAACCTTCGGACGTCCAACAAGAATATTGGCGACATGTGATATTGTGTCACTCTATATGAGTATACCCGAAGAAGAAGCTTTGGTGGTGGCTACACTTGCGCTGGACAAGTGTGAGGCACCCGTTAGGGTCCCTACGTCATTCATCATTTTACTTCTCAAAATCGCTATGATGCGGAATTTTTTCCTGTTTCAAAATTGCTTCTACCTTCAGACCAAAGGGGTGGCGATGGGGGCGGCCTTTGCCCCTGACCTGGCCATAATCTTTATGTTCGCGTATGAAGATACGTTCATACTAAATGATTTAAATCCATTCAGATCGAATATACACATGTGGATGAGGTATATCGACGATATCCTTCTAATCTGGGCAGGAACTGAAAACGAAATCACTGATTTTTTTACTTGGCTCAATGGGAGGTCATCGGATATCCAATTCACTATTCATTTTGATAAAAAAAGCCATCAACTTTTTGGACCTCACTATTATTGCTGAAGATGAGACACTACACACGACGTTGTTCAGGAAGCCGGCAGAGAGGAACTCTTTACTTCTATATTCCAGTCATCACCCGAGAGGCCTTAGGGACAATTTGCCTTTTTGCCAAATTTTGCGAATCCGTCGCAATTGCAGTAAGAAAGAGGACTACATGGAGCAATCTGGGATCCTTATGGAACGACTAACAGAACGTGGCTATCCAAAACGCCTGATTAAGAGAGCCAGGAAGAGAGCTTGGTTCAATCCCCGAGAAGTCTTGCTGCAACCCAATGAGCATACAAGCAGCAACGAGCAGCGCCTGATTTGCGTGACCACTTTTTCAACTCAGAGCAATGCGATAAAAAAAGCCATTAACAAATACTGGAACTTGATTTCGGATGACCTTGACATTAACCCTTTAGGTGCTGCCGTCGGCCAACGGTCGTCACGGGCACTACCTCCCCAGTGCTGCGTGCGACCGCTGGACGTCCAGTTCAGCACTGGATAATGGACAGCGCAGCACTGGGGAGGTTTGTTTACGAGCTCCTAAGGTGTTAACAACTTACCTCTACATTCCTTCAAGAAGGCAAAGAACATCCGAGACCACGTGGTGTGCTCTTTTCTTAACAAGAAGAATGAACCAACTATCACCTCGATGTTGAATCTTCCACCCATTGTGGGCCATTTCCGATGTGGCTCTTGCAAGGCCTGCCCATCGACGATCCAAACTAATGAGTTTGTCCACAAGCAACAACGTGTCCCACTTAAATCACACACAAACTGTAACACCACCAACGTGGTGTACTGTATAATCTGTTCGTTTGATTTAATCTATGTCGGACAGACACAGCAACGTGCAAAAATGCGATTTTTACAACACTGCAGCCGCATCAGGTGCAAGGTCCAAGGAGCTCCCCTTGTGGAACATTGCAACAAAAATAATCACTCCCCTAAAAACCTAAAGTGGATTGTATTAGAACAGGTCAAACTTGGCCCCAGGGGTGGCAATATAGAACCTATCCTTAATGTCAGGGAAATTAAATGGATCCAATGTTTTGACTCTGTACGTAATGGCCTGAATGAATCTGAAAGCAGTTTTGCCCAACTGGCCATTCTCTGAATCCTACTCTATCACTCTGTGAGACCTGTCTCATTCTCTTACAATGTTGTGCGTTTAACCACCGTGTGGTAGGTTCACGTCAATTAGGCAATGTGTTGTGCATGTGTTAAAATCAGTTATTGTTCATTGACATGCGTCTTAACCACCATGTGGGTAGGTTCACGCAATTGAAATTATGATCATCCATAATCTTGTATATATGATCATGGGTTTTGATTAATAATCCCTTTGTCGTCACCCTGTTTGTATACACAGCGTGCACCTTTTTGGTGTACTTCGAAACTCATGGATAATTTTATTTAATTTTCTAGACCCATCGTTCATGTGATTATTTCCACTCCTTCCTACCTTTCGTAGGTAACGCTTGAGTTTTCGCTTGTAACCACTATAGAATACTCCTTTAACTTCTAACTAACCAGGCTTTCACATAACGCAGGAAGTTGCATAGCAACCACTGCTGACTAGTCCTTTCTCACTCTTTATTACCGAGCCTTTAAGGCTATCACGCCCCCCTTCGGCCGCACTTCTTGGTTCCAGGAGACGTGAAGAGCCGCCGCCTCAAGCCCTCCTAACAGTTCCGTAATCTCGATTTATCGGGTAAGCTCTTCAAACGCCTTGTGCGTAGTATGCCCAAGACCCTCGATCGCCCTTTTGTGTCCAAGTAATGACTGGCCCTTAACTTCCCCATTTTTGCAGATACGGACAGCTGATTGATCAACATCAACAGTTTCTCCTGAATAACAGGTAATCACCTCGCCAACAATACCGGTCACCACTTTTCCTAATTATGTAATGGAATGATTATTCTTTACACGTAATTAATCGACTCTCACTGTACCTTCTCGCTCACTCAGATTGTCTACGGACCCCACTCGGCCGCACCTGACATCTCCCGACCCGCTAATGCGGCAGGTAAACGTGACAAAACGTAACATTTTGAGCACAGTATGTCGCTCTCCTTTAGTATATAGTCCTCAGTGCCTTTTAGTGTTTTTAATGTAATATAACGAGCGGTCTTTTCCGCTACGGATCTTCGGGACTCTTTTGAGACCGGTATGACTAATTAGCTCTTACTTTCCTTTCTTAAACTTAGGAAATCAGCCCCCCCCTTTCCCCGCACGTCCTGATGAAGACCCACGCTGTAAGGATCAACTATTCTACAATTCCCAGGGTTGAAACGTGGACTGTTATCTACATTATCAACTCCTACCATCAGCACGATTTATACAGCCGTTCAGGAGTTTGATTGCCAAAACAATGTTTTGATTTGTGCATAGTATGTGTGGCCTCTCCTATGGGGACCATTTAGTACTAACCGAACATATACATGAATTTAAATGTATGTTTTCAATGTTATGAATTATTGACTAGTGAATTACAACTATCTCTAACTTTACCCTACACACCTTTCCCCCTTTCCTTTGTGGGCACATTGATTAATGAAATGTAAATGTTCCTTTTTGATACATATCGTCTAACCATTCAATGGTAATACAAGTGCGGTGAAAATAAAAACACTGCCCTTATTTGAATTGTTATCTTTATCTATTTGCTTAAATACTTGCAGATTTTATACTAATTCCTTTCCTCCAGTCTGGGACCCCTATGTCCATAACGATTACTCACCCAGGTCCCTTTGACTATATGGGTTTAACCCAGTTATCTACGACATGCACTAAATGGCAAGCGGCAAGCATGTAGTGTTATTCGTTTGAAATACGTGATGTGTAAATTTGGAGACGCTAAGTATGTCTGCGGATTGCGTTAGATTACTGTGGGGTGATAAATATGTTATCGATACCCAGGCAATCCTCTTGAGTCTTCCTTCGGTTAGATCTCTGACTCACGCAAACGGCATAACTTATGTTTAGACTTCCTATGCGTGAAACTTTTTAGGTACTTGCCCGGAAATGTTTATATACTGTGAGCTGTATGCAGGTTAAAGTAGGATGAGATTAGTTTCTGGCATCGTGGTTTTTTGTATGCAGTTTATGGAGGAGCGAGTGTCACGCTCGTGTGGCAAGTAGCCTTGCCTTACACAATCCTTAAACACACACATTGTACGCTCGTGTGGCAAGTAGCCTTGCCTTACACAATCCTTAAACACACATATTGTAAAGCAGGATGGATGTGAATTAATGCAGGAGTATTTATTGCTCAGTCAACGTTTGGGTGAGATCATGGTATAATGCATTAATAGAAGCCATTATATTTGTTCCATTTTCCAGCTGATTTACTGAGTAGACCGACAGGAGTAATTAAAGGCATATCATTGAGTTCCTGCCACTGGAGTTATTTATATGCAGTATTAAAAATATCTGGATCCTAAGTATTGGATGGTTCCAAACCTGCAGTTGTTGGAGTAAGTGGAGTATATCTTTTTAAGTATTGAGCTTAAATTCTTTAGCCTTCTGGATGGACACTAAATGTATACTTGTGTAATTTCATAGTTGGAAATTCGATCCACACGCTAAATCAATTATGAGTGGCTGGCTGTATAACAAGGTCATTATTATTCCTTTTATTGACCTGTTGTGTGGTTAATGGAATCACAAGTGGTGTGGTGTTGGTTCTTTCTGTCTTCCGGATCCTCACTTGGTGAATCCTTTTCCCAGTCTTTTCCTTTGAAGAAGCCTACCCCCTGATATGTAATTTAGTTTTTATATCTTTATTATACAGAAACTGCACACCCAAAAATTATTTGTCCTGAAGATGACCGCCTAGTTTCCATGCGGTTGAAACACCGTCAACGCTTTTTGTGGCCATAATTCATAAAGGACACATTATTTTGTCTTTGTTGTTCCTTTCTGCATTGATAATGTTTGTCTGTTAGCCACTAGTTTGGCATGTGAAGTGTATGTTTTTGTTTTGCCAACTCCTTTTTGAGCGCTATGGTTCTCTTTTTTGAACTTTTTATGAAAAATATTTATATAATAAATTATAATTGTTTCTGTATATACGTCAATGTGTGTATATAGGCTTCTTCTTCGTCCTTATTTAGCTTTTGACCCTAACGTTTAGTGTTTAAGTGTTCATTGTGTTCTTTTTTCACCTGAACCTTCTGTTTGGTGTAATAATTTATTGTCCCTGGTTCAGGGTAGTTGGACAGCCCCTGTAGTCTGTCTAAGATGAAGCATGACACAGCTTGCTGTGTGTGAGGGCAGTTTTACTAATTTGGTGCATTTCCTTTACACTCATCCACCTTCACGCAATTGTATTATCCCTCTTCTATTTGTGAGATTAAATTACTGAGCGGGAGGTCAAAGAGGGCTTTCTATCCTCCCAACCCTCCTTTTTTGTGTGTGTGTGTTTTTTTACGTCACACCATACCATAAATTATTCAATACTCACAAGTGGTAGCAGGGCGCAGAACAATCAGGCTTTAACTTAAAAGGCAAAGTGTACAGAATGTGTGCAACACAACAAATAGTAACACAGTGAAAACACCACAAGAAGGCTCCATACAAGCTTAGACAAATAGAGAATAATTATATAAATGAAACAAGTCCAAAATGACAAATATTCCATCAGTAGAAGTCGAGATATGAATTTTTAAAGATTAAATACAAAAATGGCACTTAGAACCAGCAAGCTCTTAAACAGTTAATTGGTTGCGCTGGACCAGGACAAAGACAAGAGTTCAGACCGGCAGAGATGGAGCATGAGCCAAATACAGGACCTATGCTGGGCTTGCTGAGCAAAAGTACCTTGATCCTGGTTGCAACAATAACATGCGGAGTGCAGTTGAGTGATGAGTTGATGATCCCTATGCAGTTGGGGTGATGTGCCGGATTTCTCCGTACAACGACGGTGATGCATCAGTTCTGTAAATAATGTGACAGATCTGAGTTGTGGCATTTTCAAATGTGCTGTGTGAGGTGTCTCCGTGCTGTAGAGACCATGCGTCGATCTTCTACACACAGAGGTGGCGATGCATTGGTTCTGAAGTCGCGTTCCGGAGGCAATGCGGCGGTTCCAAGTGCAATACATTGATCTGGTTCACCCAACTGCAGCAATGTGTCAGTTCTGATCAGTATGACGAAGACGCTGAGGGGGTTCTGTCAGATGCAATGGAGATGCTCGAGGTTGGGGCTACTTGGAGCCCAAATATCTCCTTGGAAGGAACCCAACAAGCCTTTTCAAATGCAACTTGACACGGTGTACAGGGGTTCGGTATTGCAGCCCCCACGAGGAATACTGGCCTCAAACTTTGTAAGAGGGCAGGACAAGCCTCAAGAGCTGTGGAAAACCACCACCTGTGTTGCAGAACCTTTCGGAGTCTGGAGGAGCTCACGATCAGCAGACCGGTCAACATAGTTGCGGTGCCTGCGAATGCAGGGTAGTGACTCCTTCACTTCAATGGAGATTCCTTCAGGTATCTTAGATGCCAACAGGCTTTAGGTTCCTGTATGATGTTCAGGCACAGATGATGCAGCAGACTGGAAGGGAAGTTGAGCCCAAATGCAGTCCAGTGAAGTCCAGACGGTAGAAGAAAGAGTGGTGTCTGATCTGAATCTTGTCCCACAACGAATCTAGGGACACACCCACAGGTAAGCCCTTAAGTACCCTTAGGATAGGGTTGGGATGATTCAGGGGACCCTTCCAGGGGAGGGTCTGGACAGGGGGTAGGTCACTCCCATGTCCTTTGTCCAGTTTCGTACCAGAGCTGGAGCCACGGCTCCCAGGACTTGCATGAAATGGACTATGCATTGGACACCAAATGTGCCCCATATACAGACTGAGTGGCGTTGGCAAGCACGCCCACCCTGTCCCAATACATGAAATACTGTTTGGGCAGTGGTCATACCTCCCTGTGGCAGGATGCCTATTGTTCTGCCTTCTCTTGCTCGAGCTTGGCTCAGCAGCAGGAGGTCAAAATCGTGTCTCTGGTGGGCAGCAACCATTTTGTGCTATCCAGGTCTGGAAGACTTGTACCGGGGACATGGAGAGGATAACGGAGGGCTCTTCCGGTGCTTGGAATCCTACCTCCCACACAATCATACAATGTGGGGTATGATTTCAACATGTTTGATACCAAACATGATAGGATTTGTTGCAGGAAGTTTTGAGGTGGTCATTGCGTAACTACGAGGAGCCCCTCTATATGGTATATGGCTGCTTCACTTACAACCTAGGAGAATGGGCTCCGAAGGCTGTAGGGGTGTCCTGCTCATGCAAGGGCACCCTCACACTTAGAACCAAGCACCCTGCCTTCAGGATTGCATAGCCATTATCAAAAATGGGGTGACCCAAAAAGGTCCTGGACCTGGGTACAATTCGTTATGAAAGACAGTGGTCCTAGACCTAAATTTAAGATAGACGCAAACAAACTTGTAATCATAAATTCCTTTGCTTTGTGAGCTTCCACTTCAATCGCTCATGATATTTAAATATAAACATTAGCTTAGATAATGCAACAACCAAGAGCAAAACTGTCACTGAGATCGGATGACCAGTTTATTTTAAAACACCTACCTTTGCCTTTCCCTACTCACTTCTGTCATCACTTGATCGCCACTTTCCTGCACGCTCTGAGGAGTAACCTCCCCTATGTACCACATGTGTCTATAAGTAAATGAATTTACAATTTACTGTTTAAAGACTGTGGAAGTTAAAAACCTCTTGATTTCCAAAACGGTTTTGCTCTTGATTGTTGCATTATCTATTCTAATGTTTATATTTAAATATCATGAGCGATTGATGTGGAAGCTCACAAAGCAAAGGAATTTATGATTACAAGTTTGTTTGAGTCTATCTTAAATTCAGGTCTAGGACCACTGTCTTTCAGGATTGCATAGGCATCGTATAGGGGTGACTTATAGGTTTTAAGTGCCGTGACCTTAGATAAAGTAAACCTATATCTTTAGTAGGTGGTACTAGCACCAGCTTATACAGGCTGCAATGGCAGGCCTATAGGTACCGTTTAAATGGTCTCCCATGGGTGACATAATACATGCTTCAGCCCATGGGCACCTCTGGGATCCCTATGCCCTGGTTACCTTAGTACCACATACTAGGGACTTATAAGGATACCTCAGTATCCAATCTGGGATGTACCTAAGTACTGAACATGACAATTTAAGGAAGAAAGCAGAGAGACAGGGGCCGTGATTAGAAAGATTCCACTCAGACTTGTAAAGAAAAGCTTAGCACCAGGCAAAAATTTGTGGGAACCATAAAAGCATATCCTACTTTCCTACACATGCTCATCACACATTCCAGATGCCCCTATCTCCAAAATCAAGTCCTTCACACCCCTCCTACCCTTTATCCTAGTTCTGATTTTATTTCTGCTCTTCACCCCTTCCAAATGCAAAACCATCCCTCTCAAACAGAAACCCACCCTTCCAAAACCCGAACCTGCACTTCCCAAACCCACCCTCCCAAGAAAGATCATTGAGGTGCCAGCTTTATGCCCACTGGATGGCCCTTTCCAGAGCAGGTTTCACTTGGCAGTTACACAAGAGGCACGTTTCCACCAAGGGCACAGCAATCAGAGATTATTGGCTATTTTTCTATTTATTATAGTAAAGTTAATTGCTGAGGGAAGTGTCTCAAGTGGATAATAAAATCACAATTTTATTTTCAAAAAGTATGCCCTGACATTAATTTTCATTTGCAATTGTTTGATTGCTAGAAATGTTTATGACTTAAATGTGAAGTACATAGTTGTGTTTACCAATAAGGGAGGAAATGCAACATATTTAGATTGTATTATTGTTTACTTTGTACACTGCATACACTGGTTAAAACTGTATGTGATGGTTATTTAAATTTAGGTGCAAGGATATATCATGATAATGGGTTCTTTTTTTTACAGTGTTAATACAGGTCTGTTTATTTCAACTTGATAAGTGATCAGAATAAACATATATATACTACAACTTAAAAGAAGCATTTACAATGCAATAGGTCTCGCAATGACATTGTTTTGCGCTATTGGCATTGAAAATGTTATTGGTTTTTTTCCATTTGTGAAGCATTAATCAAGTAATGGTGTTGTAAATGACCTAGGGGCATACGTATCAAGCACTTTTCCCGTTCACAAACGGGCCGGTTCTCAGAATCGGCCCGTTTGCGAATGGGAAAAGGCCTTTTGGGATGTATCATCCCAAAAAGGCATTGCAAATTAGAGAATCACACAATTTCCTATTCTCTACTTTGCGATTGCATTTAAGGAATCCCAAATTGCGATTCCTTAAATGCAATATATGAAGCACAGAAAAAGTGCAATTTGGCCTTAAGAAATCGCAAATTACCACCAACTTTAGGTTGGTGGTAATTAGTGATTTCTTTGAAAAATTCACTTTTTTGCATTTTTTAAAGTGCCATGTGGGGCACATATATGCCCTTAGGGCATGTATGTGTGTCACATGTGCACACATGTACATTTCAGGGGTGCAACAGGGTGTCCTTTTGACACCCTGGCACCCTTAAAATTGCATTCTCAATTTGCGGTTCTCTAATTGAGAATCGCAAATTGAGAATGTCTTCCCATTCATTCCTATGGGCCTCTAGGCCCATAGGAATAAATGGGGAGGTATTCCTTAATTGCGAATTGCAATTTGCGATTCGCTATTAAGGACCATGTAGGATTCGCAAAATTATTTGAAATTAGGATTTGCAAAATTATTTGCGAATCCTAAATACATAGCATTTTGGAATTCTCAAATAGCGATTCTCTAAAAATCGCTATTTGAGAATCGCAAATCTATCCTTTGATACATATTCCCCAAAGTATTTTACCCTCTGTTGACCCTCGCATACAGACATACATAGAAATCACACTACAAACGGGCACACATGCATGCACACGCTGAGAAACACATGTCTACTAGCTATGTACACTGCAATTAAGTGATAATACAGGACCAAAGTATGTGGCAGAGATGACAAATTTTGTATCAAGGAAAGATAAAATATGCAGCAAGAAACAAACATTATGTGACATATTATGTGATAATATACAATGTAAGCAACAATTTCCGTAGCACTGTTACCTGGCAAAATTGGCATAGTAACGCATTAGTACAAATAGGGATCTTAACATGAAAAGAATCCATAGGTCTCTCACAAAACACAACCGTATGCATTCAGTGGATCCTACCAAAATGCTATTCAACATTTTGGGGCAGATGTATCAAAATTCCATTTTGCGAATCCTAAATAGCGATTTTTTGCGAATCGCTATTTAGAATTCGCAAAATGGAATGTGTGTAAAAAATCGCTAATTTTTTGCGATTCCTTAATCTTCTTTATTTGCGAATTCGCATTTTGCGAATTCGCAAATAAGGAACAATTTGCAATGCATTGCTACGGGCCAGGAGGCCCATAGGAATGATTGTGAAATAATTCTCAAATTGCGAATTCGCAATTTGCTAATCGCAATTTGAGAATTATTTCAAGGGTGCAGGGGTGTCTCAAAGACACCCCGCTGCACCCCGAAATGTACATGTGTGTGCATATGGCGCACATACATGCCCTATGGGCATGTGTGTGCGTCACATACCACCTTCAAAAATGCCAAATTGTGCATTTTTAAAAGAATTCGCAAATTAACATCAACTACAAGATGGTGTTAATTTGCGATTTCTTAAACAAAATTCGCAATTTAAAAATGCTACATACATAGCATTTAAGGAATTGCAAAATTTGCGATTCCTTAAATGCTATGGCAAAATAAGGAATCGCAAATTTTTGCGATTCCTTATTTTGCGAATTATTGATGCATTCCAAAACATGCAAAAAGACCGTTTGCGACTCGCAAAGGCCGAAATTCTGCGAATTTTGGCCTTTGCGATTCGCAAGAGGCTTGATACATCTGCCCCTTAATGTCTTCAATGAAAGCACAGAAACGTCATTTTATAAACACCGTCACTTATATCTTCCTAATTAAAATTGATTGTGTATGCATACACAGAGCTGCTCTCAGCATACAGCAAGGCTACGTGTATACACTTTTAATAAAAGATGTGCGTTATTCATTCAACGCATCAACGGTATGTGTAAAATAAAACCTGTCCTCATTTGCGAGTTTACCCTGTGTCCACTCGGGCTTTTAGAAGCGGCGCCCATTTCCCAGAGGAAACATCCCTTTCTACTTATATCTATTACGTGCGTGCCTCACTTGGAGCTCACTTTAGGATTCAAGGCACTGTACATTAAAGAGATTCACCATGTTTGAGGTTCTTCTAAACTTTGGACACCATCTTTAAATAACTTGCCTTGAAGAGTACGTCTGATGTGATGAAGAATTTGTGAATAATGATGCATAAAGTTCTCATGACAAGCACTGAATTACATTTCAGAATCCAAATTTTCGATTTCCTGCTCCATTAAATCTACCTGGCCAAACTCCCAATCTTTTCAAATTCCAGACTATAGAACTGACCAGCTAACATGTGACCAGTTGACATCTGCACATGAGTCGAATTGGATCAGCGTGTGGCAACATGAATAACGTTTCACATCTGTTCACGTTTCTCCTGCTCATTATGTAGCACATGAGTAGGTGTGTGCAGAGGCAGCAGCTTCATGCTCATGCATAAAGCAACAGCTGTGGAATAAATCTGCCTGTTGATGACGCAACTCACAGTCAACTCTGAACGATCTCTGGGAGCTTGCAGGTTCCAGTATGAATCACAAAAATGCTCATCTGTACTTGTAAGATAGCATAGTGGGCTCCGTGCATGCCGCAGATGTGTTTCACCAGCATGTTTTAGGTTTGAACCCATGTCTGATGGACAATGTATTTCATTATTCCAAGGTTATTGAAATTGGAACTATTGGTAAGGGTGGTTCGATGGCTGTCTTTGACATTTAGATAAGTATGTTTTTTTAGACTTCGTTCATTTTCCCTATTACATGTAGCCAGGCCTTCCCTCAACACCCAGGCGGCGGTGGAAGGTTCTCTTCTGTGTTCACCATGGCTTGTTCGTTAACATAGCAACAGGGTGAAACTGTGGACGCTACAGGTGGCTCTGTGCACGTGCAGCTGTACACCAGCATTCCTCACCCCTAGCCCCACTGCAGCACAGGCTGGAACCAAGGACCACGGAGTGAGAACAATGCCTCACTTCACACCACACCGTCGGATGTGACGTATCACTTGAGAGACAGGAGTCAGTACTACGGAGTCGTAATGCAATGTGAGAACTAATCCTGTGACATGGCAGACTACACGTCAGTTTCTCTTCGCAAAAGTCACTTCCCTTCTTAAAAAATTATGGAAAGATGTTCGCATTGTCTCTGACCCGCCTTGCTCTCTGTCACTCAACGGAAACGCAGGGGGCGGTGCTGAAAACATGACGTGGTGAACCTAGAATGACCATCCATTACTAGGGGCCGTCCCTAAATTAGCCCACTTCCCATGTCCGTGATTAGTGTCTTAAAGGGCAATTTAATTTTTGCTAAAGGATAAAAGGTAATTCCCACATTTGTTTTTGACTTTTCAGTTGACAAAAGGCGCATTGCGGTGCTCATGTGATTTGGATTTTCAGGCTGACGTGCTACAGACTTTCTTATCTTTAGGAGGGGCCATCTGTTTCTAATTAGCATGGCAGCGCTTAGCCAATGCTAATTAGAAACAGATTCCCCCCTAAAGATAAGAAAGTGTTTCAGGACAGCCTTGAGGCAGACAAGCCAGTCCGGATGGGCGGACGAAAGGGAGACAGGGCTGTAGCCCAAAAAGCATAATTTTCCATGGGAAGCCAGCGTTTAGCATAAACGCTGATGTGACCCAATGAAAATGATAGGCAGGCCTTCAAGTCCCCTTCTGAAATCTCCTTGATCACAAGAGGTCTCGCAGAGCGTGCAGCACGTTGCGCTGCAGCGCTACACGAGACCTGAAAATAATGTGACATTTGAAATTGGATAAAAATACAGGAACTTGTGGCATATTTTTCTGCCACTTTGGATGCCACTGGATCCAAAGTGGCAGAAAAATATGCCACATGTTCCTGTATTTTTATCGAATTTCAAATGTCACATTATTTTTAGGTCTCGCATAGCGTTGCAGCACAATTCGCTGACCGCTGTGCGTTACCTCTTTTGATCAAGGAGATTTCAGAAGGGGACAAACTGCAGTAGCCAAGAGGAAATATTACATGGATTATTAAGCTAACTGATTGAAGTTAGGAACTGGCATTGATTTTACAAGTACTAAAAAAGTAAGCAATACACCTTGCCTAGTGCAATTTCTACATTATGTTAAATTTCACTTATCCCAATGCTATGTTTACATATGTTTTTAATTTGACAATTTACGCAATTTATCTAAACACACCACTATTGCCACTTTTAGGTTTTTTAATTGATGTGCTTTTTGTATGTAAGTGTCCATTTTAGTTAAAGCAGCTTGCAACAAATTTAGAAATACAATGTAATCATACTGGTATGTTTCTTAAATTTTTTTAAAAAGCGACATAACACACATATGCATTGCACACTGGTATGCTATTGCTTGTAAGAGAGAATTAAACATTCACAAGTCCAATGCAAATGTTAACAGGCAAATCAGAAGGTAACAGGCAAAAGAGGAGCTTGCCTTTAATTCTGGCCACGATGAGTTGATTTACTTTGTGGTCTCAGGAATCTTTATTTGGCCAATAGTCATGACCATAAAAACAAAAAATTAAACCATTCTACATTTTACAACATGAATAAGAAGTTTGTGGTCAAGCAGCAGCAGCAAAGGCAGGACTCGGAAGATCGGATCCATGGCGGAAAACAAAGCGTGAAAAAAGGTGAGATCCTGCCTTAAATCTCTTCCAACCCGCCAACTGAAGTGTGAAGGTATCCCAGCCACAGTCACGTTGGCGTGAAGGAACATTGTGATTGGCCCTGTGGACAAAGTGGCTCTACTCCCCCCAACAGCTGATTAGGCCTATGGCACCGTCGACTAGGGCGAGCTTACATGGCGGGGTCGGCGGCACTCCGTGGTCATTCGTACATGGACCAGCGAGCAACTAAATAGAGCGGGCGGATCACCTAGTAGATGGATGGGGAATCCGATGGAAAAGTAACGCCGGAACCATGACCACCAAGATCTAAATCAGGCCCTAAGTCTGCATTTCAACTGGCATCTCTAAAATTAAGGAAACCAGATCATGTTTCTCTAGCTCTCCCCTTGGTTGACATTGGTAAGGTCCTCACAACAGAAAAGACGAACAGACGTAAAGCTGAATGAGGATTACTCCTGAACCCCTTTGCATTGTAGCTCATGCTTATGCATTTATCGCTGCAGATCAGTTGAAAAAATTATTAATCATATTCATTGTAAAAAAATTATTGGACAGATTTACAAAGAGTGCAAAGCAAACGCAAAAATGGCAAAAACTTTTGGAAAGGTTGAGAAATATATTTTACAATGAAAGAGTACCGTTTTTTTTCTTTGCATGATGTGCACTTTGCGCTGCTTTGCACCACTTTGCATCAAGGGTCATTACATAGGTGTGGAATCAGCAGATCACAGCAAACACCCCTCTAGGTTTGCAAGGCCCGGTCTAAGATAGTCAGACCTGGCTTTATGTCAAAAAGTTACACCTCCTTGAAGCCGGCACAAACTTGAAGAACTGTTTTTATTTCTCCAAACATTTCACACCATTGTATGTGTGCCTCACTGTACAGCACACATTCACAGCATAGAATGTATTGGAATTTGTCTAGGAATATGATTTTTTCCTGAAAGGGTATGCTTCTAGCACAACTCGAATGCAAGGCAACGTCCACATACATCTCTGCACCATGATTCAAAGGATGTGCGTCATACTAGACAGCCTGTTTGTGCGCCCGTGCAGGAGATGACAGCAGGAGCAGGACGTTTTTTTTATAAATGTGGCTCTGTGCTGTTTCTTCCACTTGCGCAACGAAGTGCAGCATCTTTAGTTGCTGCCCTGAGTTGTGCTAAAAAAAAATACATGTCCTCCTATGTCTACACGGCACAAAGTATTTAAAACCATGACAGTAATACTATAAGTGCATTCATTTTCTAGCATAGAAAATGTATGGAATGTGCGATTTAATGATTAACCAACATGTTTTTTTAATCAGTGTCATCCTCAAAAATGCCTCCTTATATGTATGTCCACTTTGACGACAGCCGCAACTATTAAACAGCTGTGAGATCACCAGTGAACTACATGCTTCTATTGTCCATCTGTCCTCCGAAAATTCAGAGTTTGACAAAAGGTTGTGCACTTTAATCCTGCGCTGAAGACAGACTGCAAGCTCTTTTTGTGCGTTATACTTATCCAAAGTAGGAAGAGCTTTAGGAGGCATTTCCACCGTCTTCAAAGGTGGTTTTGCATGTGAAAGCGCCGAAGGCTTAATTTGGGGACCATTTGACAAACCCTAGCAGTGCACTAGATTGGTTGCATGTTTGCGGTGCTTTTCTGCAGCTGCTTGTACTGTACTAATTAACAGCAACAACAGTGCAAATCCCATTTCACAATGCCTTTAAGCATGCAAGTTTCTGAATGGCAGGCCCCCATTGTGTACCGGATTAGGCCTCTACCTCTGGAGGCTTCAAAGGGACAAGACTCCACACTCACTTTAATGCTGATACCTGTTGATCAGATTAACCCTGCTTTGTAATTTCTTTAGAAACAAATGACAAATGGACACATTTTAAAGTGTTTGCAGGAACAGTCGCGCTCAGCCTGCATTCCCAGGGGCGTGTTGTCAGCCCAGGCACGGCAAGGGTTACTGTTAGGAAGAGGACAACTGACACCCGTTGAGGGAGGGGGGGGGGACATCTCTGCTTTGAATAAGTAAATAGCATAGACACTCTGTCACAATCAGAGCCACTTGTCGCTATTTCGAAATATAAGCCAGTCAGCATTTAAATCGCCAGTTCCATGCTGCAGAAGTCAATTTCCGTTCCAGGACAAATTGTTGAAATTCTCCTTTTTTTGTTCAATTAACAATTTGGCGAACCATTATTTAGATGAATCAGCAAGAGTCTAAAATTAAATTCTGACATTCCTAAATAAATATTGTTATGTAAAAATAGATTAGCATGTATCTCTATATAAACGCTTCATAAGCCCCAAAGGTAAACATTTAATATTTTGAATATCTATTACCACAGTACGTTCGTATTAGTCAAGACGGTGACTGTGGATGAGGTTACTTTTTTTGAAAAAAGACAGTTTAATTTGAGCCGGTGGTTGGTGGTGGGAGCCACCTGCAATTATTTTTGGGGATCGGCAGTTATTTTTCCATATCAGTTATTTTCCGAGAGGAAGAGAGGGAAAAAACACTAACCGGAAAGACGGTGAAAGAGAGCGACGGGAACTCGTCGCAAAGGCAGAAAGCACGAACCTGGAAAAGAGAGTTAAAGTGGCAGAAATGCCTGGAAGTCAATTAAAGAGGCCGACGTTTAATTGCACCGGCTGAGGACTTCTGAGCAGGAGCTTCGGGCACCAGCTCTCTTTCTTTTACAAATTAAGTACTGTAAAAAGGCACCATTGCAATTATTTAAAAAACCTGTCTTAACTTTTTATTTTACGTTTCTCATGCATGTTTTGCTAGTTTTTCATAAGGTAAGGTGCCAAGTTTTGTAATTTCACCATTTCGTTTTTCATGCACAAAAATTATGTTCTATATTTGTTTAGCGTTACGTTGAATCATTTCGCGCCTGTGTACAAATGAAAAACGACCACATACACGAAATCACAGCAGCTTTGTGACAACGAAATTCAAACACGGATAAAAACTACTACTTCTATTGTGGAAAGCAAAGGAATGATTCTTATCGGTAACACCGTAATAGTATAAGCCGTTGGGATGAGAACAATGTTCAAAGTTCCACTGTGTAGCTTTCCTAGAGAGTTGAATGATTTTATAGTGCACTGGCATCAAAGTGCCCATTGAAGAACCGTCATATAAATATTTATAGTAACTTCCAGGGGACAGATTTATGAAGGCCTTGCGCCGCTGGTGCGTCATTTTTAACATGGGAAAAAGTGACGCACCGGCGGCGGAAGGCCTTCATAAATCTGCCACCAGGATTTTAAGTGGGATGATAAAAGTGGAGCAGGGGGCTCTGAAAGGGGTGAGGCCTATATAATTAAGGGTGTGGCTGAAATATAGACACTAATATTTGTTTAGAGTTCCACTCTACCCACACACTTGCATAGAGTCACAATTTCAACGGGTGCAGGTGACCATTGTTCTGTGTGCTTTGCAGAGAGGCCAAGGATTGGATGACAATGTATCCCGAACATGTATGCGCCTGACTGACACTGAGAGAAACTCGCACTGCCTTAAGCCACAACTTAATTGAGCTCGATTATAAATTCCTAGGTGTGCCCCAATTCAAATTATGCACTAGGCAAGAGTAATATGCTGCCTAAAAAAAAATTGCACAACATCTTGGAAAAGGTTAATACCCGTAGGGAATGCAAGATTAACCCCTTCTATGCTGGTGACGGAACCACTCTGTCACCAGCCACGGGTGGGCTGTGCTATTGACAGAGTGGTTCCGTCACGGCCCGGCCGCGGCGCCTGCATGGCGTTGATTTCACGCCTGCGCGGCGCGTTCTATTAGGCGGGCGGGGCCGTGACGGAACCACTCCGTCATTAGCACAACCCACCCGTGGCTGGTGACGGAGTGGTTCCGTCACCAGCATGTCGGCGCCGCACGGCACCCCCTCACCCCCAGTGCAACGGCGGAATTACCGCCGCAGCCAAGGAGCTAAGTAAATCATGTGAAATATAAGCAGGAACGACATGGATCACACTTAACGATTTTTACACTCGTTCAAAAATCAATTATTGCTTTTACATGAAAAATTAAGGACCCCAATACAGGGCCCGAAAGGGACCCATTTCCATGTCCATTTTAAATTACTACCAGATCTGAGACCTGAAGGGACTCAAACCACTCAAAGCCCTTATAACTTCTGTTTTACACAGTGCTAAGCGCAGCCCTTCAGCGGTTTCTTAGAGCTGAAAAGAACAGATGTTATCGATACCCATTTTATAGTGCTCAGTTACCAACCTAGGGAAGGATGGAAGGCAGAGTCTGCTCTGCCGGAATCAGCTCACTGAGTCATACTGCCTGTTTTTTTATTGTGTGGTACTTCTTTAAAGGATTCTGACTTGTGGTTCCCTAAGTTGAGTAGGCGGACCTTTTAGAAAGGGATCTTTCAAGCTTCACAATTTGTAAAATATGTTAACCACTGTATTAATAGCCCTTTTTATGGAGGGGTTTTCATTTCTGAGCTGGGGATCAAGAGAACACTGGATTTTGATCCACACAGACAATTAATTCAGATTTTTTGTTTTTGGAGATTTGAAAAGATCTAAAGCAAAAAAACATAAAGTGACCACAGTCAATCCATTGGTCATGAACCAATGAATGTTAAAAAGCATCTTAAGTCTACCAATTGGTGGTGCAACGTCTCCCCCAGCTTTGATGTATTGGGGAATTTTGATTGGCCCTGAGTACTCTACAAAGGCAATAAGTATTAGAACATGGGTTTCATTTTTAAAAAAATGTTGCTGGATACATTACAGAGTATATTTTGCATTGGTTTGCCATTGATAAGCCAGCCCTTCATTGAATAGCTGACCAATGAATGCACAATGGATATGGTAGTCAAATCAAGGTTTATCACAATGAACACATCTCCCTGCATCTAGGATTCCCTCACAAGGTTCAAGCGACCATCTCTCTTGTCCCATCAAAACTAGACTACAACAATGGCCCGTATCACAGCTCTCCTTTGTCAACTATGAGAAGATTACAGAGAATTCAAGACACTGCCAATAGACTACTCCTGCATGTGAAGGCAGAAGTCTTCCCTGCCTTGAAGGCCCTACACTGATTACCAATTGCCAGAAGATCCACCTTCAAGCTGTTTTGCATCACACCAAAAGCAATACATAGCAAAGGACCACTCTTCAGCAAGAGAACAATAAACAAAGACATACAACACAGGAACCTATGCTCAAGAATGGCTCCTTACCTCAATATTCCTACATACAAGAAAAGAATCATGGGTGGAACATATTCCTCTGTTCAAGCAGTCAACCTATTAAAGTCACTACCAACATTCACATAATAGCTACTGAAAACCATTTTAGCTTCTGAAAATTCGTCAAGAGTTGGCTCTTCCACACATGACAACCATACTCACAACACAACAGTGTGCCACAACATAATTGTCTCCTATGACAAACTACTTCTTACGGTAAAGAGATGAAGTTGCTGTATACATGTGCCATTGCATATTGAACTATGCTTGCTTTTACATGCAGATACACTTATAAAACAGACAACATTATATTACACCAGAAGATACCATGAGTATATCAGACAATGTCATAACTACTGTGAATATGGTCATATATATGTGCAGTGCCTATTTAAAGGTGGTTATGCCTGCTACTACAATTTTAAGAATGTCATGAATGCACATTTCACCACAAGATACATGTGCACGTCAGACCATGTAAATATTGCTGCTTCTATCAACATATGGGTATTTATACAGAGAGGTTTTCTTCAGCCAATAGAACCTTACCAAGTGTCATGTGCACACATGGACATATAAGTTAGCTAAACAAAAATCCGCTTTTCAACCTTTGTCCCTTACCTCCTCTTTCTGACTCATCACAAACCGTTCTGACTACTACGAACCCCCAAACATCATTCTCAAACTTTCCCCTCCTTTTTTGAGCCATGTCACCCATCTAAGAGTCCCACATAACCACTACCTACAAAAACAATTTACTACTGCCCCATTTCAAATCTGTTTTCATTATTGTATACCTACTCTAACCTCCTAAAACATAAGAAATCAAGAGCACAAATCTAACACAACAATGCAGAAAGGGAAAAAACGTTACTAATCTATTAACTATTAAACTCTAAACTAGGGTTCCGGAGTAGAGCGCTACTTGCTACGAAGCTCTTTAACGCCTTGTCAGGGATTGTAGGCACTACATAAATACAATTTACAATTACACTTAGTTTATTTAATTTGCCTCTAAATACATGAAATGATGCCCTCTACAATGTAACTATGTGGTCAAAATTATTACTTAATGATAAAAGTATGCTTCATTTCTGGATTTCTAACTCATGAACAACAATGTCTCAATTTTATTGGACACTCCGAGGTAAAAGATATGCAGTTTTTTTTCCAATTACATTTGAAGCAACAAGAATGTGCTGTAGAAAAAAACCCTCTACATTCACCATCATCAGCCAAGGTGATTATGTACATTAAATTGCCTTTCCATCATTATGTGACCCTCACTGTGACATTTTATAACAAAGCATGAGGAGTCACCTGATTTAAGTTCATATACTATTCAATGAGCTAATGGAGCACAGTTTCTATCTATAGGACCCGGACCCCCCAGGTTGTCTCCCAGCCCCGCCCCCATCCAAACCCACAAATCAATACTTGACGACCAGAGCTGTGGGCAAAAGAGGCCATGTTTAATACAAACATCACACAAACATGACAATATATAAATCATACAATTTGATATGATATGGATTTATCAAATTCAATCGCTAAGCAATATTTACATTTAAATTGACCATAACATCATAATGCATTAGCAAATCGGACAGAACTCAATTTATATACACGAAGAATGTTGTCTATTGCTTCAGCACTAAGGGGCCTTCTGGCTCGCGTCCCCCAGCCAACTGAGTACCACGCTAGGTGCAACCCACCTGCGTCCTTGAGAGGTGAGCCCCTGCCATCTGGTCTTTGTCTGCCACCTGAGGGGCCCACCCCTCCACCACCAGGCAGCCCATCGGGGCTCGTAGGGAATAACCAGGGGCGGATGCCCCATGCCCTATTTTGTAAACTGGTGCCCTTGCCCCCAGCCGGTGTCTCCATTCTGGGGTGAGCTTACCGTCTCTCCCCCTCAGTGCTGGCTTAGGGAGTATGCAGGAGGACTCCCTTTAACAATGTAAAGGCAATTTATTTGGCCTCCTTACCACCACTCTCTATTCCACATCCAACACCTCCCCAATCTTTATCTCTAGAGACGGGTTGGTGGGAGATTCAGGGAGACCCCTGCATACCGGGGCCAGCGCGGTAAGGAAAAGAGGGCAAGGACCAGGGCAAAATGCCCTAAATAGGTCCATGCCCACTTCTCCCCCTCGTTGTTGCCGGCTCCGGCCAGAAGTGACTTAACGACGTTGCCCCGAAAGTGATTCCTGCTGCAATCATGCCCTGTACATTTGTGAGAACCAAAAAGGTAAATGGGGGCATGACCGGGTTCCCGGGGGGCCGCATCCTAATGGCGCGCTTCATTATATTTTGCGCTTTTCCATAGGACTTGAACTCCCAGGTTGGCTCCCAGCCCCGCCCCATCCAAACCCACAAATCAATACTTGAGGACCAGAGCTGTGGGTAAAAGAGGCCATGTTTATTACAAACCATCTCACAAACATGACAATATATAAATCATACAATTTGATATGATATGGATTTATCAAATTCAATCGCTAAGCAATATTTACATTTAAATTGACCATAACATCATAATGCATTAGCAAGTTGGACAGAACTCTATTTATATACACAAAAAATGTTGTCTATTGCTCCAGCACTAAGGGGCCTTCTGGCTCACGTCCCCCAACCAACTGAGAACTACGCAAGGCGCAACCCACCTGTGTCCTTGAGAGGTGAGCCCCTGCCATCTTGTCCTTGTCCGCCACCTGAGGGGCCCACCCCATCACCATCAGGCTGCCCATCGGGGCTCGTAGGGAATAACCAGGGGCGGATGCCCCATGCCCTATTTTGTAAACTGGCGCACTTGCCCCCAGCCGGTGTCTCTATTCTCTCTGGGGTGAGCTTACCATCTCTCCGCCTCAGTGCCGGCCTAGGGAGTATGCAGGAGGACTCCCCTTAACAACGTAAAGGCAATTTATGTGGCCTCCTTACCGCCACACTCTATTCCACATCCAACACCTCCCCAATCTCTATCTCTAGGGACGGGTGGGTGGGAGATTCATGGAGACCCCTGCATATCGAGGTCGGTGCCAAAAGGAAGAGAGGGCAATGACCAGGGCAAGTTGCCTAAATAGACCGATGCCCACTCCTCCCCCTCGTTGTTGCAGGCTCCGGCCGGAAGTGACATCACGGTGTTGCCCCGGAAGTGATTCCTGCTGCAGGCATGCCCCGTCCATCAGTGAGGACCAAAAAGGTAAAGGGTGGGGCGTGACCGGGTTCCCGGGGGGCCGCGTCCTAATGGCGTGCTTCATTATAATTTGCGCTTTTCCATAAAGCTTTTATCATATATCTTTAAATAAAATGCTTCAAGAGACTCTGCAACAGATTTCAAGAGGCCCTACACACTTATCCCTTATAACAGTAGGATTTTTAGTCATAGATACTTCTTAGCTCAATCAGTATTTTATACATAGATGTTGACTTTAGCACATTTCATTCTGAGATATTACTATGTATCTAAAAGAGAGGAAGTTGGGCAACAAATTTTGTAGTGTGTTTTATCTAGATACCTGAATCGATATTCCTATTCTTTGCCCTTGTCCGGTTATAAATCAATAATGTCCCTACAACGGCATAGAAACCCTTTTTCATAATTCAGTCATAGCGCATGCTGTCACATTAAGCAAGCCTATTCCTCCAGCCCCCTGAAAGCACACCGAGTTCTTAAACAAATCCAAGCCTCTAGCAACCTGGGAAATCCCCGCTGCTTTGTTTTTATTTCGTCCGAGAACTCCTGTAAAGCACTGTAAGAACGACCAGTTCTTGGTGACATCTTTATTGACGTCTTATGTCCAGCCTTACGTCAAACCCGGCACCTTTCAGGTATAAATATACCAACGTTGCCTTAAGCAAACACACGGTGGTGATGAATCTGGAGCAGCTACTACTTGCCCGAGAGCCCAGCTGATGCGAGAGCCCACGGACGCTGCCCCTCCCTTTTGATGCGCTGAGAAAGACGCTGTCTTTTCTCCTGCCGAGAAATCCAGCCTCCGGTGTTTCCAGCCCACCCTTGCGGGTGACTGGGATACTGAGTCCTGAGAGAGAGATACCAGCCCTCCTGCCTTCTAATACCCAGGTACTGAACTGACTAAACCCTTACAGAGAATTCTTGAGTCAGATTCTTGGCAAAACAAACTTAACTTAAAGTGCTACTTACTTACTCCCTCCCACGTATTAGGCTTAGGTCACGTAGACCGGGGTAGGCGTAGTTAGAAGCACCAGTTGAGTACGATTAGTCAATGTATATATGTATGTATCTATTTTATCCATTTTAAAGTATCATATGGCTAAGAAACCATATCAATGCTTTTACAGTATTATTTCATAATCCTGCTTTTACTGTATGCACTTTACTTAACTACAAGTATTGCAATTGTAGCAATTCATTTCTCTTGTATGAGGAAAGAGACTGCTCAATAAATAACACCTTTTATTGAAAACGCCCGTCTCTCTTTTTCTCTGCAATCTGGTGAAACTAAGTACGCACTTATTGACTGAGTGAAATAGCTGTCTTTTGTTTTCACACGACTCTAGAGATATACTCTTATTCAGGGAGAGCAAAGTTGTCATGTTTTATGGTTGTCAGAAACTAAATCCCTTCTTGTCTATCGAGGGAGGTTAAACTCCTCCTCCCTTATTTGAGAAAGTTTCTAGTGAACTCTGAGCTAGCTGGCAAACACTTAAGTCTAATATAGTCAGTAGAGACCTAGTTAACCTCAGTCCTACGTCTACACTACTGAAGATATTATTCCAATGCGCAGAGCCTATTGGGACTATAGGAACTACACTACATGGCGCCCAACGTTTGGTAAGGCGATAAATCTAACGCAAGACGTTAGAGTAACTCAGTCGTGCTTTTTCACACAGACCCTTTCTCCCGTAAATACTCCAAAGACGTCTGGAGTGGGTAAAAGGTTAATATCCGCCGGAACTTAGTAGGAAGAGATTTCTATGTATAGTTTTTGGTTTATTCAACGTTGAAGGATACAGTGTTCCAAAATATTGTGCGCCTAATCTTTGTTTCCTTGAAACTTGATCTGCAACAAAAAACTTCCTGTCAGTAAAATGTCAGACGGTGAAGAAGAAAAGGAGGCAGCTAGAATAGCAGCTCATCTCCTAGAGGAAGACAATAGTCTCCTGCAGACAGACCCGGATGCAATACTCATCCCGGTCAGCATAAGAAAAACTATAACTATTAAACTAATAGAAAATGGACTGACATCGAGAGGTGGTACAGTCATATTCGTAATTGAGGCACATGAATATCGGCAGACAGAGGTATTCTATTCATGGATAAACTTTCCAGCAGCAAACGCTGTCACACATGAGTTCCACTATTACAAAATAGAGGAACCTCCGGAAGAGTACACCCCTTTCAAGGAGGTAGAAATCCCATTAATATACCAAGAGCACCTGCTCTGGTTTAAAGGCGCCCTAAAACATAATAATCACATCACCAGGCTCGGTCCACTAGGTAGACCAGGAGCAACGTGGTCGGTTCTAGCCAGCTACACACCACATCCCGACATCGAAAAAATTTCAATACCAGAACTTTTAGTACAGTTAAAACAACTGATTAAAATACATAGACAATTAGTCCAATATGTAATGCGGACTTCAACAGTCCAACCAGCTATTAACATTCCACAGCTGACCCCTCATCAGGGGAACACAAACAAAATTACACCACAGAACATACAATCATGTCTGGGTAAAGTACCCGTAAAACGGGAACAAATTCCATTCTGGTTAGCACAAAAAATCACTCAAATAGAGGCAGTATTTCCGGATACTATCCCTACTGAGAAACACAGAATTCTGACTATCTGTCTTCCAATGGGGATCGCACCACATGTGGAGGACTGTGACACTTGGGGCACAGTCTTTGCTTCCATTTACACAAAAACACATGGTGTTCCGTCCATGGCGGTAATACCGGATGTGCTAAGACAGATTCAAAATGAATACGGTCCAGAACCTGCTTTAACTCTGGGTATGAAATTACTGAAAGACTTCAAGCAGGTCTCAGCTTTATTATTATCTAACATAAAAGGAGAAGCAGAATCTGTGGCGATCCGCCAGAAATTGAAAGAAACAGATATAGCAGAACAACCATTTGAACTTGCCAGAATCATAGAAAAATCCTATGAAGAGCTAGGAAGAGATAGAACCCCAACTAACTGAAAATCCTGAAAAAATATTTATTAAAAATAATCTAAACACTCCAAAAAAGAGCTGGGATGGAAATAAACAATCCACTCCCAAAGAAAAAAGATTCCAGTCCAGAGGAAAGTCTCCTCGGCGGAGAGAAAGATCTCCGGACCAAGGACACAAGTCTCCCCAGAGGGAGCCCTCTGAGAAAAGATACAACCTTAGAAATAGGGATAATTTGAAGAAACCTGATAGATATCAAGATATTGATACACGTCCCTCTCGATCTTTTCAGACTTCCTCGCAGAAATCGGAAAGAAGAGGACGGTCAGAACACAGGGAAGAGCACGTCAAGTCCATAGACAAGGAACCTGCTCATCAAAGTAAAAAATTACAATTTCCAAAAAAGAAGGTAGCCAGTATTAAAATAATCAAACATGCCGAAGATCCTGAGGACACAGCTGAAAAACGGAGAGTGGGCTCAGACAATGCTAGACAGCGCAGCAGAAGTGAGCATAGCTCGCAAGATCCTGATGAATCATCTGGAGACAGTGGACACGAATGAATACATTCAGGTGGAAACTGCAGATACCAGAGTTAGCAAACCTCATAAAATATACGAAATAACATTACGTATAGAGGGAGATAAGACTAGGAAAATAAGGGGTCTATTTTGGGATAACCTCTCAAAAGGCTATGATATCCTTTTAGCTGAAATAAACTGGCCACCGGAGTTTGTCAGGAAGTGCCCTCATGGCGAAGAAATGATTATGCCTGCCTTCTCAAATCACATTTCAATTCATAAAAAATATACACTTGCAAGAAAGTGGGCAGTAGCCCAGGCTCCTGCCTTATATAAAAACCATGTTGGATGGGATGAGGACTCTCCTCCTCACAAAATCCAGTTAAAATGTCAACCAACTGACAGAGGCAGTGCCCAATTAAGCAAGAAGCTAAAAAACAGGTTTGGGAGATCTTAGATCAACTTGAATACCAAGGGGTGATTGAAATATGCACCTCGCAAATGAACAATCCTTTGTTTCCTGTCTCCAAGCCAGACGATTCATATCGTCTAGTTTTGGACTACAGACACCTTAACTCATGTTGCAAAACCTTTGCAGTACAAAACTCACACAGTGTACAGTCTAATGCAAATTCAGAGCTAAAGCAGAGCTATGTGTAATACTCGTTAATTTTTGTAAAAAGACTGTCACAAAAATGGGTATGTGAAAGGACATAGGGTAGAAAACCGAGATAGAATATATATAATGATTCTTTCAGTTTAGGAGGACTAAACACAATTTTCAAATTCTTCTGAAGGAATATGACCGTCAGAAATTAAATCTATACATACATATTAAATTACCTACTTGCGGTCATCAGTTATAGTAAGGATCTACTTTCCAGAGGAACAGCATTTTTTGTTTTGCTAATAACTTTGGCACCATTGATGAATTTTCACAAAATTTCCAAAATTAGTATGACGGTATCTTCAGCTGCTGTTTGGAAAGTTTTGGGGCAATTCGGGGAGAGGCAGAAAATGAGGTTTTCCTATTCAGTTTCCCATAAGGATTTTACACAGAACCCCAGCCCAAATTGTTAAACGAAATTACACCAAATTTGGCAAAGTAGCTAGCTTTTGGTCCAGAAAGACCACTTTTTGTAATTTGGTGTAAATCCATTCAGTAGTTTTGGAGTTAATAAAGAAAAAAGATTTATAGATATCTGGGGTCGAGGACCTTCTGCGGCTTCAACAGATCTCATGGAGAGATTTGATTGACTGCCATCACTTCAATCAGGAAGTGGTGGTAGCCATCTTGGAACTTGAGCCTCAAACCGAGTACCGAAAAAAATGGAAACATAAATAAGGGGGTGGGGTATGAATACTCTGACCCCTAGGCCTGGTGGCGGTGTTCCAAACAATTTGGTTTTTTTTTTAAATCAAGCACGGTTTCCCTCGATTGATGCTGTTATTATCCCTCGGTTGGGCCAAGTCCTGGGGGGAATTGTTTATAATTTTAATTGGGAAGGGGGCGAATGCAACACCCTCCCTAGGCCAATTTCAATTCCAGTGAACCCACGTCCCAGGGCCAGCCATTTTTAATTTTGGGAAAGGGGAGGCCACACGGCCCACTCCGAGAGCCATTAGTGGACCTGAGGACCCCATCACCTAGGGCTGGATTCAGCTATGTCCCGGGAAGCCCCCATCTTCAATTTATAATTCAATAGGCCCAGGTATATGGGGTTCCTGTGGCCAATATTGGCTGGAGAAGGGCGGACTACATGGCTGGGCCATGTGAGATGGGACACCAGGGCTAGAAATTTGCCAGGGAAGGAGGCTGCTTGCCCCTCTCCCCATTTACATTATGGCTAGGGCACAGGAGATGGGGTCCCCGTGCAGACATCGGTCTGGGCAGGGGCCTATGTGTTCCCCTCCCCCATAAATTAAGTGCTATGTCAGTGGCATGGGGTCCCCTGGACTGAGCACCTCCCACGATGCATAGCCAAAGGCAGTGTGTGTCGTGGGGTTTGGCTGGAAGCAGGGGAGTTGGCCGCAGGTCCTGGCCTGGGGCCAGGCCCAGCACGCAACCCTGCAGAGTCCAGCTTGGGCTTGGCTACATACAGGGGGTTAGCCAAAGGGCCTTGTCCCAGGCCAGACCCTGTATCCCACCGCTGTGCTTGCAGTGGTAGGATTAACATATGGAAAATGTAATACTTACATTAAAAAACAACAAAATTCAATGAAAAAGGTTACAGGGATGTTAAAGTTAGGAAATAGAATTAAAAAAACCTTAGACATTTACTGAAAAAAACAAATGTTACAGAGACATTATAGTTAGGTTCACATTTTACGCACACAGAGCCATAGAAATTCAGCAGTTATAGTTATACCTATCTGAGAAAACTATAGCTTGCACCATAAAGTATCTTGAGGCCACTAGTTCTTGTTCCTTAACATAAGTATAACAATAACGTCTGAGTTTCTATGGTTTTGTGTGTGTAAATGTGAACTTATCTTTAACGTCTCTGTAACCTTTATTTTTTTCACTGTATGTGTCTATATCTATATATCTATATATATCACAAAGACATTAGCAGTTGCTGGTGCACAACCTAATCACCGGTGGTGCTATGTTCTCCTCTTACTATGCCTGAAAATCCCAAATCTCCAATGATATTGTGACCAAGGCTGTTGTACAGCCTAAACACGAAGATGTGACACTCTGCTATAATTCATCTAATAAACTGCACCTTCACCGTGTTTGAGACACCATCCCCTTTAAAGAAAAAAGGCCCTGTGGTATGGGGTCAACAATGCCTAATAAGGTTTGGGGAGTGGGGCCACATGGTCCCTTCAATTTGATTTTAGCCACAGGCACTGGGTCCTTGTAAGACATGAAGGCTTGGGGAGGGTGGCAGCATGGCCTCCTACAATTTTTTCTTGTATTTGCCTGCTTGGATGTGGTCCCCGGGGCCTATGAACACTCGCGAGGTTGGTAACATGCTTTCCTCCCCTGTTTGATTGCATTTGGCCCTGGGCGATGGGGGTCCCTGGGTCTGGGATGCCAACCAAAGGCTGTGCACGATGTGAGTTTGGCAGCCTACTGGGGTTTGGCTAAAAGGCCTGGCAGCAGGCCAAGCCCTTTGGTCAACCCCTTTCTGTGCTCAGCCAAAGGCTGTGCGCAGCATGGTGTTGGCTGCCTGCATGCAGTTGGAAGCAGGGCCTGGCAGCAACACAGGCCCTGGGCAAATCTACTCTATGCAGAAGCAAAGGTTGTGTGCAGTGTGGGGTTGGTTGCCTCTGGATGGATATCCACAGGGTGTTGGATGCAGGGCCTGGCTGCATGCCAGGCCCTGCAGGCAAACCCAATGCCACACGCCATGAAAGGCATATGCAGCCTGAGGTTGGCTGACCGCAAGGGCGTTGGCAGCCTTGAATGGGATGGCAACAGGGCATGGTCACAGGCCAGATCCTGCCGCCATCCCTCCTCCCAAAGACCGTGCACAGTGGAGGTTGACTTTACGTTTGTAATTAAAAAATTATTTTACGTTAAAAAATTAAAAAGTCATTGAAAAAATCTAAGGTTGAATTAACGTTATACCTAGGTGTGATAAAAAGATCTACTTTTGTTTGAAAACAAACCTTAGAAATGTATTACCTGAAAAAAACTAAGGTTAAAGTAACGTTATAGTTAGGTGAATATGTCAGTGACAACATTAATGTTTTGACCTCAAAAACACAGAAATTCACCAGTTGTATTTAGCAGAGCTAACTATAACTTGAGACCCTGTGTGGCACCCAAAGCCTTAAAAAGGTCCTTGGGACCCCATTCCCCAGGGCAGTGTTTTTTTCAAACAGGAAGGGGGACGTTCAGCCCCCTCCTTGATTTTGAAACTGATCAAAAGTCTGCTCCCAGCTGGAAGGGAAATTTTTAATTCCCTCGCCTGCTGGGAGCAGACTTTGTGTTTACTCCTGCTTGGCAGCCGTTTCAAAAATGCTCCCGCCAGGCAGGAGCAAAGAGAAGTCTCCCTGGCCCCACTGATGTGGGCAGGACATTTCTGTGTCCTGGGGATGTTGTACCCAGGGCCATTAATGGCTTGGCTCCCTCCCCTCTAGTTCAATAAATCGGCCCCAGGGTATGGGGTACCTGGGTCCTTCTAAGGCTCCAAAAGTTGTGCACATTTTGTCCCCAGGGTTGGGCTCATAGGAGTCTATAATGGCTGAGGGAGGGCGCCACAAGCCTGCCTCCCCTATGGAATGTGGTCTAGTGGGTGTGCTCCTTCGGGCCTATAATGGCTTGGGGAGGGGGGCCTCTATTAACTAAATAATGCAGCTGCCATGTTTTATACTAACCTGTATGAGTCATGTGGAATTATGGCAAAAATTGCTTTTATTTCAATTTTGGTCCCAGGGAGGTCTCTCTGGGTCCCTCCCATAGGGGCTAGGGGGGCAAGGTACCCATACCAAATCCTCTTATAGCTTTATTTTCAAACTTCAGGACAAAGGACTAAGTTCCTGTGTCTATAAATAGCTGCCAGCAACATTGTCTGATGTTACTGAAACCCAATCAGAGCGCTTGCTCTCACGAAATTGTGACTCCTGCATGAGAAAATATACCCAAGGTAAAAAGATTCCCTGGGCCATTGAGAATGCTCTAGTTTTGAATATGCGCTCTCGCAAGTCTCGCAAGACACTTGTGAACCCAAACGCCCAGATTTACAAATATTTTTGACACTTAGTTTCTCAAAAACTAAAGAGAATATGTACACCAACTCAAAAAAATCGCAATCTGAGTACCAAGATCTAGCTTCCTGCCAAATTTGCTGCAATTCCGTTCAGCCATGTTTGTTGAAGCCATGCCTCGATAAGACTATAGAAAAAACATGCATGGGTATTTTACATTTTGGCACCCCTCTTTTTCCATGGCACCCGCTTAAAGTATCACTAAGAAGCTTTTTATGGAAATGCTAACTTAACTATAACTACTCAGTTGTAACCATCAGTGAGCAAGCCAGAGGTAGTGTTCTTGAATTTTCTGGTATATCTGAAGAACAAATGCCTTGAAACTAAAACATACCACAAACCCACAGCTGGTGATATGGATCATCAGATTATTAAATCCTCACAGCCGATTCATGGCTTTTTAATTAACCGAGGGTGAAGTTTCCTCCCTACCCTCACAGTTTTTAGTACTAATTATTTGGTGGTAATTCCCTGATGAAGGCACCTCCTGGTGCTGAAACGCGCGTTGAAGACACCTTCTCCACCACTTATAACTGTGTACCCTATATATTTGTTATCCAAGGTTTTGATGACATGTACCAAAAACCCATTGGTGATGATTTTAAAGTATAAATGTATTCATTTGAAAAATGTAAACTTATTGTTATTTTGATATTTGTTGTTCTCTGAACCCATTACCTACATTGCGCACGTCTAAGATTACCTGGGAACTTTATTTTCCATTATAGGTCTACCCTGTCCCAGGAATCACATTAATTCTCAAGGGCTCCTTGATATTCACATACCGATTAGGTTTTGCATGCCAGTAGCTCCCACCCCACAGAACTGAAAATGAGTATACCCTATAGGGAGGCTTTGAGAGCATGTCAAAACTGTAGTGAAAATCACTGAGTTGTTCGTTATATTAATATATAATTGATAATTTTAAATGACCAGTTGACTTCATAGAGAATATAGCATTTGCAAATTTTAGCAAAAAGGTGAATAAACTTTATACGTTTACAAACTAAAGACTGGTTGTCCATTTGTACTAATGTTACAGTTATTGAATAAAAAATAAATATATATATATATTACTGTGTTGGAGGACATTGATTCTCAAAGGGAAAGGGGGGAAAGTATGCAATGTACTTCTCCAATGTTGTTTATTTTTTAGATAATTTCAAACTTTTTGAAATTCTTTCTAAACGTTTATAGGTCTACACTCCCAACATGCAAAAAATATAATGTTTAAATGGCTTTGGAGTAACCCTTTAATATTTTGTTCCTGAGAAAACATTTGCCCCATTGAGAATTCTCTTTCTTTACAACATTTCTCCCCCTAAGCCCAGATCAATATGTATAGTCCCCTTGAGTCCTACACTTGCATACACAACTGGTAGATTTGCAATCATTCCAGGTTGAGAATTAGCATGCAAATTGATAATAAGTATTTCCAAGTAATGTGGTTATGGGCGTTTGAATATGGAAGGCCCCCAATCTTGGCCATACAACTAAATTTGTGAGCATGTACATTCCACCATACGTGTAGAATTTCCTCATTCACAAGTGTACTTACTATTCACATGGAAATGCTCAAAGCCCCCCCCCCCCACCCTCCAAGTGCAGAGGTACTAAGGGAACCAAGTGCAAGGGCAAACCATTAATTCACAAACATGATTGTTGATGCACGGGTAATTATGGGATGTACGGGTGCATGCCACTCGATGTCTAGCAACTATGTATGTAGAAAGAAAATCTGTTACAACGTTGTAAAGATAAGTGCTGTGTACTGTTATAAAATGTTCTAAGTTTTGAATGTGTAAGAAATAACAGCCTGAGGTTTTGATATCTCTCAGCAAGCAACAAAACAGGGTCTCAGGCTGTCTTTATGGAGTTTTGAATATTATGGGTCTGGCGGCTGTGTCTGAGGTCATCAACGTGCCCCATCCATTAGAAAGACAATTCTCAATCATGTTTCTGTGAATCAGGATTAGGAATTTCGATGTGTCAGTGGACATTTTACAGACCCAAACTGAACTTCGGAGTGCAAATCCTAAGCCACTTAGGGCCAGATGTAGGTAGGGTTTTACCGGTCGGTAACGGCCGAATTCGGCCGTTACCGACCGGTATTTGGCATTTGATATGTAGGGGCAGGTAAACAGGGAAAATCGGTAATTTTACCGATTCGGTAAATATACCGGTCGGTAAATTTACCGACCGGTATATTTACCGAATCGGTAACATTGATATGTAGGTGGGACTCTTCTGAGTCCCACAAGGCCTACAAAATCGGTATTTTACCATCAAATTGTATTTGATGTTAAAATACCGATTCAGGTGTGCATGCACATGTGTGCATGCACACCTGTGCCATATGACAGGCAGACCTGCCCTTAGGGCAGGTATGCCTGCCATATGGCCCCCGAACCTTTTGTGGGGGTGCTAGAGGGTGTCAAAGTGACACCCCCTGCACCCTTGTCAAAATCGGTATTTACCGAATCGGTAAATACCGACCGGTAATGCCCCATTCATTCCTATGGGCTTCAAAGCCCATAGGAATGAATGGAGCATTACCGGTCGGTATTTACCGAATCGGTAAATACCGATTCTTAACGATTCGGTAAATGGAACATCTGGATGTTCCTACATACCCCCACTTCTTATTTACCGATTCGTAATTACCGAATCGGTAAAATTCGGTAATTAAGAATCGGTAAATAAGTTTTACCTACATCTGGGCCTAAGGGTCTTATTTAGGTTTTGGCAGAGCAGTGCGTCTGCCAAAAAGTGGTTCGTTTTCAGCCCCCTCTATTTGGGGTGTCATTGACGTCAATGCACTTGTGGTACAGCACAAAGGACATCTTCCACTTTTAGTTGGATGTTCCATGTTTACCAGACTCTAAATAGACCCGTAACTTTGTTATTCTGACATTTGTTGGGAATGAGAACGTTTTAGTTTGCTGTAAATCATCTGGCTTCTTTCCACCACTATGTACTACACTTCAGTTGCTTAATACTTCAGAAAACTGACGTGCACTCTTTAGACAATTGTTTGGCAATCTGAACGGTGTCATTGTAATAAAAAGTTAGAGTATCCATTTTACATGAATGTGTTACTAATTATGGGACTGTTTGCCTGTACTATGACAAGATAATGTGATTTATATTGCCAATAATGTATCAATATAATATTTGAATGTAAATAACGATTTTCACACAAAAATACATACTTTCCAATATTTTAGCAGTTGATTGCAATTAATTCAAAATGTTACACAGTACTGTACGTTTATTGTTTATGATGTTGAAACGAAAACAAACTCAAATAAGTTCTCCAAAGGATGAAAAGGCCCTTCTTGCCCTTTTGCCATAGAAAAGTAATGCTGTCTGAATGGCACTTTTAGAAAAACAAAGGCGTGTTAGCGTTATGTGCAAGAGAAGGGTTGCACTAAAGGTCAGCAAACGCTTCAGAAAAAAATACAATAACCAGCCCAGAGAATTGCAATTAAAGTGAACGTTCTCTTACCCTCTAGGGAATTGAAGCTGATAAAAGTAGGCATTGAATATAGAGAAACTTTAGAGGCATTAATTACTCAAATTCATTATTAATCATCCGAGGGACACAAGATCGCTGCTGCCAGATGTCATTAATGTAAAGATGTTTAAAGTCTTAGAAGAACAACGTTCATCCCTGCCTGCTCGGGTTGCAACCTTACTGTCATGAAGTCGAAAGGAAGAGATGCATGAGGAGGGAGCAATATTTCAGCCAAGTGAAATAAAAGGGGAAAACGGTTTATCAGTGTTTGTCTAGCCAATGAACGCATAGCGTTTTATTTTCTCAAAAACACCAGCCATTAGGAGAGAAAATGTTTTCGTGAATTTACTAAAAACAGGAGATTCAATGAGTGAAACTGCAACTGAAAAATATTACAGCAAAGTCTATTAATATCCCTGACAAGTCTAAAGCCTTTTGTGAAATGCATTAAATACCATGTCTAAGGCAACAACTAGATAAAGTCGGTGGCTGTCTGAGGTTGGGTAATACTATTTTACGATTGTTTGTAGCGACAAATTAGCTACTATATCCTCCTCAAATAAATGTCACCTGAAAGTTAGCGCTGCATGACATCTTCTGTAGTGACATCTTGTCATTAATGATATTATATCTCACAACACCTACATAGAAGGTAAAGTCAATGAGTGAACACTAGTGCATTAGTTTTACTCCAAGCATATCCTTTTCCCTGGTTTGGCGAAGTGTATATCTTTAAGAAGAAACTAAATGAAATTCTATCTTGTAAGACAGTCAGGAAGTGAAATAGCTAGAATTGTTTGCTCCTATGATGGGTAGTGTTGCTGCCTGGAAGCCCCCTCGAGAGTGCCACGTTAAGTCTTAGGCAGGATTACTGGAATTGCATTCTCTCTATCCAAATACGAAAAAACATAGCATGAACTTTCTTTAATGTCTTTGGATCGAGTGAATGATTTGAGTATTTCAGTTTCAGCTGTTTTAACATTGTTAGCTTGTATGTTTCAGCTGCGGCCCGTGCAGGTAAGAGCGGTGGGGTGATGAGGCCTTGGGGGATTTTGACAGACCAAGACAAGGGAACATTAAATAAATAATTAATTTTCCCTCATCATCATTTGAAGAAATTCCCCACCCCCCCAACCCGGCCACACCGCTCTTATCTGCGTGAACCGCAGCTGGATGTTAATGCTAAATTATCTTTGTGTGGCGAATGTGTGATTCTAAGGCCCTCATTACGAGTGACTCAGTGGTTGGCCCAATAACTATTGGACCTGAAGAAATCTGACTAGTATGGGTCGGAATTTATCGGGGTAAGGAATAAATCCCAATAATCTGTTTGCAGTTTTGATCTCCTGAAAATTGTTAGTGCAAAACTGTGGGAGTGCAGTGTTGCTGCTGAACTCTTGATTGCACTATGTACAGTAACAACATGTATCGCTATTTATCATACCACTTGCAATGAGTGCCTCAGTGGTTTGCACTGTTCGTTCCAGAGTTGTTTAATGTCTGAAATGCCTTTACTTGAGTGTTGCAATGTGAATTTGATATTGCAAAGGATACATTTGAAGTTTAATGCTGCTGTGCTGTAATCCAAATGTTAGTGACATTTTTCACTGTAACTATGTAATCCAGAACAGACTATTGTCTCCTAAACTTTAATGAGAACCTTACAAATACCTTATAAACACCAGCTGGTATGTTCAATTTACTACACTACAATGAAAGTTCCAGCTAAGCCTTACCATGAATAACTTTATAATCATTGGTGGTAGTATGACACTCAATGAGGTTGGCCAAAGTGCTTTATAGTGGATGTCTTCTATTGATCTGCTTTAATCTACTTTATATAGGGAAGTAATTGATTATTGAACCGCATGGTGTGGACCTCATTGTGACATCTTTGTAAGTGACTATAATGAAAACACATACTATGAACACTAGACAGACTGACCAATATCAGGTTAATTTCCATGATGAAATGTATCACTATTCAACGTAATTTTTTTATTGGTAAGCCACATTAGTAGGATTTTTTCACATTGGTAAGATTTTGCTTTTGAAACTCTGCAGTCACAAAGTGTGTAAGGCTTTGAGATTTTTTTTAAGCAAGTGTCAATGCAAGTCAAACGGAGTTCACAAATATTGGTCTAAATAGCTCATAGAGATGCTTGATTTTCTAACTCCTCCGCACTTTTTCTCTTGTGAGTGTTAGTCGGTACTGGTAGCTTGTGTGCATTTTGTAGGTGAGTGTATTTCTTGCTTAGCTTTTTCGTGTGCTTAGTCAGAGACTATAACAAGGTGTAAACTTGTGAGAATTTGTAAGAAAGTGCATACCTGGCTTAGCTTTTGCTTATTATTAACACCTAATTAATTTTTCATCGCTTTTGTAATTTTTGCTTAGGCTTACTTTGCAAAGAAATAAAACTAATAAACTTTGCATCCTGCCAATAGTGTCCTGCTGATGCGGAGTGTAATTCTGCTGCTTCAGATTCTGATTGGTTGAGATTTCTCTTCTGCTAATGCATTGCAAGAGAGTCTGTAGTGCAATTACACTCTTTGGCTCCATACTTTGGTAGCTAAACAATGTCTGCTATTTAAGAGAATCTTTTATCAGTTCTCTACTTTCTAACTTGCAGCTCTGATCATCTCCTTGACAAATAAGCCTCAGCCCTTAATGAATATTTTTGGCATGCAGTCTATGAGTTGGAAATAGTGCATGCGCTCCTTCATGTATCGTTGCACATTGTTTCTACTGTCACTAAGTCTATGCTTTCCTTAAATTATTCAATTATCAGTGATATTTTCGTCAATAAGACAAAAGGTACTTTTTTTTAGAATAATATGCCTAATAACTTTAGGTCAGGACTGCGTCCTTGAACACTCGAAATTCAACCTAATTGTAGTTTTCCTCGCTAATGGTTCCTTTTTTAGGGTTTGGTTTGACAGCGTAGCTGTCACCAGACAATTATGTGAGCATCATTAGAGAGGGACTTTTGGTTTGTCCAATTATTGGGAGCCAGGAGAGCATGTTTTGATTGGGCTGAAGTTGTGTGCTTCCACATAAAAATTGCTTTCCCTCATCAGCAGCTGTTATGATTGTGTTTATCCAGCTGACTGAAGTTGAACTTTCAGGGTAACACACACATTTTAATTCTGTAATAGTGTCTTATATAACTAGATAATTTATTGTGTTTGTCTTTTTCTAGCAGCAGCACAGATGGAAGGAGGAAAGCCATTAAACTCCATGGATGATAAGGTCTGGCCTGCTCGTGTTATCAGCAGCCCAGGATTTTCGTGCTTCGCTCCCAGCTTTATCAACTTCAGAAACGTTCCCCTAGATGGAATGAAAGAAGTTTCTCCACATCAGGAAGACTTCCCCGCCACATTTCATGCAACATTTTATTATTTTAAGTATTTTACATGCAATCAATTGCACACACTGGGAAGCGAGGCCAGATTTTCTCACAAGTTCAGACAGAATTTGTGTGAGTGCCAAGAATAGACACTTTTTACAACACAGATAAAGGAAGCAGCCTAGCAAGATCAATTCAGCTTATCGTGTTTTATCCCTTCACACATTATCAAATTAGAATCTATTCGTGTGATTGGCTGCTATAACGGAATTTGAGCAAGAACGTGTGATACGTGGCTACTCCAGAAGAAGGCGCTGGTCGCCGAAACGCACGTAGAGAACCATTTGTTATGCCACCTTTTTAATATTGTGATTTTCAATCATTTGTTGCGTCATTATATTTTTTAAAAATACTTGTGATTTGTTATTACTTTTTATTGTATATTGATGATGTTTTGTGCATTTTAGGATGTTTTGTGTATTTTATGAATAATTTGATACTGTCTAAACTGATAGTTATTATGTATGTTTTATGAGTTTTATTTTTAGATAAGGTCAATAATAAAATTTGAGTACAGACCTCCTACTTCCTCTTTACATTTATTGATTTGATCGGATAGAATCCGTATTTCAAGTGCCATGGTTGTTATTTTGCACGCTGACAGTGCAACTGTCACCTAACTTTTTAACCTACAGTAATATTATTCTACGGTTCCTCGATTCTCCACAAGTACATTCCCATGCTATTTACTTGTAATGCTTCAGATTAGCATACAACAATCATTTAAAGCCAGACCTATTGGGATGGTCAATGCTTGTCGTAGTTTTAAAAAAAAGTATATTCACGCAAACCTCAATGCACATAACACTATCAACATACAAACATTATTACGAAGTGCATTCATAAATAACTAGTTTTTAAATTCTTTTGGCACCGCAATTTTTTCAAAACCATGCCACCAAGCTGGTAAAAGATGGTCTATTTTGAAACATATACAAGTCCTTGGGGATTTTCACATGCTTCCCAGTGATTTCTGCCCCATGAACTCCATTTGAATCCTTACATCATTCCAAATGTACGTGGATTCTTTACTCTAAAAGGCCTTGGCTGTCAGGTTCCAAGAAATGACAATTTGAAATCATCAACTAGCCACGTGATTTAAGACTGAAAATATTTCAGCCAATAAGTATGTGATTGAGTAGTGAGCTCATAAAATACAGACCACGCATGGCAAAAGAGCAGCACATCAGGAACATTTACATGAGCTGATGTATTCCACTCGGATACTCTATCTGGTGTAATAAAGAAATAAAAATAGTTCATTATTGTTGAGATATAAAATGCACTGCTATGATTGCAAAGTGCCTATCTTGCTTATGTCAAGTGCATTGAATCGTGAATGCCCACACATTATGCACATTTTCAGTCCATTTAGGAATATCATCTGTTTATTCCTCCCAGAAACAATTATACAACTGATAGCCGGGATCAGTCTCAAATGTATGTATTGATAGCAGGTGAATCCTGCAATGTTATTTGTTTCTGGAATTTCTAGTACGAAGATCGGATTTGAAAAAAATAAAAAAGAAATGTTAAAAGTTGATAATTCAGATTTTGTTACCTCAAATGTCTTCAAATTATTATCAATAAACAAATCTCCTATGCAACATATGGAAGGGAATTGTCCTAGGGCACAAATGAATTATGAAAAACAGTCCCCCTAAGGTATTCTGGTGGCATGTAAGGGAGGGAGTTTAAAATATATATTTTTTCATTTCTGATAGACGTAAAAAAGGGCAGCAAGATGTAACACTTAAAAATATCAGAATACTTGAATTTAAATTAATTGTGGAGATGATTGTGTTTAGAAAACAACAATAAAAAATAAGGTTATTGAAGTAGTTCTGATAAAGTTACATCACTCTCTTCCATACAGATACCCAAAAATAAAGTCACCACTCGGAATCAGAATTTAAAAAACCTATTAATTAATTAACATCATTGCAATGTACTTTCACATAGTAAAGTCCATCGACCTTTTCTACAAAAAAGCAATCAAACTTGCCTAGAATAGATTTCATAAAGAGACACAAATTAGCTTTTAAAAATTAAATAATGTAAATATTAAAATACATAAAAACATTAAAATAATTTAAGATAATTGGTTCATATTCGCACAAATACCAATGAACTTGAGCCCAGATTTGTTTAACTTTCATGCAACACAGCAAGGAAACTTGCTGCACTGCACTGTGTGAAAGGAAGAGAAAAAAATGCTCCATATTTATTCTGACATGGTGTGCTTCTGCTCTTGGCTTACACTGGCGCACTTGTGGCAGCCTAGCACCAATGTAGGCCCTCTGCGTCATGATGCAAGGGTGCCTGCATTGTGGTCAGGATACCTTTTGTGCAGGAAGGTATCCCTTCCTGCGCAAAAAACATCCTTCGAGGCATATTCCGCTTAAATGTGTGCTGGAGAATGCGGCACACATGTAAAGAGGAAGTAACCAGTAGAAATATAGATATTTCTCCTCGTTACGCCAAGATCAGGTAGGTGCATTATTTTGGTGCAAACCCAGGTTTATTGACTTTAGTAGATCTGGGTTTGCATAAAAAACATGGGTGGGTGCATTGGAACGCCCATACTCCACCCATGTAATGCCTCTCTGACAAATGGTAACGCAAAGCAGTGTAAGGCCCTGCTTTTCATTACTTTGCAGGTGAAAAGTGACTCACATTAATATTGATTTGCATGTCTTTCTGAATGTCATTTAAGCACTTGTGCTGCCCTGCGTCAACTTGTGTGATGTAAGGACATCGCCAAGGCTTAGCAAGTCTGGCCCTAGGCATGGTAGCCAAACCTTTTCCTGTCCCCCCATAGGCTATCGCCACTAAAGCATATGCAGTAAGAGAACATCCACATCTCAAAAACAGGTAATAAAATCTTTTATGCCCCCATTGATCACCTATGTATAAAAAAACTGCAATTGGGTAATCCAACTTCCAAAAAATAATCGGTACATATATGTGGCGAGTGCAAAAGAGGTATTGAAGTTTGGTCCAAATTGTTATTCAATAATGTCATTCCAACTCACCAAGGAGAAAGGGTATATGATTCAATTTTGTCTGAAGTACCACACAGTCTTAATATAGCTGCATAACATGCTTTAAAAGTGTATTTTAATTCCTTAGTCATATCACCCCTAACTATTTGGTGCTTGTTATTTCACGATTGTAAGCCAGCTGTATACCTCTAATCGATAGGTTCTGAGTCTCTATTGGGGAAAGTGCAATGCCGAGTATGGAGCTACTGTGAGTGACTTAACAAGAGAGGATCATCAGAGTAGTAAGTACTTGATATGTATAATTCCTATATAAACTGCCTACTTTGTCCATTTATCAGCACCATTTAATTCATTTATGTCCGTAGTGTTAAGCAAGAGATCTTTAACCAGTACCTTTTAACAAGTGCTTAGTAAGATTCTTGCCTTCCTTTCTTCAGTTCTTGCAGGGTGAATGTGAACTAGGATTGGTAGGTTTTATTCTACATGTCAAATGAGCATCATCAATCCAATCTTTAAAATATCTGAGCTGCTAAGTTCTGAAAGTGAAGTTCTGCTGAAAATGTTCTGCTGAGTACTGTGCATAGGCAGTGCAAAAGGCAGTGTTTTGTTTATTATTTAATACAACATCAAAATGATATCAAATACAAAGGGCATTAAATATATAACCCAGTAAAAACTAAGAACATTTATTTAGTTTACTAAACATAATGTTAAAACACTATTTGAAACATGTATGTATCTATAAGTGGGGTAATTGTTTGGACCTCCCCCACTAATTAGACTTCATACCGAAAATGAAAAAGTGGAAGGGCTCCGAGTACCTTTACAAACTCAGCATAGAGAGCCTTTAGAAAATGTTTGCTCACATTAGGATTTTTGTTATCTAAAACTCCACACCTGGTGGAAAAATTTAATGGAATCCCATAATAGGAAAGTTTTTGTATGTGTGGCAGCCTAGCATTGTAAATTCTGGTGCACAGTGCACTACGCTAACTTTTGCTAATTCGCTAGAATATGAAATTCTTTGGAAAATATTGAAATTTACACAGATGAAGGAAAGGGTTTTTTTCTATGAAAAGCTTTGAAACTTTTGTTTCTGAATTGTTCAAAATTTTTAAATAAATGTACCAAAAGTATACGGTCTATAAAACAAGATCTGGATTTAGAATGAATAGGAACCTCTGAAATTGGTTATATATGATCACAAATTATGCCCAGTGTCCATTCATAAGCTCAAGGAATAGACTTCTCACCTTCTCTATCTTCTAGTGAAATGTTTACATTTTTCTTTAGGTACCTCTGTCTATCCGGTTTCGTACAAAAACAAAAGTGCTACAGCTGACAGGTTTTACTACTACACTTTAAAGAACCATTAACCCTCTACTGTCAAATGTCCACCTCAGAAAAGCTGCCGCACGTTGGGTACCTCACTCTAGACATTCGCAATGACATTTTTTCAACAGTACCTCAAATCTCATATGCCTCATATAAAATTGTAAATTTAATACCATTGTTAAAGAGATCAAATTACTTTTGTCTGATGCACACTATATTGTATGAAATATAGAAATACTGATATAATATTTGTATTATACAATTTGCCTCTGGTCGTTAAGGATCTTCCCTTGTTCCCATCCGAGCCAACTGATAGTGCTTATATTAAATGTTTTTTCTAATGAAGGCTAGTTTTCTGGCATCCATCACTTCATCAGGGGGCAGGGAGTGTAGAGGGCACTGCAATTTACAGAACTGATCCTGGGTGTTGATAGAGATGTGTGTGTTTTTAAGGATGAATCATCCTTTCCCCCTAATGTGCTTTCAATTTGTTGTAGTTCAGAAGAGATTGTGCTCTAGTTCTATGGTCAGATCGTGCACCTATCACATTTCTAGATTTGAAGAACGTGTTTTTGATTAGGTTATGTTTTACAATAAATCAGACAGCCTATTTGTACTGTCTGGCACACCAGGAGATGAATGTATCAGTGGTTACCTAAAGGAGAAGCAATAAACCACCAATTGCTTTGGCGTTCACCTTGGCAGATCTTCCAGTGCTGGCTGATACAAAGACAAGATCACCTGTGGGAACTGCTGCCTCTCTTGGGTAAATATTCCTTTAGAAGCCAAATCAGCAGCTCTTTGTGTGCTTTGTCAGAATAGTAGAGACATAGTGGATGATGTTGATTCGTTTGTGGTTGGCAGAGAGGTCTTGCATGTCTTGTCACAATAAATGTTTTTGAGGGTTACATCAAAACAACTTGATTCAGAAGTTGAAGGTGTGCATGCTATGGGTCAGCCTCTCCGCACCCTGAGCTATAAATCCAGAGCACAATAAAGCACACCGCACCACATATACAAGTGGAGATTAACATGCGGAAAAAATACTCTTAAAAAAATGCCAAAATACAAAACTCTGTGGGTATCATTGTAATGACTGATGAAATTACTTAAATGGGTAGATCCTCTTTAGAGTGGTTTTCCATGTTGTCACTTATGACTTCCTGAGTAGACAAGTGTTTAACTGATCTGATTGCCAGCACAGTTAGTTAGCACTAGGAATGATGCAGGGTTGCACCAGTGTGAACTACGATCCTAATGCAGGTGAATGATGCAAAATAAATTCGATTGGTATGGCAGGTACCTGTCTTTAGAATATGAAAATTCATCCTCATTATGATTTGATAGATTGTGACCAAACCAGCCTCAAGCATCTTCTTGCAAGGCAATCCTCGGCAACCGTGAAAAAACGTAGATACCCAGACCCATTTACCCATACTTTGCGGACTCTAACTGGAGGCTGTAAAAAACAACAATTGCTGTTGCAATATGTCCCATAAGCAGCAGATTCCATTGGCCCACACATGGAGAAAAAATTGTCACCAGATGACCTATATTTTACTGTAGCCCGATGGATGAAACTTCTAACCTACCAACATGTACTACCGGGGAGCAGATTAGTATTGATAGGGGTGAACTCATTGAGGGTATTATGGGATTAACAGCCGGGAGAGCACCCGGTCCGGATGGGATCCCTCCTGACTTATTGAAGTCTGAACAAACTTTTTGGGCTCCTATACTAGAGTCTATTTTTAACGCTGCAGTGTAAAGTGGTTGCCCACAATCGTGGGGGGTCTCCACGATTGTTCCAATCTTTAAAAAGGGTGACAAGTGTAGTCCACACTGCTACAGGCCTATTTCATTAATAGACTCTATGGTTAAAATAATAGGAAGGATACTACTGCGGAGACTCTCAGACTGGAGGTGGAAAACAACATCATGTCCATCTCCCAGTATGGATTCTGCAGTGGTCGCTCAACAATAACTCAATGCCTTAACCTATTTTTAATCCTAAGCAAGTACACAGTGGCTCATAGGGGCACCATCCACCTCGCCTTCATGGACTTGTCCTCAGCTTTCGACTGCGTGAACAGGGGGAAGTTGTGGCAGTTCATGAGGGCGAAGGGGGTGGACAGTGGTATTGTTGATTTTCTTACAGATCTTCATAGCAATACCAGGACTAATGTCAGATACTCCCAAGATTTGAGCGTAACAAACAATTTTGACATTAGAAAGGGTGTTCGCCAAGGATGCATTCTGGCCCCCTTTCTTTTTAATTTTTATATCAATGATCTTGATAGTGTTTTGCAGAAGGTACCGGCTGACTGTCCTAGAGTCGGCAGGCGGGGAATTCCAGTACTTTTATATGCAGATGATGCAGTTTTAATATCCAGAACTGAATGGGGCCTCCAAGCTTTATTAAATGCTTTTAAAATCTTTCATGACAGATAGAGACCTTATGATTAATAACTTGAAATCATTTGTCATGCAAGTTGGGCAACAACCAAGTAGGAACTTTTTATTTAAAATTGATGAAGCGGTAATCCCGATATCAAAAACGTTCTCCTATCTTGGGGTTCTTTTCGATACTAAACTAAACTGGGGTCCGCATCTTGCTAAAAAGAAAGAAGAATTGGTCAGGGTGAATGCCTCCATTTTTAACTTTGCCTCGAAACTGGGGAAAAAAACCTACCGGTGCCATGTTGAAACTTTACAACGCTAAATCCGTGGCAACGGCTACATACGGTAGTGAAATATGGAGGTATGTCGGTGGTGAGCAGCTGCAGATTGCTGAAAACTCTTTTATGAAACGTCTCCTGTGTGTCCCCGCAGGCACGTCCAATCTTGCAGTACACGAAGAATTGGGGACGCAATATTTATGTGACACTTTCTCCCTACGCCCGTTGACTTGCTGGATAAAACTGTGATTGAATCTGGATATTCCTTTGACACATTTGATTGTGAGGGACTGTTTGTCCCAGGATAAGGCATTGGGTATCCCATGGATAAAATACCTGAAATCCAGCTTTGCCAGGCTGGGGCGTCCTGATTTGTTTGAACATCCAAGCCGGATTGTCAAGGGGGATCTGGAGGTAATCAAATGGGCCTTCCTTATGGATAGGAAGATCCAGAGGGAAGGAGTGGGGCTCCAGAAACAAAGTGTGAGAAAATGTGTCATTTTGAAAACGTGTGTAACCACCGAGCCATATTTATTGGGCTCCCTGACCTCTCATGAAAAGTTCCTGCTAACAAGGTTCAGGTTGAATCTTTTCCATCAACTGCTGGTTGGGCAAAAACTATTAATTTTAATAAGACTGCAGTACCTTGCGGCTGCGACGGGAAGTCTCCGCAGGACATGCTGCATTATATATTTTTATGTAGGTTTTATGAATACCCCCGCAAGCGCTATCTGGTGATTCTTTTAAAAATACTCAATTTTATTCAGATCAGACCGGCGTTAATTTACTTACAACTTTTGCACAGTGATAGTATTCTCCAAATTACTGAATTTTTAAAATTAAGGGGGTCATTAGGATGGCGGATTTCCTGCATACTCCGGGCCGGCGGAAGCCACCGCCGGCCCGGAGTATGCGGGAAATCCGCCGAGGAGGCCTGAAAGACCCACCGCCAAATCAGGATGGCTGGTGGGTCTCCCAATCCGTCCGCCGCTTTTCCACCGTGGTCGGAAGGCGACCACGGCGGAAAAGCAATAACATGGCTGGCGGTGTCTATCAGACACCGCCAGCCATATTAGGATGCAGGGTGAGTCATGCTTTTCCGCGGCGGCTTTTCCGCCGTGGAAAAGCATACGGACAGTCACTTTGGGGGCCCGTTGCGGGCCCCCTGGGTGAAGGTTGCGTGGGGGGTGCACATGGGGGGTACCTATGGTACCCCCCTGCCCTTGCGTGCACGAAGCGGCAGGCACCACGCGGTGCCTGCCGCTTTGTGCATGCAAATGCACACCTTTCGTTTTTTGCATTGCGGCGGATGCTGCTTCAAGCAGCATCCGCCGCAATGTAAAACATACAGGATGTGACCGCCAGGGTGGCGGTCACATCCTACTTGCTATGGAGGGACCGCCGCTGCCCATGCGGACGGTCCCTCAAACTCAGGGGTGGCGGACGGACGCAAGTCCGTCCGCCATCCTAATGACCCCCTTAGTGTTGAACTGAGAAATTGTCTGGATCAGTAGTGGATTCTTGCAATGAATTTTCTTAAACCTTTGATTTTTATGTAACGAAGATAGTACACTCTTGCACTCTTTGCACTTTATCAAGAAATGTCTCTATAACAAATGTATTTTTAATTGTGTTATTATTGCATATGTACTTTTATGGTTTGAACAAAAACCGAAATAAAGTTTTTTGACTGACTATATTTTATATCCTCATATGCAATTTTCATATATACAAAATCAACAATATTCTCCCCTCTCATGGGCAATCTTGGCCACAGCCATTCTAGTTCCCACCAAGAAAGACAAATCTTGCCTTAGAGGGTACTGATGCATCGATGAAATGTCAGTGCCACATGGAAATGGACACTCGCCAGCTCCCTAGGTTGTTGAACTCGCTTTGCATTTGCTTGAATTTTGGGTTTGCTTTGATTTGTCTCATTTTAGGCTTAATGCCTCAATCACTTCCTGGTAATCATCCTCCTAGTCCTACTCTCCTACTCTTCCGCATTACCAGTCATGATCGGTGTGGTGGGGGAGGGGAGGTAGGCCGCATAGGGATCACAGGTGGGAAAAATAAGACAGCCGGCCAAACCGCCATGCACAGTGAACAGAATGCACCTACCACTCCCCTCAGTGCCTTTCACCCCAAAGCCCCACCCCAGGACTCGGCAGAAAAGCAAAAATAAAATGAATGTTTATTGTTGTTTTATTTTTCCTTTTCTGCCGTTTTTGGGGGGCGACGCTGCTCGATACAATACTTACATCTAGCTTATTTCTTGGGGTTTGGGCTTGGGACCTGGAAGCTTGGACCCTACGACGGAGTTAAATGAGGGAAGCCTAACGATCTACCCAGATAATTAGAGAGCTAACGAGAAGACAGTTCGTCATGTTGTAAGCTCTGTGAAGAAGAAAAGTAAACTATAGGTAATGAAGGGCATTGCAAAGTAACTGAAACATTTGTCAACAAAGAGAATGTTGCGCACTGTTTGTCTTTGCTGGGTGTTGGCCACCTGCGTCAGACTTTCCTTTGGTAAAGGTATTTCTTAGTTGTGTGCATGTAGTGAGTCAACCTCTCCCTTGTAGCCAGCTCTAGCAAGCATGTGTTTTGGCATTCATGTACTGTAGTCTTACATTTGTACCGGGAAATAAAAAATTGAAGTTACATAATAAAAAAAACAGGAGTATATTGGAGCACTGCACATTGACAACAGTACGTGTACATCCATTTCAATGTTCTGTTTTACAAACTAAAAACTGTCATTCTCTGAATTTATGTGCTTGTCCGCTGTTAAATAAAAAGCTTAGAACATATTTTAACGAGCTAATAACAGGTTTATTGAAGAAGGACGACAGTGTGGTAACAAAGCAACTTCTTGCTGTCATAGATCTTAAATATATGCTCAACAAACTCTACTACAAATTACCCACCAGTTAGCCCATGTTATTATTAATACTTTAAATAAATGCGCTTGGTTTCCACAAAGAAACTGTATTTAATTTATGGGAGCCATTTCAAGACAGCTGCAGCCCTCCTTAACAATCCTGGATAAAGTACAGTGCTGTCAGAACGGTCCCGAGAGAAATGCGTGCCGGGTCGACCTGGTACCATCCACCCAAAGAAAGAGAGTGAGTGCAGCAACAACTCCTGACGAATGTCAGAGTACAAATGTACTGCAGAAACGTGCCGACAGATTGCTACTTGACACGGCAGAAATGAGACACGGGTCCTAGATAAGGAAAGGAAGAGATTGCAGTAGGCCCGGAAAGAATGCAAACTCGCTTCATTCACAAAGAATTCCAGAGTGCCACTACTTTGTTGAGAAGCAGGTTGGGCCCTAGTTCATACATTCCTAAAATATAAAAATATACAAAAAATTGCAAACTGAAAGAGTAGATAAAATAAGACCACTACCCAACCTAGCAATCCCTTTAGATAGTTCAGTGAGATATTAAACATCCCTATTGACAACTACTGTAATTATCAGGTCACGAGATGGCATCCTGGCTAGAAAGACAGCCTTTCAGCCCTCTGACGTTGATGGACTGGGTACCGTTACGTTGTGTAATAGTTACATCTTCTCTTTACAGGGCTTCGAGGAGGTAAAATTGGGAATGAAGTCCTATGTGAACAATAAATTATTATTATATTAAACCAGAACATGTATTTGGTGAAAAGTGTCTGACTCACCACTCATCTAAATAAATAGTTAAGTAAGTGGGGAAAGAAATCTGACAGCATGCTACCAGCACGACGATCTCTGAAGTGACTAACAGTAGGAAGCAGCTGTTTGTTCGCTAAGGTGACATCACTTATACAATCTTACATCATGATCCTATCTCTCTAAGCCAAAATACAAAATCCTTGAGGAAAACACATAACTATGACTAGCACTTAAAATCTGAAAGAAAAAAAAACGTATAGTACTCAATAAACCCATTATAGGGGAAGCACCTGAGTTCCACAACGGCATCTCTAGCACTTAGGTCTGACGATCATACATGGCCTTCAAGAGCGGAATGAGAGAACTACTTTTGATGCAGTGTATACCTCCTCAAATTAACAATGCGATGACATCTACTGAAGAAGCGACATTATAACAAGTCCCTACAAAATGTGATGTCCTCCAACATCGTGAGCAGCAAAAGACCTTGGGGCAGATTTATGAAGGCCTTGCGCCGCCGGTGCGTCACTTTATTTGACGCAACAGCGGTGCAAACAATGCGCCCTATTTACAACGTGAGGCATCTAGGAGATGCGTCATGTTGTAAAGCCCTGCGCCATAAGGAGGCGTTCCTGCGCAGGGGGGGGGGGGCGTTCCTGCGCAGGGGGGGGGGGGCGTTCCTGCGCAGGAACATCTCCTAAAAGTGGCTGAGTGAAATCTATAAGATTTCACTCAGTCACTTTCAGGACAATGCTGCGTCAAAACCCTGCGCCTGCTTGAAGCAGGCGTAGGTCTTGACGCAGCATTGTGGAGATGGGGCACCCCCGAGCCTTGCTGGTGCTTGCGACGCACCTCCAGCAATGCGCCACCTTTACGGCACAGATGCGTCACGCATCTGTGCCGTTTTTGCCCCATGGTGCGCTGCATTGTAAATGCGGCGCACCATGCGAGGCAGAGCAGCGGCGCAGGATGACTGGCGCATCCCTGGGGATGCGCCAGTCATCATAAATCTGCCCCCTAGACTAAGAGGAGTGGGGAATAAACTTCTCTGAGCCTGTGTACCTTACATAATAAAGGCGGAGGAGTGCATACAACTTGATAGGGTTTGTTCACTGAAGCAAAACAATGCACGGATACATTGCAGTCTCCAAAGCACATAACCTGCATCTTATGGATAAATGCTCCAATACGTTTTTGCCAAGTTGCACATTCTCTCTCCAATGCAAGCGAGCAACAGGACCTGTACTGTTGCAAAGTATTACACATTATCAAAATATATAAACAACTGACGAATAAAATGAGTCAGCAGATATCATGTTTTTCTGATATCCTTGAATTGCTGACAGAATGCCAGTGGTGCCTAGCTTCTGACTTTCGGCTGTAAGCATGGCCACCAACGTCTTGCCTATAGAAAAGTTACATGCTCCTGTCCCCAAAGTTGGGGCACCCCATTAACTAATGCAATAAGGCCACAAAACTTGGAGTAGCCAAGGTAACACTTGAACACTTGGGTCAGATTGGATACCAGATTGGGCTCGGAGGATTCTGCTGCCTTGGATTGGCTATCAGCTGACAGCATAAACTGAGTTATCGCTGGTGTAAAACTCAACAGGAGGGCTTCACGCACTGGATCAAACCTATTTACATCCTGAGGCAATAAGGCTGTCCTGGCTGCTTGATTCTGACTAGTGCCCTTAGAAGGAACACTCTTCTTTGAATTCTTAGGAAAAGGTGGTAAATGCCTCCCTGTGGGCGCTTCTGGAGGTACCAGAGCCCCGAGGCCAGCAGCACTACCCTCCCTGCAGTTTGCACATATGCTTATGAGACTGAGGGCCATATTACCAAGGTGAAGTATCGCCGCTTTTTCGGCGAATTGTGCCGAGAAAGCGGCGATACTTATAGAGCCCTATTAACAAGGGCATGCTAACGCCTGCCTCAAGCCCACTTTGCATGTCAGCGAGAAACATTGCTAATGACATGCAAAGTGGGCGTTCCCACGTCCAACCACATGTAAAATGTGGTTGGAGATGGTAACACCCTATTACCAAAGCAGGCGTTGGGAGAAGGAGACCTGCGCTAAACTCGTTTATCGCAGGTCTCCCAACGCCTGCTCTGATCAGGTGTTAGGCATTGATAACATGGGGGTGTGGATCATAAAGCTGAATCCATCCCCCCATATTATCAAGGCACACATTAGCGCTTGACAACAATGCTTGTTTTCACGCGCTAATGTTCGCTATTGCCGGATTTAATATCGCCTACGTGTTGCGCGTGGATAATGACGTGCTAACACGGCGATAAAATCCGGCGATGGCCGGCGATAGGGAAATGTGCGAGGTGCGTTTTTTAACGCACATCTTGGTAATATGGCCCTGTGTTTTTTACGGGGACGTTATGTCTGTTTTTTTATGAGCTCTCCAGGTCAGTGAACTGGAGGTCAGCTCCAAATCTGACTTATGTATTCAAAAAAATAATGGATGGAGTTCTTAAATTAATCTCAACCACTTATAATAACGGTGGACTGGGTTGTGGCCTGAGTAATTACCAGTGGCTGAGACTAATTCAATCATTCCCTCCATCACCTTTCTGTATGCTTCAGTCTGATGCCCTAAGTAGGACAGGTATGCCCAGATGTGGGTCACCTGCACAATGTGCTATTGAAACAAAGCTATGTCTGACTGATCAATCAATCAATCAATCAAAAGAATCTTTATAGCGCGCTACTCACCCGTTAGGGTCTCAAGGCGCTGAGGGGGGGGTTGCTATTGCTCGAACAGCCAGGTCTTGAGTTGTTTCCTGAAGGAGAGGTGATCCAGGGTCAGCCGTAGGTGAGTGGGGAGGGAGTTCCATGTCTTGGCTGCCAGGTAGGAGAAGGATCTTCCTCCGACGGTGGATTTCCGAATTCGTGGGACAGAGGCGAGGGCGAGGCTGGCGGATCGGAGCTGGCGGGTGGGTGTGTAGATAGTGATGAGCAATAATAACGGCAAAATTAGTCTTGGGTTGCTTCTGTTCTGGTTCAGGGAGGATCTGGCCTGGCTTTTTGAGCTGGATTGTTCGCATTGGCATAGGGCCAAGACTGATTTGCATATTCTTGGGTCTATCTAGGTGACATGGGGTGCAAAATAACAGTCAACTGGAATGCACCCAGAGCAATTACCAGTGGCTGACATTAAATCATGCATTCCTTCCATAAATGTTATGTAGGCTTCAAATCTGACTTAAGTACAAAGTGTTTGTGACACGATCCAGCTGAGGCGTGCCGGTCGCTGCAGCCCACTGAGATACAAGGTTCCACACAGAACGATATGCAGCACATGTTGAAGTTAACTACATGAAGACCACACTTACTATACCCAAGACGTCGGACTAAAATCTCGAAACCTATAGGAGCATATTCCAGCCCAAGACGTGACGCCAGACATGCCGTCCACCCCACACCATGCTCTCCATCCTTCCATCCTGTCCTGATGAAGACCCCAACATGAGGGATGAACAACCCATTGTACTTGGGGTCGAAACGTAGACTACGCCGAACCCTGCACACCATAGGAACAAATGAACAATTTATTATAACCTATGTGTAATGTACTCTGGGAACATTGCTAGTACCTTGATTGTAAAGGCGTTATTATTTTTACGTGATGATATACTGTCACACCACCTTTACCACGTCCCACACTTACCTTTCACTCCCCTTTCCTACCCTCACTGAGAGCAACTATTGTGTAATGAATGTAATAATTACATAAATGATATGCTGATGATTTATAAATAATGGTATGCAGTTATAAGCAGAAGTACTGCATAAATATGGAATAAACATAATTCCTTTGAATACTGCATGCTACATTTTTGATTGCGCTGACTATATGTACTTAAAGACTACTGTGGTGTGTAAGAATATATTATATACCAATACATGATAATTGTAAAATATACATTCCACTCGGACCACCTAACCTTTGTACTTACCTATCGACCCAGGTACATGAGTTACTAGGGCACACCCCTTTATTACTCAAATCTGACTTAGGCCAGGGATTGCTCCTGGCCAATAGCACCACGCTCCAGAAATATCTTCCTACACTTCTCTAAGACTGACCAGCTCTGGAGGGATAGTCATAGGGTCCTTGGAAAATCGACTTAACTCAGCGTACTAGGCCAATTTATTGTCTATTCACTCCTTTGGGGTTCCCATATACAAGTTCCAGTTCAGCTTGCACTCATATAGGACAAGGGCTGCAAGGTCTGCAGCAGGGTTGGTGCTAGATTGGATGTAGAAAATCGGGAGATGGCGGTCCAGAGGATATAACTACTACATTGCCCAAACTTTGTTTAAGAGATACTGCATAGGCACAAATGATTTGGGGGCTGTTTGCAGGATGTTCGCATCAATGTTGTTGTTTCTTTCCTATATCTCTGCATAAGATCGATATCCCCAGCCAACATGTGGTTTGTTGGTCACTCTTATGTCTGGCGGGTAGCTGCAATGTTTCTTTCTGGTGATTTCAAGCAGCAAGTATTGGAGTTTGGCCTCGGTATGCGGTGCTTTGGAATCAATTTTTTTGGTGGAAAAAATTAAAGGTTTTTCAAAGGACTTTTGGGTATGGCATTATACTTCCTGTTCTTGTGATCTTACACAATGTAAGGAATCACTTGCTATATCAAGACAGAAGAAATCTCTTCTAACTGTTGCTAGCAGACATTTACTGTTTAGCACAGAAACTCCCTTGGCAATTTTCTCTTGATCCCAATGTATCCTCTGAAGGATTTGGAGGAACAGGTTTTCTCTGAATGGCCTTAATAATTCTGTAAAAGTGCCTGAATGTTACCTGTCAAATCTTCTCATTGCTAGTTATTTGAAGTTCATTAAAATTGGTTACCTGAAAGGAGAATGTTTCTTGCACAGGGATGATGTCCATATTTCACAGCTAAACAATGGGTTGCTTGCCGACTCCTTGAATTTCTTTTCAGCACAGCCACTAGCCTTAGTTAGTGGAAGCTAAATGGTAGGTGAGCCAATGATCAGCTTCTAAATGGTGAGCTAATGGCTGGCATTGATTCAGGGAGGCAGATTAGCATGAATTAATTAATTAATTTGAAACTTATAAAGCTGCCTGCCACTCACAATGGAGCTTACTGGCACTACAGTTTAAACCATAAAACCCAGATTAGAATAAAAATAAGAAGATAGTAAAGATGACTGAATGAGGGAGTAAAAAAGTGCATGGGGGCCAGGAAGAGCAGGTTCTTCAAGTACTTTTTGAAAAGGCCTTCTGATTCTGTGTACCCCAGAGGACTGGGGAGTTGGTTTCGTGCCTTGGGTCTAAGTACCAAGAAGGATTTGCCACCTTGAGTTTTAAGTCTAAATTGGGGGTGGGGTGGCTTGAGAAGGCTCATGTGAGAGGATTTCAGGTTTTTTTTGGGTTGTATAGTGCATGAGTCTGGCAGTCAAGTGTTTAGGTACTATGGCTTTAATGCTCTGAAGACCAGTATAAGGATTCTTAAGAGGATCCTTTTGTGTACTGTTAGCCAGTGTAATATTTTTAGAACTGAGGAAGCAGAACTCCATCTGAGGAGTTTTAGCACATGCATGGCTGCTGTGTGTTGCACCATCTGAATGTTGGGGAATATTTATTTTGAGATTAAAGACTATTACAGTAGCCAAATCTGGATGTGATGAGAGCAAAAGTGACAGTTTTTCTGGCAGCAAATGAGAGGAAGTAAACAACGTTCTTAAGGATTTGATTAATTTGAAACACATTCCTGCCACTGCAAGAGCTTGAGGGTGGAAAGCGGGGGAGATGTCAAATTTTACTCTTAAGTTTCTTGCAACTTCTACCGTGGCGGGGAGGGTGTACAGAATTCAGCCACCATTGAGTTGGAGAAAAACAGCTTGACTTGCAAAATAACAGGATCTCTGTTTTATTTGTCTTGCATTTTAAGTGGTTTGATTGCATCCACAGAATAACTTCAGTGAGACTGTTTTGGAAGTTTAGTTCTGTGCCAGGGGACCCTTTGTCCAGTGATAAAATCACTTGCATATGATGTAGTGGCAAATCAAAAAGAAGCTATCAGGGAGATTAGGTGAACAATGTGGTGTAGTCTGCAAGAGATATTTTTTGGCAGGGGTTTCACAACTGCCAATTTCCAATCTGGGGGGACCTCAGCCACTGTTAATGAGGTGTTGAGAATTTTATTCATAAAAGGGTTGACATTCTCAAAAACTCTGTGAAGAATGGCAGGGGGACAGGGGTAGTTGGGCAAACCAGATTTGCATGAAAGAATGGTCTTTTGTGACTGTGAGAGTGAGATCTCCTGAAAAGCTACCTAAATTGCGATCCCTGCCTTTGAGAGGGTACTTAATTGCAATTGTAATTGTGACTGTAATTGCATTTATATAGCGCTTACTACTCCTGATGAAGCAAAGTCAGGAGGGGGCATAGTGGCTGGGAAGCCCTGTTAACTGGCATGTATTTTCTCTTCAAACAAAGAAGAGCTCTGGTGTCATAAGGCTTGTGGGAGGTGGTGTCCCTAACAAGTACCTTAGATTGGAAAAAGGATTTGGGGATAAAAAAATGTTTTTTAAAATCAAACTGGGCCTCTTCAATCTGGACAATGAAGTATGCTTTTTTAGCTGCCTTGATCTGCACCATTATAAGCTTTCTGCCCACTTTTAAAGCATTGCAGGTCCTCAAGATTGTATGCCTGCCACCATTTGAGTTCCAATTGTTTGCAGAGCACCGGCAGCTCTGCTGCAATTGGAGAGAACCATGGAACTGAGGGGAGGGATCTGTACTTCTTAACAGGTATTACAGGGGCTAAACCATGCTCCCAAAAAGCTCCATAAATCTAGGGGGGATATTCTCATGAACGTGCGATAATCTTCACCAAAATAGATGAACGCAATTTTTCATATCGCCGTCTATCGCAGGAAAATAAATCTGTGTCAACGTCGTATTTACAACATGGCTGTAACATGCGATAGTATCCCGATAACGCATCAAATGTCTGCGATAAAATCACTGGGATGGTGATAAAATCTAAACCTGAACGTGAAAAAAATTGCAATGTGCCTAACTGCGATAAAAAATCCAGCGATAAGCAGCGTCATGCCTGCAATTCCCACAAGTCAGGCTGGAAAAATCACTATAAAAGCGACAACAAAAAACACAAACTACTGCGAAGCACCATGGAGGTAGCCGGAGCAAGTACAGAGGACAACCAGAACTCCACGAAGGACCAGCCTGGGACCATCATTGGGGAGACAGTGGCAGGAGTTGGGGGACCGGACACTGCACAACATGACCTGAGCCAACAGCAACAGGGTGAGTAACGACCAGGGACTGGGGGGATGGGGGAGATGGGGGAGATGGGCACAATGGCACACATACGCAATTAAGCATAGCACATCTGCGGACAAACCATGCCCAAGAGTAACAACTCCAACCAAGAGCCCAATTTACCCAAGTCTGCAACAACTCCGCACTGTATAAGCACAGAAGTGAAAGGCACACGGCCTGAAAGGGATACGGGCCAGCCAAATCATAGCTGAAGAGGCAACTCACTCACAATGCAGCACACACACATAAGAATCAGAGCAGCCCGACATTGACAACAATGTGGTACAAACTGCAACACTTTCACAACAGAACAGAGGACACAACTGCTGCCGCTTGTGTGCAGAAAATGGCCATTGGCATATGAGAAAGCAGAAAACTGTGAGATGACAATGTAAAAGTAAAAGTCAACCTCAAATCCGTGATGGTGTAGAAATGTCAACTGTCCTGCATCAAATAGGCATCTCCTCACAAACAGTCACAATGTACATTGTCATGCAGTTTGTCAGCAAACTAGTAAAATGCGTGAACATACTTGTGAACACAATGCCAATCTGCATCTACCCTTCACATTGCAGAGGGAGAATCAGCACCTCCTGCAGAGCAGACCCAGCAACCCAGCACTGATGATGAAGAGGACCTCCCCAACATTGACACTGGCACCCTCCAACAGCTCATGGACAGCTCCGGCACCCCACCTCAAGGAACAAGGCAGCCAAGCTGCATTGAGGAGACCCCACCCCCTGCACAGACTACACAGCAGGAAGCACCCACCACCACGGCTGTCTCCCAGGACCCCCACGACCAACACATGGCATTCCAACGCTGTGTGTTAGGGTGCCAGGAGAAGATTGGTTGATCAGCTGCGGGTGGGGTTTGACCTCATGGCAGCCAAACTAGATGTCATACATGGGTGTCTAAGTCCCATCAGGGACCACTTACAGTCACTAACGGACACCCACTGTCCGCTCCATGCTCTCCAACAATCCATGGCTGACATCACTGGAGTCATAACTCTGAGCCAAGAACAACTGTCTATTCAAAGTGGCTCCAGCGATGTCAGCCGGAAGTTGAGACACATAAGGAGAATGACAGAGAGCTTGGAGCAGAAGCAGGTGGAAAGAATGTTTGCCATGGCTGCACACCAGCGAGATGTAGCTGTGATCTTTCATGCCCTGCAGATCCTCGTCATGGCATTGCCACCACAAGGCCTGGCACGGATGAATGCTGCTGCTACCACTCCATCCACATCTCTGCCCCTGAAGTGTCAGTGCCACAAAGTGCAGCAGACATTCCACCTCCAGCCCCTGATGTGTCACTGGCACACAGTGATGCACACAAAACACCACCACCCACATGTGAGGCACCTGACACATCAGAGGACGAAGAGGATGGTGAATCTGGCTGTGCGGGAAGAATGAAGTGGTAGCATTCATCTCCGCCATATGGACGGTTTCAGCTTGGTTCTGCCCTCTGCATCATGTCCTGGAATAACACCTTCCACTGTTCCCCGATACACTCAGCGACACTCACTTTGGACCTCGACATGGACTGCCATATTTTGTCTGGTTACCAATGACACAGCAATCACACTGCGGACTGAAGTCTTCCACTTCCGATGAACTTGGCAATCCCTAAAGGACTCTGCCTGGCCCTACACGGGGCAACAATGTAAAGTAGGGTTTGCATGGCCCTGTACAGGTCCAGCTTCAACACTCCACTGAATGTGAATAAAACATTCTAATTCACACAGATGTGTCATGGCTATGATCAATCAATTATGTAAGTATGGATGAATGTAGGGACAGTGACTCAACAAAAAGGTACTCCATGGGTAATGCTATCAATGTGCATGTATGGCCGTGACCCAGATAGGCAGTGAGGCACACATTGTCATTCAAATCAACACTCATCACAGTTGAATACAAGTGAAGGTGCGTAGACTTTATTAGCATATGCGTGTCAGTACGGGCAAAATAAGTGCCCCAACATGCAGACCAATGCATCAGTATGTCAGAATGAGGACTGTTGCCAAGTACCACTGTCCACTCCGGGGGAGTGCCTCACCTTTCACAGGTGTGTGTTAACCCGCGTTGTTGTCCGCTCATGTATTCGGAGTCCAAGCGAATGCAGCCATGCCCACTGTTGTCGTGGGATATGTGACCAGATCTCCAAGATGCAAAAAGGTGTTGGGACATGTGCAATGGGTTTCAATCAGTTGTGGCTGCAGGTACAAAGTTACTCATACATGAAAGCGATTGCAGCTTCGTAGGCCATCATTTCTAGCATGAGGTAATTGTCGACTTCATCAAGCAGGATTGCGAGTCGATCCATTAGAAGGTCTGAACAGATGTGCTGCTTCCACCCCCTTTCACCAATTAGCACTACAGCCCAATAGGTGAGAGGTTCAATGTGGTCACTGCACATGAGGATTCGTGCAATCTCCCAGGTTCAGCTGCCAGCATGTATGCCAAGTATCAAGGCATCCCAAAAACGGGTATCACAGTGACACTCCTGGCCATGTGCCAACAGGGGGCACACAAACACACGTAAAAATCCAGGTCAGCTACTGTCCTGTTTGATAGGTAGACATCCATGGACCACTCAAATATGCACGATCGACAATGCAACACAGGCTGAAAGCAGGTTACGTTGTCAAGGCGGAAGCTTAGCCGGTAACTGATCCGCAACACTGCCAATAGCTGTGCCCACAGTAAATACAGAATACGTGCACGGTACAGTTCCACGTGACAGGGGTTGTGCATGTGTCCGGGATGTTCTGCCATTACGTCAGTGGCTCTGGTTGAAGCGGCACTGTTCTGACCTGCGCCAGTTCTGTGGATGAAATGCCACAGCTGGGATCAATTCGTTGTTTTACTGTGCAACGGTTGACTGCCTGGGATGGTGTGGGAGCAAGTGTGAAGGCCATTCCATGCAAGATAACATTGAGCAAGGACTTCTGTGTGTGGGGTGTGTATACGTTGGTCTTTTGTCGGGCTGTGCGTAGTGTGGGAGTCGTCATCAGCTGCTATAGTATCTGTCAGGGGGTGCCGGGCACATGCAATTCCGAGGTAAGAGGTGCAGATGTGCTCCCACCTGATAGTTCAGACAAAGGAGTGTTCATCCATATTGTTCGTTTGTCATCTGCTTGCATTCAGGTATTGTGATGTGGCTTATTGGGGGTGGGTTGGGATGTGTGCGACTTTGGGATTCATGTTTGACATGTCTTGCATGTGGCAAATGTGCAGCATCACTGTGTGTTACGTTGCCTCACAGCTGCTTCTCCCTCCCCCCGAGCCTATTTACTTGTGTGCGCTGCACGGTTGCATCACTTGCATCACTTGCACTCCTACGGCACACCATTATCTTGCCTGTCTGCGCATGTCCACAAGCCTGACAATGACACAGTTATGTTGCTGTTGAAGGTGGGTGGCCACATGAGTGTAGGTCTATGGTAAGGATAGGGCGGACACAGATGTAGAGTTCATGCCTGGCTGAACTTGCACTGCAAGTAGGGCTAGGCATTTGGCTCATGCTGCGACAATACAGATACACACAACACTTGGCATGTATGAGCCAAGACCCCGAATGGTCTTGCGCTTCTTCATTTCTCCATTCGTGCGAGCCTGCCCTCCGGGTGCATGCTACATTGCACCATTGTCGATTGCGGGCTGGGTGGCGCCGACACAACAGCAGAGACAAATGCATTAGTTACTCAATTGTCCAGGCCAGAACTGAACCACGCCCAGAGCCCCGGGTTAATTCTTCCCACCCCTACACTAGACTGGCGTACGCCGACCCAGCCCACTCCGCTTCCGCTTACAGAGGGGGATGACAAAGCTACATGTCCAAGGTCTTACCCACTGCCTGAGGTGACATGGTTGTGTCCGCTGTCCACAACACTACACAAACCAGCGGTATATGTCCACATGGACATGTTTGTGCTCTGCATACTGAATTCTGTCCAGCACATCACCGCCACACTTAGCATTGTGTACATTCTTATTCATGGGTGACTTGCCTCCTTCACACATACTTGGTTCCCACCTTTCCCCACATTCTGCAATTGTGTGGTTGGGGGCCATACCGTTTTTGGAAGGTCAGGGGTCTTGTTCTGCGCTGCTTCAGTGGTAGTCCGGGGTGGGGGTCCTGGGGGTGGTGACGGTGGGTGTTGTGGCCCTTTTCGGTCTCCGAGCTGCATGATCAGTAGCTCCATGACATGTGTTGGTCTTCAGAAGTGGCTCTGGGCTTGGCTCCCTTTCATACTGCAGGTTGTCGTCCTGCTTAACACCAGTCAAAGGCAGCTGTTAAATCTCTACTGCTAATGCGCCTTTTCGCCTGTTTTTGGATCGCATCGCAGATCTAGCTGGTCGTTGAAAATGTGCGAAGTAGTGTTTTGTGTGTTTTTGCACGGGAACGTCTACTCTGCATATCATTAGCGTTAGTTGTCGCTCTCATCCGGTGACTATGTTTTTTGCGGCAGCTATCGCTGGAAAAGTGGTGATATCAGCAGTTTGCACCAGCTTGAGAATAGGGCGAAAAATCTATTGCCACTTTTGTGGTGCTAAAGTGCTAATAAATCGGCGATGAGTCCTTGAGAATAACCCCCTAGTTTTCTTTACCTCAAGGAGGGATTTTGGTGTAAGAGGTCTGGGGACTGTATGCAACAGTTTTTAGCCCCTTTTTCTTGGTACTCCATCCTAGCATTTTGGAGATGGACCTGCTTGATTTCCAGGCACATCTCTCAGAAGGGTGGCAGGGGACCTCGAAGGTGGTGCCTTCAGCATGGTTAGTCAGCATGTTGAGCTGGTCTTGCTCTTCACTTGGGTACCTAAGTGTTTGCCTCCATTTTGGCGAGGACCTCTAGTTTCAACAATGGAACCTCTATGTGGTGAGTGGAGACTTGCCTGAAAGGCCACAATGAGTCTATTAATTATCTCAAAATGGACGGTTATGGTTTAGAAATGTTACTGTCTAGCTTACACTGTAAATATCTGATGCACACACTGTTTTGTTTTGTGAAGTAAAATACTGTGTGATCATTATTGATGCCGTAATGAATGCGGCCCAAGTTGTAATTAATCCTAAATCACAAATGTTAATGATCTCCGGTCTTCTGGACCCCTGCTCTCTCGACGTGTTCCCTCCTATGAAACCCATCATGCTGACTGGAATTTGTTTATTATCCTTCAAGTATTTCCAGCATCACAGACAATGTCAACTTTTCTCACACACCCGCATTTTCAATACTATCATTTTCTTCTTAAGTTGGCACTTCCATTTCTCTTACTTGGTACACCAGCTATGTTCTAACTAGCCTCGCAATGATAACACTAACTGCAATATTTGTTTGTGTAACGAGTGCACAGTTGATGATGTCATTTCTTCGGAAGCACTGAAGGTGAATAAAGTGTGCACTACAAAAGACCTAGGGGCTCATTTATGAGCCCTTGCGTCACTTTTACGCCGCTGGTGCGTCACTTTTTGTGATGCACCAGCGGAGTAAAAAATGTGCCTTGTTGCACCATATTTACAAAGTGACGCACCTAGGTAGATGCGTCCCTTTGTAAACCCCTGCGCCACATTATACCTGCCCCAGGTATAATATATGCAAGGGGGGGGCGTTTTGACGCAAGAAAGCGTCTTAGAAGTGACGCAGTGAAATCTATAAGATTTCACTGCGCCATTTCTTGGACGCTAATACGTCAAAATCTTAAGCCTGCCTCATGGCAGGCGTAAGACTGATGCAGGCACTAACAACATGGGAGTTGCCCAAGTGAAAGTACACATTGCTGGAGTTGCGTCACTTTTGTGACACACTCCAGCAATGCGTCACTTTTGCGCCTACAGATACGTCAGAAATACTGACGTATCTGTAACTCCTTGCGACCTGCTGCGTCATACTGTAAATATGACGCATCGTTAGTGTTGCAGGGAGAGCGCAGTGAAAAGTGACGCATCGCTGTTTTCACGCAGCGAAGCGTCACTTTTCATAATTGAGGCCCCTATATTTTATGTGTAGAAGAGAGTTGGAGTGGGTGGCAGGGGTTATTTGGAGCTACCAGAGCTTTATTGTCAATTACAACGATGAGAATATTTCAAAGGGGCGTAGGTGGGGGGCGGGCAGCGTTTTAAATTGGATACTCAGATGGGCGATCGGTGGATAACATTTTAAAACGTGTGTAATATTTACTATCGGAACCCTCACATATGCCGGAACATTAGCAAAGATTATTATGATACAAAAAGAATACACTCGTCAGGAGTTTGACGTGCCTCACGTGCCCGTTAGCCTCTGCATCTTGCCTTTGGCGCATTTATTTTTCCATCTCTGAATTCTAGTTCAAAACAATGAATGGCTTACAAACCGCCAGACCCTTTTCATTGTTTTATCAATGACATCCTTCTAGCACAAGTTCTTATCAGCGATTCGCACTGTACTTGGCAAAGAGCCCCCTTTTACCTTTTAAACAAATAATTCATTAGGTAATTACACTCGTGTGAGATTTCTGTAATTAAATATACACCGCAGAGGAATCATAATTTCGACGTGGCCTAGTTAAAGATGCGTTCTCGGCTTTTCCCGACGCACACAAGGCACACAGAAAGCTTTATGACAATCCCCCTGGTGGCTAGAGTGATAAGCGGGCACTCCCAGCACAACAGAGGTCAATGCTGGAAAGGACAGACACCTCAAGCTGCAAACAGGGACGCAAGCGCTACATGTAAACATGGGCTTCCGGCTGGAGCATCTAGTTGCATTTAATAATACAAGTACAGTCAAATAAAACTTCGGCATCTGACAGAATCTAGTGCTGCGTACTCAGCGCTTGAAGAGGGCGCGGTCTATGGAAATGCGCAAACAATCCCCATACTTTTTGTTGCCTAGCCTCAAAATTCGTTTACCCCTCCCCCATTGCACTCGTCATAGTGTTACTTTTTATGCACTTCAACCTCTGTGAGTAATTCAGAATGGCGGGAAGTTGTTGATCCCAAAATGGCGGGGGCCTGCAGCCACCATATAGAATCTTGCACTCGATTGTTGCCCTAAACTAAGCCGCTCTATGAACCAGGCTGCCGCTGTGTGCCCCTGCTCACTTTAATAGCATTAGAGCCCGGGCCTTTTAAGACTGTAATCTGAAGAGAAGTGGCTGACTCCTACTTTGATCTGCTTCCTCTTGGCTGCTGCGAGCTGACAGTTGAACTGGATGGGCTGAATTGCTTTTCCTGTGTTAGACATATATTTCCCAGGTTCGCCGTGCTACTGTACCCACTACACCTGTACTACAGGAATTTTTTTTTTTTTTTTTTACATCGCATGGCCCTGGGATGCCATTGATTTCGCGGGGAGGGGGTGGGGTATCCAAACAGAAAAACTAATTAAAAACTGCATAATGCAGCCCTGCAGGAACAAGGAAGCAAAACAAATAAATACAACTGCAGCTGGCACTGCAATAGGGCTCATGCCCGGGGCAACGTTCTGGCGACAAATATTTAAAACAGGGGAGGAGAGAGGGTGGAGGGAATGAGAGAGCGGGGTGAAGAGCAGAAGAACAAGAAAGGAAAATGGAGACTGGAAGAGATCGAGATGGAGTGAGAGAATCAGAAGAAACTGAAAGGTAGATAAATCGGAGAGAGTAGTAGGGAGAAAGAAAGAAAGAAAGAAAGAAAGAAAGAAAGAAAGAAAGAAAGAAAGAAAGAAAGAAAGAAAGAAAGAAAGAAAAGACCTGCAGAATCTAAGTTAGAATTAAAGGGGCGTCAGTCTAAAGAAAATAAGAGAAAGTAGAAATGAAGGGACAGATATCTAGATAACGGATTGGAGAGTGAGTGTGTGGGATGTAGGGAATGGCGGCATTTGTGGGCCACTTGAATAAAAAGGCAGAACGGACAATCATAGAACATGACCAGGGATCGGATTCAGGAATTGTGAACTTAGCTCTATGTTTCGATGATAGATACCCGTATGACACTATTTACAAAACTGTAGACATTTTGCAGGTGTTTCAATTTTTTTAATGGATGTATTCTTACAAAATTGATCTGTTTCTTGCTGTATACGTTATTACATGTGCAAAATAAAAACGACAACAATTAAAAAACAACACTACGAAGCGTGGGAATCATTTTAGTAACTCCAATCATGCCGTGTGTGTCTTCAAATTTTACTACACTCTCAGAACAGTCTTGCCATACGATTTGACCGGGTGCATTAATTGTTCCGTTTGTATGAGTTATTTTTCACTTTAAAGCACACCTTATATATACAGATGTACATATAAGATGTGTGTGTGCGTATGTATGTGTGCGTTTATTTTACACATTGTAGTTATAGTTACATCAGAATTTCCATAGATCAGGCACAGTTTATTATTTGATAACTTTTTTGCATTTGATGAATGTGCATGAAACTTTCCCCCCAAAAAGTTCATCCACCTAGGCTCCTTTGTGGAAAGTTTAGTACTGATTGGTCAAGCGGGGACCCAGGAAAAAAGGGAGGTACCCAAAGCACGATTTCGAAGTTAATTCCGATACCACAATTTGATCTCCATTACGAACCAAGCATTTGCAATGCAATAGCCCTCACATTATTACATTTTGAGCTATTGGTGTTGCATTCTTTAGCAATGCCAATAGCTCAAACTTTAATAATGCGAGACCTATTGCATTGGAAATGCTTGTTTATATTGAAGACCCTCTATATAGATTGTTCATAACATTTGTTGCTTTGTGCTCTGGATTTCAGATTTCACACTCTTGACTTCATTCTCCCTATCAGTGTAATGGCGTGTGTGCCTTTAGTATGTAATGCAAGGCTCCTGGGCATTAAAAAATCCATTAGGCTTAAGAAAAACCTGGGTAGGTGAGCGTTTCTGAGTTTGTAGTGTGGCGGTAATGATTCTATTATTTTCCTTGTAACTCCAGCTCCAGGTGTGCTTATAATAATGAATCAACTTCTCACACTGCAACAATGTGTGTACATGCGACTATACACAACTGTACTCCTGGTCCACTGGAATTATGTGATTTTGCTTCTGCAGCAAATTTTGCATGCTTATTTATTTACCATGTAATTCATCATCTGCTACATAATCTGCAGATTTTAGGGACAAAAATAGCTTCTAGCACAAAAATATCAAAAGTTACTAAAACCTTGGCGGCATGTGTTGCCCGGCAGTGGAAGGCCCTTTGCAAAGTTAGACTGGTCCCCTTTCTGTGTTGCAGTGTAAAACTGGCAGTAATGAGGTGAAACCTTTGCCCAGACGCTTTTAATATGCTTAAAATTACAGAATAATGAAGTAATACTATCACAAAATGTGTTGCATTATGCTGAATGACTGGGATTTTCCTGCCACATAATTTAGTCAACCCTGTTGCATAATTTGGTCGTCCTCTGCCACTTAATTTCAGTGACCCTGATGTACGCTTCCCACATGCCCTGCATGTACTGTTTAAGTAAAAAAAAAGGTTGTCTGTCAACTACTACACACCCTCACAGCAAAGGCGCCTGAGACGTCTCAAGGAACCATGGGGCATATTATCAAGGGATTTATCTCCGCTTTTTTGGCTTTAAAAGCCAAGAAAGCAGAGATAAAATTATCTCCCTATCAGCAACAGGGTGCTGACACGCAAATTTGCATGTTAGCACCCTTTTTCTCTACGCTTCCCCTTGCATCTCTAATGAGATGCAAATGGGGCGTTCCAGAGAAAAATAATAGGAGAAATGTTGTTAAGCGACATGTCTCCTATTAACAAGAATTTCGCTAACCCTGTTAGTGATAAAAAAAGCAGCGCTAACCGCAGTTAGCGCTGCTTTTTTTACACCTGGTATTTTCCTGACTTAGCCATGATATCCTATGGAAGGTGGATATCTTTGCTAAGTTTGTGAGCCCCTATCATCAAGCTAACGCCAAACTTCGAGAGATTATCGTTAGTTTTCCAGCGATAATCTCTCATTTGGCAGTTAGCGCGTGGATTTTTATCACTTCTGAGATAAACCTTGCTAATAGCAAGTTATCTCTGCGATAATTTCCGGCGATGCTTAGCGATAAAAAAGTCGTTGCTAAGCCTCGTTAGCAATAAATATCGCTAATCGTTGGTAATATGCCCCCGTGTCCCCGCTTTCTCTATTTGTTACCAAAGAGGATATTTACTCACAGGACGAATGTTCAGGCTGTGCTGCGATCCTATGGCTTGCATGGGAAATGGGCCCTCCCACTTAAGAGGCAGCCAGTGCCAAGCATTTGTTTCTAAACTTTTTCCAAGTCCCCGTGCACGTTCAGCCTTTGCTGTTTCTGCAGTTGTGAAGGGAGAGATGAAAATAAATCATTTCCAAACCCTGGCTGGCACAAGGTAGACAACTGGAACTTTTCAGGGTTTAGGAACAGGAAACCTCCCTAAATGAAACAAGCAACGCCGTGCAATATACTACATAATAAAGAGCTGTGGTTGTAGGTTGTGGCTCCCTTCCCAACACTTTCTTTGTAGCCGGTAAATATGTTAAGTCTGAAAATATATTTTCTACGGCTTTTACGCGGGCCACACCTATTGTGTAATTTTTTTTGCACTTAACAGCAAGGTGTGCGCTTTTTATTTCGATATTGTAGCTTTCCCTCCCTTTTATGACTTTTAAAAAAATAGTTTTAGGCACCTTTGCACCTCTTAGAGCACTTTGACAGCACTGTGCACCTCTGAGTGCACTTTCACAGCACTGCACCACGATGCCGTGAAGAACGCTGTATATAAAAGGATGAGAAGGAAAGGTCCGGAACGTTACAAGAAATCTCTGCACTGCAAGCAAAATAGCATTTTGCTGTTGAAGCACTCCGTGGACCATAATTAAAAAACAAATATTTTTAGATGCACCAACAAATACAAAGAATAGACCCATACATTTGCCTGATGTTGTTGCCTCCCCTCACCTTATGAAGCCACCAGTCCCTGTGGGTGGTTGTCCCAGTAGCAAAGCTGTGAGTACCATGAGGTGCAGATAAAATGCAGACTTTAAATCTGAAATGGAACACTCAGAGGGGTTGGACAAAAAAGTACGGTGCCTGTCTCTTTTGTAAAGAGTCCTTCTGAGGACACAGTGTCACTGCCTCCTGTTACTGCCTCCTGATGCCAAAAGTCCCTGGCACTCTCCGTGATGCTAATAACTCTCTACCCATGGGCCTATTGCACTGCAACGTGCTGCCTGCGCCTGCTTATAATCTAGTCAAATGTACAGCACAGCGATGTTCACCAATGGTAACAAGCATAAAACTGGTAAAGAGCATACAACTCCAAAACAAAGATATTAAACTGCGCAACTATTCCTTTACTTTTTTAACAATCACGACACCAGCGCTTCACTTAAGCATACCGCGGGTGCCGTGATTGTTGAAAATGTAAAGAAATAGGTGCACAGTTTAATATCTCAGTTTTGAAATTTTATGCTCGTTTTCAACAATCGCGGCACCGGCGACATGTTAAAGTAAAGCGCGGGTGGCGCGATTGTTGGAAAAGTCAAGAAACAGATTATAAAACCCCAAAACTGAAATATTAAACTGTGCAACTATTATTTTACTTTTACAACAATTGCACCACCCGCGGTTTGTTAAAGTAAACGCGGCTGCTGCGATTGGTGAAAAAGTATAGAAATAGATTCTTTTTTATCTGTTTACTTTTTCAACAATCCTAAGAGCATCGAAAGGGGGACCATTGTCTTTTATCACTATTGTGCACCGTGCAGGCCCAGATGGAGAATAAAACATGCATGACTTGCCCATAGCCCTGAAAATAATTGCGCTTGTTTGCCAGAAACGTAGAAGTGCACCCAATCAAGTCACCACCCCGGTGACACCCCGTTTGCATACCGATTAAGTTTACAGCCAGAGACAATGGTCTGATATCAATAACAGCAGCGAGGGCTGGGCGGTGGCAACAGTTCACGATAAACAGCGACATCATTTTACATTAGGCAGCCTTTCACTTCCACTGCACATCAAGGTGGGCCAGCTCCGGTGCCTCCTAGCACCGGCCGGCCGATGCTGTTTGCCTGATCTCAGACGTGCAAAGAGAAGCATTACCTCACTTATTTAACTAGCAGTGGTGCGCACGCACCACAGGGGAGCGGGTGCAAAGGCACGCCCATTCCCACCGGTGGCCAGCAACCGCACTGCTGCGCGTGCTGGACACCAGTGGGAATGGGTGGAGCAAAGGCGGGACATGCGCCCGCCTTTGCCCATTCGCGTGCCGTTATTTTACAAAAAAAAACACGCGAAAGCCAATGGCAGACGGGGAAAGCAAACCCACAAGCGTGTGGGTAGCTTTCTAAAGCCCATACAAGAGGTCTTGGGCTGCGCGACAGTGCTGCGCACTGCAACGCTAGGCGTGAGACCTAAAAATGGCTTAACAGAATTACATCTTATTTGGCAAAAAGTTGAAACTTTACTCGAAAAGGGTGCTTTTTGGGATTTAGCATAAATCTATTTTTGAGAAATTCACATTTAAAGAGGGGCTCAAATAGGGCATGAAAAGGTTAATCCTCAGAAAAAGTTATAACTATTTGAATGGTTGGTCACAGAGTTCTGAGAAAAATAATAGAGGGCACATAAAGGGCATTGTGAGACACCTTGTATAAAATATTTTGTAAAAAATGTTTTCCCTAATACTGTGGACTCACGGGACTCATATGAGGCCCATAAGCTACCATGGTACTCCAGCGTTACAGCTACTGCTGCTAGAGTACTGCAGCACCAAAAATAATTACACAAACATGAAAATTGAAAACTCCTGAAGGCCATACGCAGCAGGTGTTGAATGCCTAACTATGGTTTAGGCCAGGGGGTCCAACCCCTGCGTGCACGGCCAAAGGCTGTGTCCAGCAAGGGTTAGCCACTCCCGGGAGGCGATTGGGTGCAAGGCCTGACTGTAGGTCATGCACTGCACCAAACCCATGATATGCGTAGCCAAAAGCCTAGTGTAGCACGAGTTGCATGCTCCATGGGGGGTTGGTCACAGAGCTTGGCTTCATGCTAGGTATGCCACGTGAACAAACACCACTGTACAAAGCTGAAGACCATGAGCAACAGCGGTTCACTGCCCCACAGCAGGTTGAGCATCGAGCCTGGCAATGGATTGGCCACTCAGGGAAAACTACTAGGAAAATAGGCCACAGTCTATAGAAAAAACCTCAAACAAATTTTCTGAACACCAATAGAGCAGTGGTGTTTTGAAGAACCACATTGCTGGGAAGACAACTGAAGTGCCTCACGGTATCAGATAGAGCTCCACAGTACCATTCACCGAAAACACCATCCACTGGCCCTACCATAGCTGGATCTTTGCAGGATGATGACATAATTGTGCTGCCTTCAACATCTGCAGCAGCACAATCAGCTTGGCCCAAAATCGAATCAGCATCGTGGCAGTTGTTTTGTTATCAGCTGGTTGAACAAACAAACGTAGAGAAAGTGACATGCAATTTTTTCAAAAGGGTGCATCACTGGGGTAAAGATATAGTAATAAATGTGTGGTTGTATGTTAATTAGTACAGTTGCTCTAAATCATATGCATTTTAATGGCACATTAATTTTCACTGTGAAGGCATAAATATATCTTTGAATATGGTTCTGTTTTTCCACAGTGCAGAAGAGGTTTCCACGGATGTTCATTATTGGGGAATTAGCCCAATTTTAAGTGCTGCTAAACTTCCCAGTTTACTTGAAAAATATCATATTAAGGTACTTCACAGTTCAAAAAGCCTACAAGTTTCTTCCTAGCAGTCCTTCTCATGGCCATGGTTTAATTCTTTCTTTATTGTTTATAACTCAACACTCATGTTACTCCGTTGAATTCTGGGTGATGTCCATAATATTAAAACAAACTTTCTTCTTTAGAAAGGTATTTTACTATTTGGCAAGCAGTGGATTTTTAGATTTCCAGTCTTGCCCTTTCTTTTGAGATTCTGGGGTATATTTACAAGAACTGTGCCCGTCGATGCTTAGCTGCAGCGATGCGCCTTTATAATTACAGCTGTAGTACGACAGATTTCTACACAGTGGATGCGTTATATTTACAATATGGTGCACCACTTTGTAAGGAGGTATCCGGAATTGTAAAAACAGACCCTGTTTGGGCACTGTGTTGTAAAGAGATTTGACGCTCATGCTGCAAAAGTGATGTTGGGCTGATTAGCATTTAGAAAATAGACGCTAGACAACCTACCACCACTTTTGTGTGCCTAGCTTGAAAAAAAAAATCAAGAAAACGCTGCTAATAAAAAAAATGGCACACTTACCTGAAAGCAGCCATTGAGGAAACAGCAGAGAGCAGAGCTCAGGAAAACATCCAGAGCCACCCCAGTACCAGCCAGGATGTCCTGACAAAGTCACCGGGAAGAGAAAATGCAAGTTTAGTTAGGAGAATGAGATCCTGATCACTGAGGTGACGGAGCACCAATAGCTCTTTGTCAGCTTCAAAATGTCATTAGGGACAGAAAAAGTCCATATGGCAGACTATTGTCGATAGGGTCAACAGCGTTGCACAAGTAAAAAGGACAGTGAGTGAGTGCAAAAAGTGTTGGCATGATTGCAAGCACAGGATGAAGGAGAAACTGCCAAACAACCTTAAGGCAGCCATGCAGACCTGAGGTGGAATCCAGCACCCAGGAGCAGCTGGATCCCTTAGAGGAGCGGGTGTCAGCCTTCATCTCAGAGGAGTCGGTGGCAGAAGTTGAGGGACAGGAAAGTGCTCGCTAGCACAACAGCAACAGGGTAAGTTGCAACATGGGGCATGTGGGTAACCAGGTCATGTCGTGCAGTGCAGGCAGTTATGTTGCAGCGCTCTGCAGGTTTTTCTGTGGACCAAAGGGTAGTATGCTGGCTCATCTATGGTTAAACATATCATAATTGGAAGGCTCACTTCCTAGTTACACATTGCACAGCTCAGTCCAGCTCTGTCACCTTTATCCCTTCCATTTTTAAGTGCAGAACCAGTCCATGTTCCCCTTTCCCTGCATACTGGCACTTGCAGTTGAATGTATACCATCAGTCACTAGAACTACAAAATACAAAGGAAAAAACATGGGGGCATATTTACTAGATAATGACACAGTGCAGTGCCACAAGCTATCTTGCTGAATCGAGCTGTATCTTTAGGAAAGTGCTGGGATTCCTTGTCTTTACAACAATACAATGCATCCTTGTGCTTTCTTTGATGCTCGCACACAATAGGCTGCCTAGCGCCAATGCAGGCACCCTTGTAGTCATGGTGCAAGGGTACCTGCATTTGCGCTAGGCAGCCTATTGTGCACCAATGCTTTGGAAAGTACAGGGATGTGTTACAGGTGTCTCAAGCATCAATGACAAACTAAAAATGATGAATATTGAACTTTGACTGTCAACTGGATTATTCATATCAACATCTAACAGAGGTCACGAATCGTATTTCTCCATTCAATTGCAGAGGATGAACCCTCACCTCTTGGCCAGCAGGCTGTCCCGGACTTCAGTGATGATGTGGATGACGATCTGCAAACCCTCGATCAGGACACCCTCCAAGAATTCCAGGACTCCATTGAGACACCATCCTCAAACATTCTGCCTTCTGTGACACTGTTTTCCCCCTCTTTTGTGTCCCATTTCTGCCTTCTGTGACACCGTTTCTGCCTTCTGTGACACTGTTTTCCCCCTCTCTTGTGCCCCATTTCTGCCTTCTGTGACACTGTTTTCCCCCTCTTTTGTGTCCGGTTTCTGCCTTCTGTGACACTGTTTTCCCCCTCTTTTGTGTCCCGTTTCTGCCTACTGTGACACCGTTTCTGCCTTCTGTGACACTGTTTTCCTCCTCTCTTGTGCCCCGTTTTTGCCTTCTGTGACACTGTTTTCCCCCTCTCTTGTGCCCCGTTTTTGCCTTCTGTGACACTGTTTTCCCCCTCTTTTGTGCCCTGTTTTTGCTTTCTGTGACACTGTTTTCCCCCTCTCTTGTGCCCTGTTTTTGCCTTCTGTGACACCGTTTTCCCCCTCTCTTGTGCCCCATTTTTACCTTCTGTGACACTGTTTTCCCCCTCTTTTGTGCCCCATTTTGCTTCCTGTGCCACTCGTTCCCCCCGCTACTGTGCCCCCTGCTGCCCCACCCCCCTGACTGCCCACTGCCCCTTCACTGCCCCCAGCTCCCGCCTCCCAGCTGCTCCTCTCTCCCACCTCCCCATGTTTGCCAGACGCTGTGCGGTGAGGAGAGCAACCCCTGACCCTCCTGGTAGGTCGCTCTCCCACCGCACAGTTCCTCCTGTGTGCCTCTGCCCCTGCTGCCGCTGCTGAAGACTCACTCGTAAGTCTGCTCATCCCCCTCTCTTGTGCCCCGTTTTTGCCTTCTGTGACACTGTTTTCCCCCTCTTTTGTGTCCCGTTTCTGCCTTCTTTGACACTGTTTTCCCCCTCTTTTTTGTCCTGTTTTCTGCCTTCCTTGACACTGTTTTTCTCCTCCCTTTTTTCTTCTGTATCCCAGCCGCCCCCTCGCTATCCCATTTGCCGCCCCGCTCCCACCTGCTCCTCCCTCCTTGCCCTAAATGGCGGCCTCCAGCACGCCAGAGGCAAGCCCGTCTGCGCCCATCAACGCCTGGACCGTGCCCAGCGCCAGACCCCTGGACCCTGCGAGTGCCACGCCACCAGACTCCGATATGACGCCACCACCCTCCTCGCATTCAACACCGGCCGAAACCACACCTACTTCCAGGCTGCCCCGAAACGGACCCAAAGACCCTTCTCCTGACGCACCTGCAGCTTCACCTGCGACAGAACCACCAAACCTCCAAGGACTGGACCCATCCACCTCTGCTCCATACTCCTCAACAATCGCTCCACACGCAAACATGCTGTTGAGCTCTGGGATCTGATCGACACCTCCGCCCCAGACGTGGCCTACCTGACCGAGACCTGGTGGAACGACTCCTCGGCGCCCGACATCGCCATAGCCATCCCGTATGGCTACAAGATCACCCGCAGGGATCGCGCCAACGGAATCGGAGGAGGAATAGCCATTGTCCACAAGTCCACCCTCAAGGTCGCCACCCACGCAGATGACACCATCAACACCGCCGAACACCTGCACTTCCGGATCCACACCGACCCCAACGCCACCCTCAGAGGAACGCTCATCTACAGACCTCCCGGACCCCGGGCTAAGTTCAGCGACTCCATTGCCGACTTTGCCAGCACCCACGCACTCGCCTCCACGGACTACATCCTCCTCGGGGACCTGAACTTCCACCTCAAGAACAAAAACGACGCCAACTCCGCCACCCTGATCGACAACCTCGCCAACCTCGGCCTCAGACAACTCGTCACCACATCCACCCTCTTCGCCGGCCACACGCTGGACCCCGTCTTCTCCACAGGCTCCCACGTCACCTTCGACCACACCACCAAACTCCACTGGACCGACCACTGCTGCATCCATTTCACCTTCAAGAAACTAACCACGCACCACTGCACCCAACAGTTGCCTCCCCGCTGCTGGAGCAAAGTCACCAAAGACCAGCTGATCACCACCCTCGCCCAGAACCCACCTACCGAACCCACCAACCCAGACGCCGCAGCCCGCAACCTCAGACAGTGGATCGACGACTGCAGCGTCACCCTCGCCCCACTCAAAAAACCCTCCAACAGCCAGGCCAGCAAGAGAGCCACCTGGTTTACCGACGCGTTCCAGACCTCCAAACGCGCATGTCAGAAACTGGAGAAGATATGGCTCCACAAACGCACACCGGACAACCAGCCCACAAGGACGCCACCCGCAGACATCACCACCTCATCAGATTAGCCAAGAGATCCTCCTTCAAAGACCGCTTGGATAACAATGCACACAACAGCAAAGAGCTCTTCAGCATCGTAAGGGGACTCTCCAACCCCAGTGCCAACGCCAACCACATCCCGCCCTCACAAGTACTGTGCGACTCACTAGCCATCTTCTTCCACCGCAGGATCACTGACATCCACGACAGCTTCAACACCATGACCACCCCGACCACGCCACACTCCACCTCCCCTGTCAACACCACCAGCGTCAACCGCCTGACCTCCTGGTCCAACATCTACGACGACGAGACTCACAAGGTCATGAACTCCATCCACTGAGGATCTCCGTCAGACCCGTGCCCACACCACATATTCAACAAAGCAGACGCAGCCATCGCACCCCAACTACGGAGGGTCATCAACTTCTCCTTCAAAACAGCGACTTTCCCAGAAAGCTGGAAGCACACCGAAATCAACACCCTCCTCAAGAAGCCCAAAGCAGACCCCAAGGACCTCAAGAACTTCCGGGCCATTTCCCTGCTCCCGTTCCCAGCAATGTTCATCGAGAAAATCATCAACATGCAATTGGCCCGCCACCTGGAAGACAACAACATCTTGGACCTGTCCCAGTCCGGATTCAGACACATCCACAGCACCGAGACAGCCCTCATCGCCGCCACAGACGACATCAGACGCCAACTAGACAACAGCGAAACATCAGCCCTCATCCTCCTGGACCTGTCAGCCGCCTTCGACACAGTCTGCCATCGCACTCTAAAGACACGCCTCCTAGAAGCCGGAATCCAAGAGAAGGCCTGTTATATTTCCTTTAAAACATTTTCTATTTGACATTTCCCATTTAAATGTATTTTCCTTTCCTTTAGCATTTCCCTTTTAAGAAGTGTATACTTTTAGTTTGTGCACATGCAGATCTGTTAGGTGTTCCATTTGGAATTGTTGATCTCTGAAATGTACTGGGATCATTATTCTGCTTGAACATCTGGAGCTGGAGTACTGTGCTGTTTTCCAATAAACCTACTTTATTATTTCTTGGATGTATACCTTATCTACTACAAAATGTGGCGATGAGGGTTCGAAGTACCTACTACTACTGCAGCACATGAGTGGTACACACAAAGGCATTTATGCAGATTTTTTTATCTGGATTCCTTTGAATTTTCCAACTTTGATTAAAAGTTTACATCTACTTGGAAGATTTTATTTTCATCAAACAAGCTGGTGATTGCACCGAACTGGTTCTGGAAATGTATGCAGATACCTAATTGGACTACTAGTATCGTAGGACCGAATTTTCTCACCGTGGTGTGGAAATTAAGAGTTTTTAGATGGATCTACGCAATTTTGGTGGATTTTAAAGTGTTTACCGGCTTTTTTCAACATTATTTCATCGCGCTGCATCAACGCTCACTTGGTATCTATGGCGACTTGGTACTATTTCTCACAACTACCTATACACTGATGTTAACAACGTTTTGTACCTATAGTGACTCTTTTGCCTCATTCTGCTGAATCTATATAATTGTATGTATATACTCTTTTAAAAAAAAAAATTGTTTATTGTTAAATACATAGCTATACAAGTACTAGCACCATGCAATTTTATTTGATCCCCCATCTAAATTCCTTCAAAGCAAGGGTGATCCACCTATACCTTGGAATAGATGGAGGGAAGAATTTCTGACTTATCTGAAAGCCATAGATGGTGAGAGAATGGGGAATGAGAGGAAGAAAAATATATTTCTTCATTGTTTGGGTTCTGAGGGGCAAGCTATATTCAGAACTTTACCTCTAGTGCCAGGAGATTTAGGTATACTTGATGAAGCGATGTTGCGTGTTGAAACACGATTTAAACCTACTACTAGTTTAGCGCTTAACCATTACAAATTTTATACAAGAGCACAGAGAGATTCAGAGTCTTTTGATGATTTTTTAACTGGGTTAAGATCGCTGGTTGTATCATGTAATTTTGGAGAAATGACAGACGAAATGATCAGAGATCAGATTATTGTCAATGTTAGAAGTAAGAAAACTCAGAAACAGTTATGGATTTTAGGTAATCCAACATTACAAGAGAGTATTTCCACTGCTAAAGCATTTGAACAGTCAAACAAATGGATGAAAACTATTGAAGAAGCAGGAGATAAGAGTGGGAAGAATGACAAAATGTGTGATGAAGTGTGCTATGAACAGTGTTACTAAAAATTCTCAAACTACAAAAAATGTGGAAAAAAGTAATGTTGTGTGTTTTAGATGTGGAAGTTACAATCATGTAGCTTCTTTTAAGTTATGTCCTGCTAAAGGAAAAGAGTGTAATAAATGTGGCAGGATAGGACATTTCTCCAAAGCTTGCAGGGACGATAGGAAGAAAGTCGGAGACAAAAATAGTGGTCAATTTAAGAAGAATGAAGTTCTTGTGTAAGAACTAATTCTATTAGTGAAGTTACCTGTACCAATTGTGAACACACAAATTGCACTGAGTCTCTAAAAGAAAGAGGCATTGTTGTTTCTTTAGTGAATATAGGAGTGGTTGAAGGAGATACCTTAAATTCCCCGAAATGCGTTGTTAGCTTTATTGGTGAGAGTCTAGAGCTCATGGCAGATTCTGTTTCTCCTTGAACCATAATATCTGAAGATTATATCAATGAGAAATATGGGTCCAAGATGTCCAGTCGTGAGTTGCATTCTCCTGATATTGTTGCCCAGGGATTTGATGGATCTACTATTGATTTCATTGGTTATGTTGCTTCTAATGTTCATTTTAAAGGAAACTCAGCGCAAATTAAGGTTTATGTTGCAAAAAAAGGAGTTAATGTCTTGGGGTGGAAAGATCAGTTAAGATTGAAGATCATGTTGAATCCACGTAACAAAGACCCTGTTATGGTATTAGAGGAAAATCCACGCAATATAGATGCAGTTATGGTGTTAGAGGAAGATACTCGAAGGAAGAATTTAGCCAATTAATTTCCTGGTGTTTTTTCAGAAAGTTTAGGTAAACTGAAGGGTTTCACACATGCTATCAAAGTTATACAAGGAGCTTTGCATGTGGTGCAAAAACTAAGAAATGTACCCATTAATGCTAGGGAAGAATTAGGTGATACATTAAAAGAGATGTTGAATAATAGTGTGATAGAGGAAATAGAATCCTCGGAGTGGGTTTCACCAGTGGTTCTTGCACGCAAACCGGATAAATCCTTGAGGCTTTGTATTGATTTGAGAGCCTTGAAAGCAAATATTATTGTTGACCGTCACCCCCTGCCGAATATAAATGAAGTAGTAAGCATGCTAGGAGGGGCTACAGTGTTTTCCACGCTTGATCTTAGATCAGCGTATCACCAGGTGGTGTTAGCAGAGGAGTCACAACACTTAACAGCTTTTATTACACCTCAAGGTCTGTTCCACTTTAGACGTATGCCGGTCAGGCCGGCATCGGCAGCCTCTGTCTTCCAAAGGTCAATGTGCCATATTTTCAAAGAGATGGGAAACTACGTCAAGTGTTTTCAAGACGATATTCTTGTTTTTTCTAAGAACTGTGAGATCCATAATGAACATCTCAGAAATGTGTGCAAAGTTTTAAGTGAGTATGGTCTCACCATCAAAAGCAAGAAATGTAAACTATTTTAAGAATCTGTGGAATATCTAGGACATACTGTATCAAAAAATGGTGTGTCACCAAAAAAGGCATTGATTGATGCAATTTTGAAGGCTCCTGCTCCTGATAGTAAAGAAAAACTACTGTCGTTTTCTGGACTCTGTGAGTACTACAGCAAATTTATCAAAGACTTTGCGACAAAAATGGAACTGTTGAGATAGTTGTCTAGGAAGAATGTGGAATTTGTTTGGGGCAGTAGACAGCAAGAGGCATTTGAAAATATAAAAGCTGAAATGGTTGCTGCTCCAACTCTCAAACCATTTTGTTTGAATAAGTTATGTGTACTAACTGTAGATGCCAGTTTGTATGGATTAGGATGTGTTTTGTCCCAACGTTCTGGTAGAGAAGAATGGGATGTCGCATTTGCGTCTCGAACGCTTAGTGCCACAGAAAGGGTTTATGCTGTAATTGAGAAGGAGTTGTTAGGTTGTGTTTGGGCGGTGGAGCATTTTCCGAACTACATTTGGGGTGTGAGGTTTTGATAAGGACTGACCATAAGCCTTTGGGGACAATACTATCTCCTGGTGGGGGACTTAGAGCTACTGCTCGTATTGCCAGGCTCATGTCACGTTTACATGAGTATAATTTTGACATTGAGTATGTCCCGGGAAAGCTTAATGTGACAGCTGACTGTTTGTCTAGATTACCGTGTGACACTGGCAAGGGGTGTGATGATAAGGACGTTGTTGCTTGCATAACTGAGACTGTTTCGGAAAAGTTTAGTGTGATTTCTGAGGAAATGTGGAAGAAAAGCATGAGGGAAGATACTGTACTTTGTAAAATTAAGGAGTACATCAGGACTGGTTGGCCTTCTAAGAGTGAAGTGTCTGTTGATGTTGTTCCTTTTTTTAATATTGCTGAAGAGTTAATCACGGAAGGAGAGTTGATATTCAGAGGGGGTAAATGCATTCCACCGGTGTCTATTGGCAATGACATATTGCATATGAGTCATGAGTGCCATATGGGGATGTCCTCTATGAAGAGGTTGATTAGATCTAATTTTTGGTGGCCTGTGGTGGATAGGTTTGTGGACAGGTTTGTCAGAGAGTGTCTTGATTGTGTTGAATGTGATAAGATGTGCAAATGTGACCCTGCTCCATTGATACCAGTAAAATGGCCAGATCAACCATGGCAGAAGTTGGGTATTGATATTGCTGGTCCGTTCAATTTTCTGCCTCAAGAATGTAGATTTGCTATTGTGGCTGTGGATTATCACTCCAAATGGCCCGAAGTTAAGTTGATACCTCACCCAAATACTGGAAGTGTGATTTTGTTTCTGAGAGAGATTGTTTCGCGGGAAGGTTATCCTGAGATTATCATTACAGACAACGGGGTACAGTTCAAGTCGTTGGAAATGTTAGAGTTCTTGAAAGCTTATAGAATAAAACACATAACTACAGCTTTGTATGAACCACAAGGGAATGGACAGGTTGAGAGGTATAACAGAGTTCTCAAACAAGATATTTTGTGGGCTCGCAACTTTGGTGGTCAGTGGAAAGAAAAGCTGAGAGAAAAACTTTGGTTGTACCAGATAACGCCTCATGGCACCACTGAAGTGTCACCTTTTCGTTTATTGATAGGTAGAGATCCTGTGTCTAATTTGTGTCCTTGGTGGTTCAAAAAGTCTGAAGATATTCACAAAACTGAAATGAATATTGATGATGTTGCTCGTAAAGTTGAGATCAAACAAAACAAGAGCAAATGTAGTTATGATCTTCGTATGAAAGTTAAGGTGCCTTCATTTATTGTGGGTGAATGGGTAAGAATTCGTAAACCTGGTTATGTTTCTAAAGGTGAAGTTAAATTTGGTAAGCCCATCAAAATTGTGAAGGTGAATCGTACCAGCGTTGTCACCCAAGATGGTAAGGTATGGAATGTTAGATGAGTCTCTAAATGTGTTAAAATATTGCTTAGTTTTCTTAGGGGGGGAAAATGTGTTATATTTCCTCTTAAACATTTTCTATTTGACATTTCCCATTTAAATGTATTTTCCTTTCATTTAGCATTTCCCTTTTAAGAAGTGTATACTTTTAGTTTGTGAACATGCAGATCTCTTAGGTGTTCTATTTGGAATTGTTGATCTCTGAAATGTACTGGGATCATTATTCTGCTTGAACATCTGGAGCTGGAGTACTGTGCTGTTTTCCAATAAACCTACTTCATTATTTCTTGGATTTATACCTTATTTACTACAAGGCCCTTGACTGGACCACGTCCTTCCTCTCAGGCAGAACCCAGAGAGTCCGCCTCCCAACTCCTCCGATCCGAAGCCACAAACATCAACTGCGGCATCTCTAGGGCTCAGCCCGACTCTGTTCAACATCTACATGGCCCCCCTTGCATAAGTGGCCCGCCACCACAACCTCAACATTATCTCCTACGCTGACGACACCCACCTCATCCTCTCCCTCACCAAGGACCCACACATCGCCAAAACCAACCTCTACGAGGGAATGAAGGCCGTCGCCGACTGGATGAGGAGCAGCTGTCTAAAGCTGAACTCGGACTAGACAGAGGTCCTCATCCTCGAACCCACCCCCTCAGCCTGGGACGACTCCTGGTGGCCGACCACACTGGGAACAGCACCAACACCCACTGACCATGCACGCAACCTAGGATTCGTCCTCGACTGTCCAAGCAGGTCAACGCCATCTCCTCCTCCTGCTACAACACCCTCCGCATGCTCCGTAGGACCTACAAGTGGATCCCGACTGAAACAAGAAGAACGGTGACACAGGCCCTCATCAGCAGCAGACTGGACTACGGCAACGTACTCAATGCAGGAATCCCAGCCAAACACCTACGATGACTACAACGCATCCAGAACGCCTCCGCCCGAATGGTCGTCAACGTCCCCCTCCGCAGCCACATCACCCCCACCTGAGAGACCTACACTGGCTCCCCGTCGACAAGAGGATCACCTTCAAGCTCCTCACCCACACACACAAAGTGCTCCACAACGCCGGACCAGCCCACCTGAACAGCAGACTCAGCTTCCACACCCGCCAGCTCCGCTCTGCCAGCCTCGCTCTCGCTGCAGTCCCCCGCATACAACGTATGACCTACGTCGGCAGATCCTTCTTCTTCCTCGCCGCCAAGACCTGGAACACCCTCCCTACCCACATACGGCAGACCCAAGACCTACTCGCCTTCAGAAGACTCCTCAAGATCTGGCTCTTCAAACAGTAGCAGCACCGCCCCCCCTCCCCTCAGCGCCTTCAGACCCTCATGGGTAAGTAGTGCGCTCTACAAGTATTCTGATTGATTGATTGATTGATTGATTGATTGATTGATTGAAGGGTCATCAGCTTCATGGGGTCTCCACAAGAACCTCCTACCAACCAACAGACACTACCTGCCAACCCAGCCAGAGCCCTGGACTCCGAGGACCAACAAATACTTTTTCAACGTACTGCCGTAGGAGTCCAGTGGGAGATGGTTGACCAGGTGCGGATGGGTATGGAGACCAATACTAAGAAGGGGGAACCCCTGACAGAATAGAGGCAGGTACACAGGGGAAATAAGGAACACCAAAGGCAAAAAACCTACCTGCCCCAAATCTTTAAACTAGGCCCTAGAGCAGGGTCCTTAGATAGATTCACTATCACCGGAGCATATCAAGTGCGGAGATAATCAGTCACATAGGATTTTACAAAAATTATAATAATTTTATTAATTTTTCAATAAACATTTCAGCAATAAATAACTATTGAGAATGGTATTCAACAACATATCAGAGATCAATAGCACAAAATCCAATACATCAAGTCCCACACTCCTGATTCATACATCACATTCATACCTTCAAATATTCCCTAGATTCATCAAACAAACCCATGCCTCAATCACACAATTCACAACAAAAACAATATTAAAAACTGTACAAAACAGCCAAAGGATGGTCAAATGACAGAATGGAGCAAATCATCTTGGTGGTGGGGGTAGGGGTAAATACAATCCAGCTGCCCCCTCACGAACAACGCCAATGCGCGTTTCGGTGTGATGCCCCAGCCGGGGCAACACCTTTATCAGGGCGGAAATGGACAATAGGGGGTGGGACAAGACACCCATAAAGGAAAGAGCGCAAAATGCCACAGCTAGGAACAGCAATGAAGACAATAAATGAGGAGCCCCAATAAATAAAGCTTCTTCGCTCCGTTCGGGTAAAATCACAATGGATTTTCTGCCAATACGTTCATAAAGGTACTGTTTCTTTCTCTTTCAGGGCGCAATAATTTTGGCTTGGGCAAGTACTAGGAAGGTTTGTTAGCTGAATCAAGGATAGTCCGTAAATCCAACCTCATGTCTGGGCTGGATACCACGACGGCCACCCTAGAGGGAGTCCGTGGGAACCTCAGTCCCAGTAGGGAAAATATTAAGGCCATAATAGTCACCTACTCTCCTCTCCAAGGCCTCCAGCAGTCCCTGGCTGATATCGCTTGTTTCATGAGGCAGAGGCATGAGCAAATCACCTGCCAAAGTGGCACCAGCAAGGTAGCCAACCAGCTGGGGCAATCAGAACCATCTTGGATTCCATGGCGCAGAAGCAGGACTCCTGCATGACTACCATGCTTCCTACCACCATGATGTTGCTGCTGTGTTGCAAAACTGCAGATCCTCCTCACTGCTGAGCTGCCTCATTTGTTGGCACAGATAACAGCTGGGATCCACATCTTCAGCCCCTGATGTGTGTGTGCCTCCCTCAGCTCCTGCGCCTACAACCCCCACTCATGGGATCCACCGCATACATCAGAGGAGGATGATGTGGACTGCACCTCTTTCTCATGCAAAAGTGTCCAGTAGCATTCCTCAGCGCCACATACCCAGTTTCTCCTTTGCCCAGTGCTTATGAACATACCAACGAAAATCATCCAGCAGTGTCCTCAATTTGCTTTCCCCCTGTTGACCTTAAACATTTGTTGACTTTCAATGTGGCCTATCATCCCTTATGCCAATGTGGTCTTCTCCTCACTGAAGCATTCCTCTCCTCCACATGTCCCATGACATGGTCTCCCCCCCCCCCATGGACTCTGTCTGGATATCCCCTAGCTTAAAACATCTTTTGGGGTTGTTGTCCTATGAATTGTCACTGTGAGTCCCATAATTATCAGCACATGTTGCAAATGTGTTCAAGAAAGCCATCTATGTGTGAGTCAACAAACCTTCAATTTCGGCAAATGTTTTGACCACAACATTCCCCCAATGCATGTTGCATGATGGCACTGTGTGTGAATGAATATTAGTCTTATAAAGAGCAGACTTTCCCCAAAGGAGTCAAGGTGCTGCAGATATGGCCAGAAGTCAAGGTACATAGAGGCTCACAAGAATTATATGTTAAAGAGCCAGGGGCCTTATTTATGAAGGCCTTGCGCCGCCGGTGCGTCACTATTAACATGGGAAAAAGTGACGCACCGGTGGCGCAGGACCTTCATAAATAAGGCCCCAGGTCTTCAAGGCCTTATGGAAGAGAGTGAGACTCTTGTCTGGAGATTGACAGAGGGAGAGTGTTCCAGAGCTTAGCAGCAGCAACGGAGAAGGCTCTTCCCCCCATCTGGCTTTCCTAAACCTAGGAACTACCAGCTAATTTTTACAAGCAGATCTTAACTGCTAGGTGGGGACATAGTGTTGAAAAAGCCTTTTTATGCCTTCAGAACCTAGGTTATAAAAAGCCTTATGAGCGAGGCAAAGGCTATAAATAAGCTTCTCCGGCCTAAAGGAAGCCAATGCAGCTTGCGAATGAAGGCTGAGACTGGGTGGAATTTAGGAAGACCCATCACCAGCCTGGATGCTGCTTTCTGCACAAGCTGCAGTTTGTGGATGGATACCTTATTGATGTCCAAATATACGGTATTACAGAAATCCAATCTGGACAACTGGGGCGAGATGGGTCAACATAGATAAAAGCATAAAATAAAGTTTCAAAAACACCTAATAACAATTAAAAAATAATGCCAGTAAGCACAATCGGGGCAACAACTGCCTGCTTTCAGGAGGAAAAGGAAAGCAATTGAGAGATCTTCCTGAGGATCCTAATGATTCCAAAAAAGGTGGAAACCATGCTATTGATCTGACGCCCAAAAGAAAGAGAGAAGTCAACTATGACACCAAGGATTTTTGGTATGGGGCCTGGGCAGGGACATGAACTGAGCATTTCAGGCCACCAGGCATGAGCCCATATAGATTGTTGGCTCCCAAAGACCAACACTTCAGTCTTATCACTATTAAGCCTAAGGTAGTTATGTACCACCTAGGAGGCTACTGCCTGCATGCAATTTTGAAAGTTTGTTGCAGAAGCCTCTATGCTGTTGGTTATAGACACCACAATTTGGGTGCCATCAGCTTAGGACAGTGCCTCCAGCCCAAAGGATCTGATGACCTTGGCTAGCGGGGCGATGTAGATGTTAAACAGAGTCGGACTCAGTGAAGAGCTCTTAGGGACTCAGCAGAACATATGATTAGCGTCCAAGTAAAATTGATCCATTTTTACTATTTGTGACCGGTCAGTAAGAAATGAGGTAAGAAGCTCCAAAGCAGAGCCTGTAATCCCAATTTCTTTAAGCCGGCCAACCAATCTCAGGATGGGTATGGTGTCAAAGACCGCAGTTAGATCTAAGAGGATCAGTAAAGTGGTGTGCCCAGCACCATCCTGAGTTCAAATGTTATCGATTGACGAGGTTAGCGCAGTCTCAGTGCTGTGGCCCTTTCTAAAACCGTGCTGTGAGCCATCCAGCAAATTATGTTCCTCTAAATAGGAGCTGAGATGGAGATTGAGATGTTTCTCCAGGATTTTTGCGGGGACTGATAACAAGGAGATAGGGCAATACTTTTTTAATCCAGAGGGATCCAGGGGGTCCTTTTTTAATAGAAGTTTAACCACTGCAGTCTTCCAGGTGATGGGGTGCTGCCCTGATGGAATAGCTACATTAAGGGGCCGATTATGATGGCGGACGGACCTGAGTCCGTCCGCCACCATAGAGCAGGAGGGAACCTCCACATTGCCTGCGGAGTTCCCTCCTGTGCAATTAGGATGTGACCGCCACCCTGGTGGTCACATCCTCTATTTTTACCATTGCGGCGGGTGCGGCTTCAAGCTGCATCCGTCGCAATGGTAAAAATGCATACATTGCATTTGTATGCAGAAAGCGGCAGGCACCGTGCGGTGCCTGCCGATTTCTGCATACAAATGCAGGGGGGTACCATAGGTACCCCCCATGTGCACCTCCCACCCCCCCTTCACCTAGGGGGCCCACAACGGGCCCCCGCAGTGAAGTTACACATGCTTTTCCACGGCGGAAAACCGGCCGCGGAAAAGCATTTTTTAAAGCCCTTCCTAATATGGCGGACGGTGTCTGAGAGACACAGCCACCCTATTAGAGCTTTTCCGCCGCGGTTGTAAGCCAACCGCGGCGGAAAAGCTGCGGACGGAAACCAGGACCCACCAGCCATCCTAATGTGGCGGTGGGTCTTTGGTGGGTCCGCTGCGGTTTTTCCGCATCCTCCGGGCCGGCGGTGGCTTCCGCCGGCCCTGAGGATGCGGAAAAAACGCAATCATAATAGGCCCCTAAGTGTGGAGGTAAGTTAAGGGACAATCATCTTCCTGCCTAATCTCATGAGCTTCACAGGGCAGGACTCCAGAGGGGAACCAGATGTAATTCCCCCTAGCAGGTGATCCGTTTGCTTCTGACACAGCGAAGGGAATGCAGATAAATTAACTGCCTCCTGGTGGACTGTAGGGGAGTTAACAGGAGAGTGTGAAGTGGCGGGGACTATTTTGGATGTCTCAGAGTTGAGGGTTTCCAAGGAGGAATATATTTTTAAAGTCTTTGAATGAAAGAAGTTGGCCATTTGCAGAGATCCTGAGAACTATCTTTGCAAGCAGAGACTGGAGGGGAAGTGAGGGACTTAATTACATGAACAAATTCCCTAGAAGTTGTAAGGGATTCTGACTAGAATAGAAGGATACTTTTACCTCATTAATAGCAGTTTTGTATTCCCCTAGTTTCTGTTTGCGAAGGTCTCTTTCAGCGGGATTAGAATCTCAACACCAGATCCATTCTTGATGGCGCCACAATTGTTTTAGTTTCCTCAACATCTCTGAGAACCAGGGTGCAGTAGGCTTTTGTTCTGCCCATGTAGTGCTCCTTAAGAGGGTCCGAGAGATCAATAGCTGTTTGGAAAACTCTGTAGAGGTCAAATTGGCATCAGAGTGATGATTATTAAGCATGTTGAAGAGAGCTTCCTTACTGATAAGGCTGAAGTTCCTCTTTTTTTCCTTTCTGTTCCTATTGTTTAGCACTATGTGTGATACAGGGATCTGAAGTGAAATAGGGATAGTGTAGTGATCTGGCCAGGAAAGCTGGGTGGGTTCCTTTACTGCGATCCGAGAGTCATTTGAGAAAATACCATCCAAAATGTATGGGTAGGACTTTTGATCAATTGAGGAAGACCACGGCAATCCATGGCTTCTAGAAAAGTTTGAATTTCTATGCATAGCGCCCTAACCGGATGAAAGTTGAAATCGCCCAGAAGAGTCAGGTTAGGTTTCACCAGGTATGGTTCTATATGATTGGTAAAATCCTGACTAAACGAGGATCTTTGCCCAGGAAGACGGAAGGTCACGATTCCAACAAAACTTTCAGTCTGGAGTATTTTCAGTGAAAAGTATTTATTTATTTATTTATTTATAGGTTTATATAGCGCTTGAATTAACTCCGACAGGAGTATCTCTGCGCTTTTTGACCGGTAAATCAGCACACATGATATGATGATGGAGTTTAGATTTCATTTTTAAACAGAACAGTTTTTAGGAGTTTACAGAATATTAGGTGCTCTTTGCATTGTCTTAAAGCCAGGGGTAGTCTGTTCCATAGCTTGGGACCAGTGGTAGACAAGGCTCTACCTCCGTGTCTGACCTTTTTGACATGGGGGACCACGAGGAGGAGATTGGTACTTGATCTGAGGGATCGTGCTGGAACATAAGGAATAAATCTCCGCTCAAGATAGATCGGCCCCTGTCCATTCAAGCACTTATGGATCAGGCAGCATATTTTAAATTTTGCCCTTTGTCGGATTGGAAGCCAATGTAATTGTTTAAGGAGGGGCTTGGAAGCAGTTCTCGGGGGGGCATTCAGAACAAGGCGGGCTGCCGTGTTCTGAATGACTTGTAGCTTATCCAGCACTCCTTCGTTGGCAGAAAGTAACAAGCCATTACAGTAATCGATCCGACTAAGGATCAGTGCTTGAACAAGGGTTTTCCTTACTGAGTCGGGTAGGAGCGGGAAGACCTTGCGGAGCAGACCGATGGTGTGGAAGCATATCCCTGAAATATAGCTGGTATGTTGTTTTAATGACAGGTCGTGATCAAGCCGAATTCCCAATATATAACGCCTGATAGGCATCAGAGGGAGTTGTGAGAGACTCAGTGTGGCAGGAGTAGGAGGTCCTTGAACTGAATGGCCAACCCCCCCGCAAATTCTCCCTACTCTATCAAATCAAGAAAAGGCATATCCCAAATGGTTTGCATCGACCAGGTCAGGTCTGGAACAGTCCCTTGCCCAGGTCTCTGTAATAAAAACCCAAAATTCAAAATCACAGAATTCCACTTAATTTTTAATGAGGGATCTTGCATTAATGAGATAGCCCTGAAAAGATTTGTCAGGGGGAGAAGAGAGAACTAAATATTTCTCAGTGGGAGTATTACCGTTGTTAACCTGAGGGAGCAGAAAGTTACAGCAGGGGCATGCATACGGATGACTGGCTGTGTCATCTTCCAGGTTCATACATTGGCAATGGAAATCTCCATCCCTCTGTAGACCAAGAAGCTGGTCTTTAGAGTAGGTAAGGGGCTTAATAGGATATACTACAAATCGAACAGGGTTCCTGGTGCAAGGCGCAATCCGGGCGTGAACAGGCGCAGAGGGGCTTGCCTTTGGCATGCCGGCAGTGCGCCCACTGCACGTCAGCTGCACATCCGTCCCAGCATGATCTTAAATAGGCTTAGCCAGAAAAAGATAGTGCGTGAATACCCCACTAACTAGACACGCCAACAGGAAGTGGGTAGAAAAGAGCAGAAATGATACTCACTTCCCGCTGCAACAATCGGCAAAGCAGCAGCGGACCAAGGAAGTGAGGTAAGCCCCAAAATGCAGCCCGATAGTCAGAGGGTCAACATCTCAAATGACATCACTTATGACATCACTGATGACATCATCCAGTGAATGTGTGTCTTTCTGAAAAATAAATATGTTTTATATATGTATATCTAAAGGTCGATGGGAGAAAAAATGTGTAAATAAGTGTCTAAATGGATGGGTTTTTTGTAAAAATGATTGTATAACTCACTTATTAAGTGTATCTTAGTGAATACATGTATTAGCGAGTAATGTGTAAATATGAAAATATCTGTATCAGTGTCTCACTTTGTGTATACGTGGCTGAATGGGTTGGTGACTAGCTACATGAGTGTCAATATGGGTTATTAGTTGGTTTTTAGAGTATTAGTATGAGTTTCTGTATGGTTTGGTGGGGGGTATTACTTACCGCATAGTTGCATGAATGGGTGACTCACTGTTTGTATGTGTTTTGAAGACAGCATGTGTGCAGGACTGTATGGGTGGATGAGTGCGTGTATGGGTGTGTTAGTGAGTGAATCACTGTCTCAATAGTATCTTTATGAGTAACTACATATGTGTTAAACTAGTATATGTGAGTATTGATGTATATAAGTGAGTATATGTGAGAGCGAGAGATTGTAAGAGTTCCTGTATAAATAAGTATGTGTTTCTATAAGTGATTGTTTAAGAGAGTAAGTATGTGTACGATTCTGTAGAAGTAAGTGTAGTGGTGGGTGTATAGCTGTATATGCAAGTAAATGGATGTTTTATAGTTTATTTGCATGTGTGAGTTTGTGTGTGAGTAACTCTATAGATGAGTGTCCGTGTGTAATAAGATGTATAGGTGTATGAGTACATATGATGAGTGAGTACATGTATGAGTGCTTATATAGAACTGTTAGTGAATGACTGAATGTGTATGTAGATTTTGGAATTACTGAATAGGTTGTTCTAACTGGAATTGGTATCTCCATTTAAAAAAAAAAATGTGTTTCTATTTTTGAATGTGTGTATCAAGGGTCATATTACGTTGAGAGGAGGTCTGCCACTCTTTCACAAGGATGATGTCATCAGTGATGTCATCAGTGATGTCATTTGAGATGTCATCAGTGATGTCATCAGTGATGTCACTGACCATGTCATGAGTGATGTAATATGTGACGTCATCAGCAGTGCATTGCGGGCGCGCGAGTTATAGTTAGCTGAATTAACTATAACGGGGAAATTTCAATGGTTTTGTATGAGTGAAATGTCCAGCTAACTATAACATGTGTGAAACCTATGGTTTTTTCAGTGAATTTCTAAGGTTTTTTAAATGCTAATTCCTAACTATAACGTGTGTGAAACCTATGGTTTTTTCAGTGAATTTCTAAGGTTTTTTAAATGCTAATTTTCAACTATAACATGGCTGAAACCTATGTTTTTTTCAGTGAATTTCTAAGGTTTTTTAAATGCTAATTTTTAAATATAACGTGGCTGAAATCTATGTTTTTTTCAGTGAATTTCAAAGGTTTTGTAAATGATCATTTTTAAATGTATTAATTGTTATATTTTTTATACTGATTTTCTACATTATTTTAAACTATTTATTTTTAGATATTTTATTTTTTAAATGACATTACACATTTTTAATATAAATTGAAATTTTTTAAAAAAAATATTGAAATTGTAATATTTTATTTTTTTATTTAATATTTTTTTAATTGTTCTATATTTTATATATCAGGCAATGATATCCTATGGAAGGAATTTCAAGTTACTGGTAAGTACAGTTAAATTTACTTTTCAGGAATAGTAATGAGCTAGATTGGGAAATTAATTCCTCTTCAATCCTGAGGTCCCCTGTGAGCCAACTAGCCCACCAGGTACCTCCAGTATGCGCCAGGCAGCTGTGTTCCAGAGAGTCGTTCAAAGGGCACGCCCCCTTTTTACAACACTCTGCAACACAACTCCGTGGCGCTTACTGGAGATACCTGTTGGACTAGTTGCCCCCTAGGGGATCTCTGGATTGAACAGGAATTAATTCCCCAACTTAAAACGCGCCTCAGGGCATGTTTGCACTCACATTACCTCAGCCCCGCCCCCTACCTTCACCACTGTGCAAACGCGCCCTGTAGCGTGTTCTAAGTTTGGGGATTAAGTCCCCTTGCATATTGGGGGTCCCTGGGGGCCAACTAGCCCACCAGGAACCTCCAGTGTGTGCCAGGCGGCTACGTTGCCGAGAGGTGTAAAAAGGGGCGTGGCCTCATTACACCTCTCTGCAGCGCAGCCCCCTGTCGCGTTTGCAGATGGGGAACTAATTCCCCTTGCATACTGGAGGTCGCTGGGGGCCAACTTGCCCACCAGGAACCTCCAGTATGCGCCAGGGGGCTGCCTTGCAGAGCGGTGTAATGAGGCCACGCCCCTTTTTACACCTCTCTGCAACGTAGCCCCCTGGTGCATTTGCAGAGAGGGAACTAATTCCCCTTGCATACTAGGGGTCCCTGGAGGCCAACTAGCCCACCAGGAACCTCCAGTATGTGCAAGGGGTCTGCGTTGCAGAGAGGTGTAATGAGGCAATGCCCCTTTTTACACCTCTCTCCAACGCAGCCCCCTGGCGCGTTTGCAGAGGGGGAACTAATTCCCCTTGCATACTGGGGGTCCCTGGGGGCCAGCTAGCCCACCAGGAACCTTCAGTATGCGCCAGGGGTCTGCGTTGCAGAGAGGTGTAATAAGGCCACGCCCCTTTTTACACTTCTCTGCAACGCAGCCCTCTGGCGCTTTTCAGAGGGGGAACTAATTCCCCTTGCATACTGGGGGTCCCTGGGGGCCAAGTAGCCCACCAGGAACCTCCAGTATGCGCCAGGGGGCTGCGTTGCAGAGAGGTGTAAAAAGGGGCATGGCCTCATTATACCTCTCTGCAAGGGAGCCCCCTGGTCCATACTGGAGGCTCCTGGTGGGCTAGTTGGCCCCCAGGGACCCGAGTATGCAGTTTGCAGTGGTAGGGTGGGAGCCACCAGGCTCCCGCCCTACCATAGCAAACAGCAGTGTCCCGGGGGTAGGCACCCCGGGACACTGCAGGAGCCGGCCCTGGGGTGTGGCGGCGCGGCCCCCTCCCACCTGTTAAAAGCCCCAGGGGGTGGTGGTCCCTGGGGCTGGGGGTCCGTCACGGACCCCCCTATTTAACATATTAGAGCCCCGGGGAGATGGCGGTCCCCGGGGCGTGTGGGGGGGGCTTGGGACCCCCACACAGGTTTATTTTAATTAAAAAATGAAGCCCCGGGGGTGGCGGTCCCCAGGGCTGCGGGGGGGCCGTGAGACCCCTGCATACTTCATAATGAAGCCCTGGGGGTGGACCCCCAGTATGCAAGTGGAATTAGTTTCACCCCTGCAAATGCGCCAGGGGGAGCGTTTGCAGAGAGGCTCAGGGAGGGGGCGTGGCCTCCTCCCGAAGTTTTTAACTACTTTTAGGAAGGGGGCTGTGTAGCCCTCCTTCCTTTTCTTGTTTTTTTTGGGGCCCTGGGGACCCCATCGCCCCAGGGCCTGCTCCCAATTCTTTTTTTTTAACGGGAAGGGGGCTGCGTGGCCCCCCTCCTGTGGCCAATTCCGGCCCCGGGGACCCCATCCCCCAGGACATGGGCAACATTTAAATTTTTTTTTGTGGAGGGGGGCTGCCCCCCTCCTATGCCCCCTTAAGGCCCCGGGGACCCCATCCCCCGGGGCCTGCCCTCTCCATTGGGGACCGTGGGGGGGTCCCCAAGTCCCCCACGGTCCCTGCCGGCTCCCCACATCCTGCGGGAGCCGGCATTGCTTTTCTGCTTGGGGAGCAGCTAACATGCTGCTCCCCATGCAGAAAAGCAATACGCATGTTTCCAGCTCTCTCTTTCAAAAATCAAAGCAGTTTGCTGTGGTAGGATGGGAGCCGTGAGGCTTCTGCCCTACCATAGCAAACAGCAGTGTCCCGGGGGTAGGCACCCTGGGACACTGAGGGAGCCCGCCCTGGGGGGTGGCGTCGCAGCCCCCTCCCACCTGTTAAAAGTCCCGGGGGGTGGTGGTCTCTGGGGCTGGGGGGTCCGTCACAGATCCCCCTATTTTACTTATTAGAGCCACGGGGAGGTGGCGGTTCCCGGGGCTGCGGGGAGGCCGTGAGCCCCCCACATACTTCAGAATGAAGCCCCAGGGGTTGCGGTTCCCTGGTCGCCTTAGAGGCCCCCATCATACATATACAAGCACGGGGGGTGGCGGTCCCCGGGGATGCGGTCCCCGGGGCTGCGGGGGGCCCGTGTGCCCCCCGCTATTATAATTACTTTGCCCCGGGGGTGGCGGTCCCCGGGGCAGTGTGGGGGGATTGGGCCCCCCACACTTTTTTTAATATGCCCCCGGGATTTGGTCCCCCCCGGGGGCTAATTTGACAAAAAAATCAGACCTGTTTTTGTTTTTTTCACGGGGCGTACGCGTACCTGCGCGTACCCCGCGATTTAAAAAAAAATTAAAATTGGGAGCCTTGGGGGTCCTTGTGGGACCCCCTGAGCAGGCCTAGGGGGTCAGGGTGTTTCTACCAAATTATTCCAAATAGAATGTTGAGGATTTCCTATGGAAACTAGGTCCTAACTATAACTACCTTCTTTTTTATTCTAACATAAATAACCCATCAATCCCCACCCCAAAAAGCCCAAAAAACCCTTACCCACTAACATTGCACCTGCCCCTACCAAACCCCTAAACCTGCCCCGTTTGCTCTCCTCTCTTTAAATACCGAAGCAGTAACTGAACATCGCAACGATGGGGTCCGGTTTTGAGGGACGCACTCAGGTCCCAAGCGGGTGCCTGGCGACGCGGACGTGAGTTTCTTCTTGGTATTCCCAGATAAGTACATTTATGCTTACTGTGGGTCTAGCACTCACTCCCAGCTGTTGTTTCTTCCTCCCGCAGGGTGTGCCAAATTCACCACCCCTCCCCCTCCCGAGACCCATGGTATGGAGTTTTCTCACCCCAAACGTGAGAAGCTTGTTTTGTTTTTATGTTCTTTAAGATGTGCATGTGTTTGTGTGGGTTTTCAAGTCATGCCCTCCAGGCTCACGGACAATTTTGTCAACCTGACCCACACATCAAACATGATTTACCGCTAAACACCCTAGTAGGCGTGCAGGTGTTATAGCGCTATTCAACAAGATACTGGTCACATTAACCATGTTGTCTGCTGTGCTATTTTAGCTATTCGAAACGGGGTGGTGATGGACAGAGTATCTGAATTAAGCAGAACACTCCTACCCAGTCAAAAGACCAGGGCTTGATCCATCACCGTTTTTTAGCTCACTGCACCATCCAAGTTCAGAACCTGGCTACGTGCAAATTAGTCTGACCCTGGCCCAGTGCATCATGGGAACAGGGCAGACCAAACTACCAAGCCAATTCTTTACTGGAAAGGAAACAAGCTTCCGGGGACCGGTTTCTGGCATTACAGCCGTCTTCGGCCCGGCTTGCTTGAATCCTGATGGTGCAGTGAGCAAGGGACTCACATCTGAGCATACCCTTTTACACTTGTGGTGGCCAAAACGATTCAAAAGGGGGTGGTGATGGACAGAGTATCTGAATTAAGCAGAACACTCCTACCCAGTCAAAAGATCAGGGCTTGATCCATCACCGTTTTTTAGCTCACTGCACCATCCCAGTTCAGAACCTGGCTACATGCAAACTAGTCTGACCCTGGCCCAGTGCATCATGGGAACAGGGCAGACAAAACTACCAAGCCAATTCTTTACTGGAAAGGAAACAAGCTTCCGGGGACCGGTTTCTGGCATTACAGCCGTCTTCGTCCCGGCTTGCTTGAATCCTGATGGTGCAGTGAGCAAGGGACTCACATCTGAGCATACCCTTCCACACTTGTGGTGGCCAAAACAATTCAAAAGGGGGTGGTGATGGACAGAGTATCTGAATTAAGCAGAACACTCCTACCCAGTCAAAAGATCAGGGCTTGATCCATCACCGTTTTTTAGCTCACTGCACCATCCCAGTTCAGAACCTGGCTACATGCAAATTAGCCTGACCCTGGCCCAGTGCATCATGGGAACAGGGCAGACCAAACTACCAAGCCAATTCTTTACTGGAAAGGAAACAAGCTTCCGGGGACCGGTTTCTGGCATTACAGCCGTCTTCGGCCTGGCTTGCTTGAATCCTGATGGTGCAGTGAGCAAGGGACTCACATCTGAGCATACCCTTCCACACTTGTGGTGGCCAAAACGATTCAAAAGGGGGTGGTGATGGACAGAGTATCTGAATTAAGCAGAACACTCCTACCCAGTCAAAAGATCAGGGCTTGATCCATCACCATTTTTTAGCTCACTGCACCATCCCAGTTCAGAACCTGGCTACATGCAAATTAGTCTGACCCTGGCCCAGTGCATCATGGGAAGAGGGCAGACCAAACTACCAAGCCAATTCTTTACTGGAAAGGAAACAAGCTTCCGGGGACCGGTTTCTGGCATTACAGCCGTCTTCGGCCCGGCTTGCTTGAATCCTGATGGTGCAGTGAGCAAGGGACTCACATCTGAGCATACCCTTCCACACTTGTGGTGGCCAAAACGATTCAAAAGGGGGTGGTGATGGACAGAGTATCTGAATTAAGCAGAACACTCCTACCCAGTCAAAAGATCAGGGCTTGATCATCACCGTTTTTTAGCTCACTGCACCATCCCAGTTCAGAACCTGGCTACATGCAATTAGTCTGACCCTGGCCCAGTGCATCATGGAACAGGGCAGACCAAACTACCAAGCCAATTCTTTACTGGAAAGGAAACAAGCTTCCGGGGACCGGTTTCTGGCATTACAGCCGTCTTGTCTTGTCAATACATAGTAGGCTTAGGAACAATGCTGTTTTGTACCAATAGTTTGGTACACATGTCAACTTTAGTGAACATTAGTGTGCCTTCTGCATCCTGCAATGCCATTGATGCCATTAGCATTTGCCACAGTAAGATCTACAATGTCTGCAAAGTACATGTATTTTCTCACCAGGTAGTGTACCTGATATGGAAAGGACCCATCTCAGAACACATTCCTTACTATACTGAACACTTGGCAGGTATAACATATAACAATCAATTCTGAAAAAATACCTCACATCACACAGAGGCATATAAAACCTCTCCTATCTGAACTGTTGTACGTCCTTGGTGTACCATGCCACCAGTCTACATGCTCCCAATGTGAAACTGGCATGCATTTAGAAGTTTTCACATTACTTATCCACGTTCAGATGTTAATCCACAACCACATATTTTCACATACTCTGCCAGTGTGATCATGGCTCTTCTGTCAAGCATTCTAGCATGTGGCCCATCCCAGATTGTTAATGTGTTCTAATTAACATTGGTCAGTGCATATCATATAATTAACATCCACTTTATCTGAAGCATTATTCATAATGCAAAAGTTTCTTTGTGATAGGAATGCACATTGAATCTAGCAATTCACATATCATCTGACATCACACTCAATCCTGGCACTACACAATTAGCATTGACAAAGGCATTCCCTGGTAGTATTGGGGTCTTTGAACCTTCCACCTCACCACCTTTGTATGTGGCAGGTCTACCTACAATACATAGCACCTAAAACAAATAATTTAACTTAGAACACACATACTGTAAGCAACAAAAACAAAAGCACAGTACAATGCATAGCTATTGGCTATGTAACCCAGTTGCAATAAATAAATGGCACAGTTGACATGCCTGAATGTACACATCAGTAAGGCAGGCTGAAGTGTACACACATAAGATAAGCCAAAACTTGCACCTACATAACTTATATAACATACTCTGCAAAGAATTGCAATACATATGCCCACTGAATTTTTGCACCAGGAAATGAGTATGCAACATACATCCCACATTGTGCATCCTTGTTTCGTACGTTGTGATTTCTATACCTGTAAGTGCTGCAGAGTACCAGATATTGTTCAGACATGTCCTGTGCATCCCCAATTATGTTACTGGACAATTGAACACCAACATGTATGGGATATGTTGAGATGTGTTAGATTCAGTCTGGCATACCCTTGAATACATTACCATGTGAGTGGGCTCCCCTGTGACATTCATTGGGCCTCTTTTACAAGAGGCATGTAAAATTGGAGTCTCATAATAAAAGGACCATTCCAGTGGCTCTGGCCCCAAAATTACCTCAATGAGGCATGCAAAACTGGCATGCAGAACCTGCTATACATTCAGAGGTATGGAGTAAGGCAAGCCATTGCAAAGCACAGTGTAGCCATAGTACACATTAAGAGCCATACCTTTTACATTGGAATTGATGTTCAAGACCAGTGAAATGTGTTTTGCCAAATTCACAGGATACTTTAGCTGTGTAAGCCACGGTAGGCCTCATTAATGCATGACTACTCAGGGGAGGTATGCCAAGAAGGATCATCGGCACATCACTATGTGGCATTCAGTTTTGTATGTGCAGTGCAATCCAATCCACACATACACAAGTTTTAAACTCTGCCATTGCATTTTCTTTGTTCTGAGAGCTGTCCCTTCAGTACAATACCTATAATGTCAACAATACACACACATTTGCACCATAGATCAAGGGTGTGTGTGTATGCTAAGAATACCAACGAGCTAATTTGTAAGCCCCGTGCTCCACTGAGGCCTGGCTCATGACTTATGAAAAGTCACGCACTGGCGCCACTAGGGGCTTGTAAATAAACACCCTAGTTGGGAAGTTGGTCCAGTATAACTGAACGGACTGCCCTTTCAATAATGACTTCTGCCCAAATCTGCATTTTCTTAGTCTTGCTGGGCAGCACAGGGCAAACCATTACTTTGTGATTTGTACTCCCACTGAGTTTTGCGGACAACTTTATATGTCGCGTAAGTTCTGTAATAGCTCTTCAGAACTGTACCTGACAAATGCTTATGGTGAAAGAAGCACCTCTGGAGCTGACCTGTAAGGGGTAAGTCACTGATGTATCTGTGAAATTCTTTTGAACTATATTGTCCCTCCGCCGTGTTGCTGCTACTCATGGAACAGTTTGATGTGAATCCTCATCTTCACCTTCCATCTCATCTAGCAGTTCCTGCTCTTCATTGGAATCAGAATTGATACATTTGTTTGCACAGATATATTGTGCAATATGCAGCAAACAAGTATAATTTGGCATACCCTTGGTGGTGAGTAGAGCAACCGGCCCCTAGATATATCCGAACTCTTAAAGTGGGATTTGAGTATGCCAAATGTCTGCTCTACTATGGGCCAGCTCCTGCTTAGGGCATGATTGTACCTCAGCTTGGGTTTCATCTGGGATTTTTAAGGGAGCCATCACCCACAGCTGCAGAGCATATTCTTGGTCAGCTGCAAAGACAAGAGGAGTAAAATTAGTTAATAGTCATGACAAGAGATGGCCCCACATTCATGTACATTCTGTATGTGTCCTTAAGTACTCATGCACTTTGCTTACTGTAAGAGACGTATTATGACATTGTGTGGCATGCACACAAGTAGGACTAGGATATGACTGGCACTGTACTACACATACAGGTATACTCTCCTCTTTGATTTACTTCGATTTGTCATACTTGTGAGTGCCGATTCCATGAAGGTGATTCATTTTCACCAGTAAGGAGAGTCAATTAGCCACTGAGTAGACAAATCTCTCAAACTCATAAATTGTGTTTGTTATAGACTATTATTGTTATTTCTGAACCGATACATGTCTGATTTTAAAACCTACAGATAAAGCAGATGATGTTGCGGATTCAGTTGCACATATTTGTGAGTGAAAGTTGGAGTCAATGTTGATCAATATCTACTTCAATGAGTAGGTTAGTGAGTGGATATCAATGTGGGAAATGATAGTATGCACATGGCAGTCCACTATGTTGACAATACACAGGTGGTGTGAGTCATGTGGGAGTCTTGCACTATATAACGCAACTGATGCACTAACCACACTACACTGCCACACTGCTTGGGGACAGCGTAGGATATATTTTCCACTTGATTATGTGTCCTGCACTGGCACAATATGTGCAGCATTGCTCCTAGACAGGTACATTATTCCCAAGATGACTGTGGTTTGGGCTGTAATGGGAGATGTAGTTTGTGTATGAGGCTGCACCTTGCTGCACACTCAGGAGTCTTGGAGGGCTGATAGAGTGGGTTGTGTGCCACAAAACAGTGTGCACATAGGTTGGGATGTGCGTATATGATGAGTTTTGTAATGTAGCATGGAAGACATGATTTGTGAGGCTAAACGACTAATTTTCTCAGTTTTACAGGTTGGGATACATCACATGCCTCATGACCATGGAATTTACCAGTGGACACACAGATAAAATAAAGGGAATCCCTTACTTCAACACAGTATTTGGACATATAATTTCACATAGTGTTGCATTAGTGAGGCTCTTTCAAACAATGGAATGTACACACAGGGCCTGATTTAGCAGTTGTTCCCACAGGGCAATACCGAATGTCACCTGACATGACTGCGCTGACCTGCATCCTAAGAGAAGGGCTGGAATGTGCCATATTTCTAACAGACAGCACATCCATGGTTCATCTGCATATGTACTATCACATATTCATGACCAACACACACCCCTTGTACTATGGTGCACCCGTGTCAGCGTTGTGTCCTCAAATAACTTAATGCTTTAAGGGACACATTCCTGCACCAAAATCAAACAATCTTTGCAATTCCCTCATTCCAAGTGTCCATGCTGGATAGATAGTAATTGGACATTACAAAGAGACATGTAAGTATGTATCCTCATTTCACCTCCCCTTGGGAGGCACACTATTAGCAAACAGTCCAAGGGGCCCTGATCCTTGGATCTGTGGAAATGTGTGAGATCTTCTTTGGTGCTGCATGGAAAAGGCCCATGGACATCCTTAACAAAGAGTGAGATAATGCTGTACTTTGCTCTGGCTTACCTTGCTGCATATCTATGAGGTCATGTAATGGCACGCATGTATTGCCTCATTGATATGAGCTAAAGACCTGCTCCACGAGAACATCATGAACTGTCATGTCCAGCTGCACAGTTTACTTGTACATGTGACCCACAGTGGTGTAGGAGGTCTCAACATGTGTGACTTGTAGGATTGTGTTGCGCATATGCCATGTAATATGGTGCAAGTATGTAGGCCCACACCTACTACGTATACACTGTCTCATTCAGACCAACACTAATGTGGCAACGCATTCCAACATAACTGGCTGCCATGTGGTCTGTCATGTGCTTCAGAAGTAGTACTTACCAATCAGTAGGCCATTCTCATATGTCTCATTTTGGAAGTGTTCATTCATGGTGGAATGATGGAAGATGAAGTAATTATGATCATTGCCTGGTTACTTTGCGAGGACATTGATAAAGAGGCCCAGATGGTCCACGATTGCCTGCATGTTCATGTAGTTTGTGTGCTTCCTATTGTGGTACAGGTGTGATGTAGCCGCTGAAGGCACCAGTTGCATATTTGTGCAGTCCATTGCCCCCAACACATGTGGTAATCCTTCAATGGCATAAAAGCCTTGCTTGTTTTCCTGTTGTGTATTCGTTGTGTTCGTGAAGATGAGGTACTGGGGTGTGAGGCTTATGATGGCATCCAGGACGGAGGAGAGGACTGCGGAGAAGGATGGCTGGGATACTCCTGACCCTCTGGCTGTGGTGGGTTGGAAAGTTCCAGACGCCAGCATGTGTAGGGCAGCCACTAGCTTAGCCTGTGGAGGGATGTGGGTGCACTGCTGTGATGCTGGCTGCACCCTCGGTGCAATCTGGTGCACCAGGAAGACAATGGACTCCTTCCTGAGCCTGTAATATGCAATTACATCCTCCTCCCTGAGATCAATCAGGGCCATCCTCATATGCTATGTCCGCTCCCTTCTCCTGCGCTGCCTCAGTGGCGATGGTGGTGGTGGTAGTGATGGTGGTGGTGGTGGTCTTCTTGGTGCTCTGAGCTGCAGTAGGAGTAGGTCCATGATGTTGTTGAGCTTGCCAAAGTCATTTGGGTATGTTCTGCTTTTATACCAGTGTTCATGCATCACTTTTACACCTAGTTTGCTCTGGTGGTAAATTGTTGCTGCTATTGGAACTCTGCGCGTCTTTTGTCAAAGTAGCGTCATTATCCCAATTCATTGTAAATATGGCAGTGTCAGTTTTGCATGACATTTTAAGGGGGAACACCTATCATGCATATCATTATCACTATGTGCAGCATCCAGGTCTGGCACAGTGAAAAACAGTTGCAGGAGCAGTAAAAATGATGCTAAAGGCCTCTAGCATCACTTTGCAAATACGGCATCACAAAAGTATGCTGCAGCAGCACTAGCTCCTTGTAAACATGCCCCTGTGTGGAGTAATTTTGTTTCTGGAATTGTTCGTATTTGTGTACACTGTATATTATGTTAGACAAGTTTCTATTAATTCCTGCTACCAGGTGAGCACCAATTCAAATTTTAGAGTCTCTCTATGTTTTAGATTTTGCCTTTGTTGCAACTTTAGCTTTTTCACCAGGCTAATGTGTTCCAAAAGTGTAATATGTATGACATAGAGTCTTTTGGTAAGCAGACTTCATTCATTTGATCTGTTACATTATGATTCACATTTTGATTCCACTCACCATAGCATACTGTAGGTTTCAATTGACTAGTCCACTTTACCCATTAGCTCCCTTCACTTTGAGTGATTGCACAACGCCTGCGGATATTGTTCACATTCAAACTACTAAAAAGCAACACGACCGCATAACCAGCCATACTTCCCTAACCGCACCAAACCAGATCCTTTCAGTGGATGGCAATCCCAGACTATGTGTAGATGCCAGGGGAACCTGTGTAGTAATTGTGAAGAAAGGTTCTACTGACTTGCTGTCTCCCACGAGGCACTTACCTTGTAAATTGAATGTGGATACACCTAATATTTTCCGAGCAGTCAGCAAAAGGGCAAGCAACATCCAAAAGTGTTGGTTTGTAAACATGAATGAGCTATGTGAGAAGTGAGTATGGATGAATTAAATAGGGCCACACAGACTAGGTTGATTGAAACACAGGGATCCATTTGGTCCTGAGGAAAGCCAGGTGACCTAAAGGGCAGGATTAGAACTGGCTGAAACATGTCGACTTGAACAGATGTGGGAGTGATAAGTATCTGCAAACCCTTCATTTATTGTATTTAATTTATTCCAGATACCCTTAAAAATAAAGGAAATGGAGGAATTAAGAAGCTGTTTTATGATTTTCCATAGGATCCCTAACAAACCAAAAAGATTAAGAGCCCCCCCCTCTTTTGGCTTGTGGTTGGATTGAGCCTATCTGGGGGTATTAGGCGTACCGGATGTGTACCCAATGATGAAGCATTCCACACCAGTTTGGTGTTGGTGAGGGTTCTTTTTAAACATCAAGCTAGTGCCTGGTTATTGGTTTGATGTGGTTAGGAAGTAGGCCTGGTTATGAGGCTGTTTTCCTTTTTAGTAGTGTAGTATCCTGTACTTTTCACTGTTTATTTCACTGTGCTGTGTATCTCTCTTATACTTTAGGGTTGTGTCTTTCTAGATTCTATTGTTACTTGGCAACTATTAGAATAGCCACTGTGTTGGTTGGAGCTGTTGATGGAGCTGGTCTTGCCTGACTCCACTGACCCTGTGGCCATTAATAAACCAGTTTAAACCTTCTCCCTGTGCCTGGTTACTACACAATATTGGTAATGATCTTTGGCTACATGGTTGAGCCTACGCATAGTACATGTCTGCTGCGAAGACTGCTCTCTTTACTGAAGACTCCAGGGAGCCTCAATTCCTATCTACGACATTTCGCTGAGTTCCTACTTGAACCTCAATGTCGGACATCTGCCCATGAGGTAGGATTTTGTCACTTTGCTGTTTTGTGCTTCTTAACACCCTCTAGGCCCAAATCGAAACTGTTTGTTGTTTACCTTTCAATTAGGCCTGGGCAGTAAATTCCGTTCCGCTCGCGGAATTTGGGTAATTTTGCATTCCTCGGAGAACGCGAAATTGCCTAAAATGCTGCATTTTTTGCTTGTTCGCGTTCTCAAATGCGTGTTCGCGAGATATTTCCCCCCGAGCACGCAAACAGGGATTGCAAACATTAAAAAAGCATCGCGAACAAGCAATTTCATGTGTTCGTGGAATTTCTGCTTGTTCGCTGAGATTTTGTACCGTTTCGCGGAGATTTGCATAACGCGATTAGGCAAATTTCACCCACCCCTACTATCAATTGGGCCCAAATGCTATCCTGCATCCTGAGCACTCTCCTTCCGCCACCATTGTCTTTCGCGTGGCCCAACCAAGATCCTGTGTCCTGCGCTCTTTCCTCTTGTCACTGTTGTTCTGGTCATTTGTCACCCTCAGCTCTGCTCCAGCTTCCAGGAACGACCTGCTGTGTTTATCTTTACTGCACGTTACACGTCCGCCGTACATTAACAATACGGCCATCTTGGATCATTGGGAAGTCTCTCATCCATTTGAATGGACTTCATGGCATTCTGAACAGCGTTTTTACAGCTGCAACACTACACTTCTAATTGTCGGTCTACATCCAACCTCTGTGCTAGCCGATATACTTACGGTGATGCATACACCATTCCTTATAACTTCATGGCAGTCTGAACAGTGTTTTCACAGCTGCTACGCTACGCTTCTTATCCAAGATGTGTATATAAGCTTTGTGCAAGCCGATATACTCATGGTGATGAACACATCATCACTTCTTTGGTGCATAAAGCAACGCCATAAAGCATCATATTTTGCTTCACGTAAGAACTTACATGCTCACTCAACCTGAATCTATGATGATGCTCCCACCTAAGCATCTGTCTATCAATGCATGTTCTTAAAATTCACACTCTCAGCTCAACAATCATGTGCACTCTGCGAGGGTGCTTGAGGTCTCATTCTCGCTTGTTTGTGTCCTGCTCACTCACAGTCGACAGTGATGTACTCTTCTGTACATATTGTTCTTAATTTTCTTTTTTCTTTTCAGTTCTTGTGTTATTACTGGTTTCCTCAATTTGTTTCCTTTAGGTACATGCACCATGCAAGCTATCAATCCTCCACCCGCTTTCCTAGACTCACCCGGTGAACCTGCGGTTAGGTGGGAAATCTGGCATGATGCATTCGAAACCTCTTTGGGTGCTATCGCTGTTTTAAGATTTAGTGCAGAAAAGAAAAAGTGCCTTCTACTACACTCTCTAGGATTTTAAGGAAGATCTGTTTACAAGCATCTGCTCCCACTGTCACAAGAGGAATTGGAGGGTATCGATGAATACCGTAAGACTGTCCTTAAATTAAAATCCAGGTTTGTTAAGCAACCCAGTCTTAGGGTATTGAGGCCTAAATTCTTCAAAAGAAACAAACTGAATCGGAATATGTGGACTCATATTTTTCTACTCTACGTAGGCTTGCTGCTGATTGCAGAATTGAGAACTTGATAGATCAACTTATTAGGGATCAGTTTGTTTGCCATTGTAAAGATAAAAATATCAGGCAAAAATGATTGCACTGAGGAGATCCATCTTTGGGCAAGACCATCAAAATTGCTGAAAGCAAGCAACAAGATATCCATGGTTCTGTTGAAGGAATTGGATGACAAGACCAATGATACCATTAACGTAGTTAATGGCAACAACTCTGTCAAACATTGAGTTAAATCAACTCAAATCATTGCTAATTCTTCTTTTAAGCATAAAGTTGATATTGGTAAAACCAAAAAAGTGAATGGAGGTAATATGTGTCTCAGATGCAGTAACCCTCCACATCTCAAAGTATCCAGGTGCCCTGCCATTAACATTATCTGCAACTACTGCAAGAAAATGGGTCATTTTGCGAAAGTCTGTCTTAAGAAAAAGGGTTTCAGAAAACCCACTGTGTGCATAGTCGATCATTCTGATTCTGAGGTCATCTCTGTGGTCAGAAGTGCAGAGGATGTAAATGTTGATACTAAGCAGAGTGTGGTTGACGGCGATCCATCGTGATGTGTCGATCCCATTGTTGATATTGATGTAGGTTGTCACACTGTAAAGTTGTTGGTGGATTCTGTGGCAAAGATCACGATGATCACACAAAAACTTTTTGAAGAAACATGAAAGGGCTCACAACCTCTTTCTCCATCTGATCACTTGCCTGTTTCATAAGAAGGGATAAATATTAAATTGATGTTTTTTTTAGGAAGAGATGAAATTCAAGGGTAGGAGAATCAAAGGGAAGGTATATGTCACTGTAAAAGGGCTAAACGTTTTAGGGTGGTTTCACCAAGGCCTTTCTGGAATGATACTAAAACCTGGGACAGAAGTACAAGTGTTGGTAGTGAGTAATGAAGAAGAAGGACATGTGTGGAAAAACAAAATTCCTGAAATTTCTGGACTGGTTTAGGTAAAATAAGAGGATTTAAACATAGGAATATTTTTAAAGATGGTGCTATATCTATAAAACATAAACTCAGAGGAGTACCACTTAGCGTTAGAGAGGATTTAGAGAAAGAATTAAATAATCTCTGTGATAAAGGGATCATTGTGCCCACTGACTCTTCCTTGTGGCTTTCTTCCTTAGTGGTAGCCAGAAAAGGGGAGGGGAGCTTCGAGTCTGTGTGGATTTGAGGTCCTTAAACAGAGAAATTTGAGTGGACTCCCATCCTCTACCTAAAATCAGTGATTTGTTTTCGTCCACCAAGGGATCTTGCTTCTTCATCAAACTTGATTTAGCCAGTGCCTACCATCAGGTGGAACTGGATCATGAATCTCGTCAATTGACTGCATTTGTTTCACCCTTCGGTACTTTTCATTAGTGTTGCATGTCTTTTGGGCTTGCATCAGCAGCCTCTGTCTTTCAGAGAATTATGGGCAATATTCTTAAGGATGTTGATGGGATCTTAGTCTTTCAAGATGATGTTCTAATTATTAGGAAAGACGTTACTTCCCACTACGTTGTCCTTGATAAGGTGTTAACTTTGGTAAAAAACGTGGTGCTGTTTTAAAAAAAGAGAAATGCCAATTTTTGTGTTCTAAAATAGAGTACTTGGGACATGTAATTTCACAGGATGGAGTCAGTCCCAGATCTGGGATGTTAGAACCCATTGTGGATGCTCCTGGACCATTAGACAAGTCAGGTGTAAAATCACTTCTGGGGTTATGTGAGTACTATTCCAGGTTCATTCCTAACTTTGCATCCATTGGGCGACCTATTAGTAATCTTCTAAAAAAGGGTGTGAAGTTCGAATGGTGCAATGAGTGTGTCACAGCTCTCAATGTAGTTAAGTCTGCATTGAATAGTTCTGCCCTCAAGCCTTTTGATCCCAGTCTTCTGTGCTGTGCCACAGTGGATGCCAGCCAGGTGGGTCTTGGGGCCACGTTGACTTAGTCGGAACGTGGTTTTGAAAACACTGTGGGTTTTGCTTCCAGGGTACTGAGAGCTGCTGAATTACAGTATTCTGTCATTGAAAGGGAGCTTTTGGCATGCACCTGGGCGATTGAAAAATGTTGCTCATATATTTGGGGTAAAGTTTTCTTTTACAGACTGATCACAAACCTTTAGTGAGCATTTTGGGTGGCAGCATGAGTAAGTGTTGCACACCTAGAATAATGCATATGGTCACCAGACTTCTCCATTACCAATTTGAAGTGAAACATGTATCAGGAGGAAAAAATGGGAGAGCTGATTTTTATCCCGTTTTCCTGTCAACTCTAATGAACAAGAGGATGTCAAACTTGATGATTTTACCAGTGAGGATTGTGATGCCTGTCTGGTGGCTGTGCTTGATATACCTTGTTTGAATCTATGTTATGAGACTGAATGGATGCAAGCTTTAGAAACTGACTGTGTGCTGCAGGAGATGTGTTCATTTGTGAAGAATGGATGGCCCAGAGAAAAGGTTCTGTCATCACCATTGTGCAAAGGGCTCATGAGGGGCATCTTGGTTCCGCCCTCACACATTCGGGACACGTATTGGTATAGATGCTGACATTGATGATGTCGTGTCTGGTTGTTGTGTGTGTGGTACAGCGGACAAGAATTTGCAAGTGTCTGTTCCTCCGTTGATGCCGATTGAATGTCCACAAGGTCCCTGGATGAAACTGGGCATTGACATCATGGGGCCCTATGACATTCTACCGGGAGGGTTCCGGTTCATTTTGGTGCTCATTGAATATGCGTCTAAATGGCCAGAGGGCAAGCTGGTGAAGGAAGCCAATGCCAAGAGTATTGTGGAGTTTTTAAGGGAAGTGTGGCTGAGAGAGCGTTTTTCAGAAGGTTTAGTCTCTGATAATGGGACAAAATTTGTGCATTCTGAATTCCAGTCATTTGTTCTTGAATATGGTGTCAAGCACAAGAAGAGTTCCTTATATAACCCTCAGAAATGGTCTTGTGGAAAGGATGAATCGTGTGGTGGGGGACTGCGTCAGGTGGGCGAGAGCAGGGAACCATGATCTACATAAGGCTTTGGATAGTATAGTGTGGTTTTATAGAACAATGCCTCACTCCTCCATGATGATATCTCATTTTGAGCTGGTGAGAGGAAGGAAGGCCAACACTAGTTTCAGGCCTGAATGGATGGCTAAATGGGTCAAGTCAGAGTCAGACATTTCTCAATTAATGTCTATTGTCAAAGAAAATATGTCTGGTACTCAGACTAAACAAAAGGACTGGTATGACACAAAAAGGGGAGTCAAGTTGGCTCCACTCGAGGTGGGGGACATGATCAAGATCAGATCTCTGGTTAATGCAAAAGAAGGTGAAAGTAAGTTTAGTGATTCTGTTAAAGTACTTAAAATTATTAGGAATGCTGTAAAAGTCATGGGAGGTCATTGGTGGATTCTCAACAGGATGGTGAAAGTTTGCGTTAAGGAAGTCATTCCCTTGTGTGAGAATATTGTTTCACCTTGTATTAACCAAACCAATCTCAGAAGGAGTTCCAGAGATGTTGTTAAACCTGCAAGATACGGTTCATAATGGCAGGTTGTTTTTCTTGCAAGTTGTATTTTTTTAGCCTGTTTTCTGTTTGTTTTGGTTTGATTTTTTTGTGTTTCTTTTTTTAAGAGGAAGTGAAGATATGTAGATTCCTGTACTTTTCACTGTTTATTTCACTGTGCTGTGTATCTCTTTAATACTTTACAGTTGTGTCATTCTAGAATATATTGTTACTTGGCAACTGTTACAATAGCCACTGTGTTGGTTGGAGCTGTGGGTTGGAACGGATCCTGCCCGACTCCACTAACCATGTAGCCATTAATAAACCAGTTTAAACCTTCTCCCTGTGCCTGGTTACTACATGTAGTTTGATCGTTATTTGGGGAATACGAGACGGCAGTCCACTAGGGCCAATCCCCTCTCAGCTTTATTTGAGTATTGTTCTATTTGCCTAAAAATAGCTCCTTCTTTTCAGAGACAAAGCTTGTTCAATGTGTTCTTTTTATATTATTTATTTTTTATGTTTATGTTAAACAGCACTTATTTATTTTGCCAGCATGTTGTTGGCTCAGTTATGTTGAAATTTATTTTCCATTTCCTTTTTATATTGTAATATGCTCAAGTAACATTTTTGCATTGCAGCTGCATGCAATCTCGGGGTGGTTAGGTCTTGATTTACTACAACTACTACTATTACTACAACTACTACTACTCCTAAAACTACACCTCCTCCTCCTCTCCTTCTCTTACTACTATTACTAACAATAATAATAATAATACTAACAAGCTTTCAAGTTTAAAAAACAAAACTACTAAAAAAGCCACATCAGTGATCTTTGTTGAATTGAAATATCTTACTGTAAGCATACAACACACTTGAATATATATATATATATATAGTGGCTTTTTTTATTTTTTATTTTTGTGATACAGGCTTGAACTAAAAAAATATATATTAACCAACTACTGCCTTAGTCAATATTTGTTCTGTTTAAGTTTGACATTCATTATTCCTTGGAGCCCTCTAATGGAATTTAATTCAAACCCACTGCACAATCGTTTCACTTCTTCTGATTCAGTTTGAAATTTAAATGTTCCACGAAGGAGCTAAGGTGGATGAACGTTCTTTTTGGAAATGTTCATGCTGATTCATCAAATAGCAGCAAGGTTATTATAAAAAATAAAAAAACATCATTTTCTATAGAAACTAGGTCCTAAAGAGACCTGCACAGTGGTGGCAGCCACTATTTAATATATATATATATATATATATATATATTGATTTAATAAAACTGAACCGTGATATTACCCTGGAGTGCTGCTTCCTGATTCCTGCTTGATTGCGGGTTAGGACCTTTTGGAGCCGATATATATATATATATATATATATATATATATATATATTACCTACTGGCGGTCGCCAGTAGGTATATATAGTTAGGATTTTTTCCCTATGGGATTTTTGAAAATTCTATGTCTAATAACTTTGGCGTTTGTGGACGGAATTGGCTGAAATTTTCAGGAAAATGGAACATTTTGTTTCTGAGCAGCCCCTGAAAATTTTGGGGGGGTTCGTCCAGGGGGGGCCGAGAAAAAAGGGGGGTCCCAAAACGTGTTTTTAACATTGAGTTTTCCATAGGGCGGTTAGCCTCACTTTTAGCCCGAACGGCTGAATGGATTTGCACGAAACTTGGCAAAATTGTAGGGACTGGTAGCCCGATGTGCCTTTTGTAGGTCTCAATATATGTGCTCCAGTGGATTTTGAGAAATTAACGTTTAAAAAAAGATATATATCTGTAAGCGCGCTCTGGGCAGCGCTCCGGTCCGCGGACCTTAAGCGTACCGGAACTTCGCGTAGCTAAGCTGATTGGCTCTCCGGTGTCTGTCAACATTCTAAACAGTCCGGAGCGGCCGCCATCTTGTCTCTCGGTAGGATTGAGAGACAAGAGGAGGCCAAAACAAAGGGGGAAATAACCATAAGGGGGCATACTAGCTCCTCCCTGACCCCCTAGGTTTGATGTGGAGGCTTTAAAGGGGCCCCGCTAAGCAAAAAAAAAAAATTTTTTTTTTATTTTTTTTCGTGGTTAGCGCCCGGTACGCGAACCGGGAAGCGTTCTGGGGAGCGTATCACAATGAAAAATGAATGATAGACTTTTCAAATGCTGTATGTTAATTGATTGTTGGTTTTGTTGATTATTTATTTTTTTTTTTTTAAGTTTTTTTTATTGTGTTTCATAATTTATTAAACTTTCTAACATTTCATTGTCAGAAATTTCATAATCATGGAATATAGATTGTAGTCTCTGAGGTTGTAAAATGTCCTCATTTGCAAGGAGGTTATCTACTGCTTGTACACATTGCAGTAGTTCTTGGTCCCAAGATTCATCCATAAATTCAATCTCATTTGGATCAATGATTTCTGTGTTGGACTCTGGAAGGACAATTTCAAATGAAATGTTTTGTTCACTTTCCATTTTTCCTGAAATTTGCATAAAAAAATATATATTAGTAGAGGTAGGGCACAGTTGGGATTAATTTTAGATAGGCAGTTTTTAACAGAGAATTTATCTTTGGGCAGTGTATAGTATCAGAGTGGAAGTAGGAATATAAAAAAGTGTATCTAAATTTATAAGTACTACAGAGGGATAGTATATAACTAACAGAAAAAGTTTGCCATATTAACTTAAAGTGCACAATATACTTCAGTTTTAAAAATAAAAACTTACCTTTAAAAAGAAGTTGAAGTTATTAATGAAAATTCTAATAGAAATGTACACCAGGAAGTAGTAGTCAAAATGGCTGTGTTTCCTTCTCTTCCTTTATATATATTCGGGTACATAACCAATTAAATGTCAGGTAAAAAAAGTAGAAAATGAAAGTAACATTTTAATTGGTTGTCAATTCCAACACTTCAGATGTGTTTTGTGAAGTAATTTACCTCACGGTATTTAGTGAGTTCTATAGGCTAAATGGCTAAATGGAATTCCAATCAAATTTGTGAAAATGGTAGGGATTGGTATGTAGTATGAGCTAATCTATATTTGGTGAAATTGTCTCAAGTGGCTTTTGTGTGAACTACTTTCCCACCTTTTTTGATGGTGCGCTTCCCAGGAAGCGACCCGGTACGCGAACCGGTGAGCGCCCTGGTACGCGAACCTTAAGCGTAACGGGAGTCCACCATTTTGTGTTTCGGTCGAATTATGATACAAGATGGAGGGCAAATAATGTTCAGAATAGGTAGAAGGGGGCATGGTAGACTTATCTTGACCCCCTAGGTTTTGTGAGGGTGGCTGAGGAGGCCCATATGTGCGAGAAAAAAAACATTTTTTTTTAAAATTTCGCGAGGTTAGCTCCCGGTACGCGTACCGGGTAGCGCCCCAGGGAGCGTACTTTGTTGAAAATTAGTAAAAAAAGTTAGAGTAAAATAATAATTGTGAGTGATTAGATGTAGGGTAGCTCTGAGAAGAGCTTTTGGGTTTATGGTACATTTTGGTACTTATAAGTAGGTACCAATGCACATTTTTAAATTCAGAGTGAAAACTCTGTTGCCCTCATCTGAGAAGTGAACTCCATCTCCTCTGTAGATATCTTGCATGTAGTAACGCAAGTTATTGTTGTACAGGGAGCCCATTCCATGGTCTCTCATGTAAGCTGAAACAGATTTGTTTACATGCTTCCTCGACTTCTCAATTTGTGGACAAAATTGGTTTGACCACCTCCATTTCTGTCTTTGGCATATATTTGAATATACCAAGGCAGTCTGAGGAAAAAGTGCCATTAATTGCTCAAAGGTGTCCTTTAAAAGCATTTCCAGACCTACACCAGTCAAAGTGCCCAAGTCATTACCTCCACAGTGCACAATTAACAGGTCAGGTTTGGGCAAATGCATAAAGGTTTTCACCAATGGTATCAATTGGTGACATTTTAATCCTCTGTGGCCAAACCACTTAATTTCCACATCTTGTAAATTGAGGTTAGGTAAATTCCTGCTTTCAACGTACCTTTGAGCCCAGTGAATATAACTATGACCAACAATCCAGACAGAAAACATGGTGAGAGAAGGTTCTCCTGCAGTCAGATGAAGTGTGGCAATGAAATGGCAGTTGAAAAAATGTGAGTTTGAAATGAAAAAAACTGTGGAGTTTCTGTGTTCATGAAGTAGTAACAGTGATTGGTGGATTTTGATTGATGAAAACAGAAAGTTAGGGTGTAGAGATGTGTTCTTTGAAAGATGTATTTTGAGTGGTCAATAAAAAATCATTAAATGAAAGAAAGCACTGGATATGCAGGTGCACTGAGAGTTCAGAGTTCAATTGCAACATTGTTGTGTGAATTTGCAAACACCAGAGTTTCTCCAAGAGGTGGTTGCTATGGAAAATAGGCAGAAAGGGCAGAGGGGGAAGGGTTTTCATTTGAAAAAAAGTGAGGGAAGAGTTTTGATTGGGTGACATGAGAAATATGTGTGAAGAATTACACCATTTCTGTGCTTTTCATAGCTGCAGACTCTGGAGTGCATACCTTTTGCTTTGCTGAAGACAAATTGGTGTGTTTCTGAGACTGTTTTCAAACTCAAAGTATTTGCTAAGGTGAGAAAATATTTCTTTACTTTAGATAGAGAATAGTGTGCTTTAAGGAGAAAATTATGATTTATGTGGCGCAAATTGCTTGTAAATATGCTCTCACATGTGCATGGAAAATTTAGATTTTGAATGTTTGTGTTAAATAGCTATGTTAAAAGTGACCAAACCATGCTGGGAAGGCAATCAAAAAACGCTTTCATGTGTTTTAATGACATTTTAAGTCATTTTCTGATGTGCAGTGTTTAGAAATTATGATTTTAAAATCGTTTTTGGGGAAAAGGAATTGTTTATAAAATCATGACAAGGACATAATGGTGTATGGTTCTTTATAAGGCAATTGACTGTTCCTGATGTTATTTTTCTCATTTTAGTGTAAGACCTTTCTCTGTGGCGCAAATTGCTTGTAAATATGCTCTTACATGTGCATGAAAATTTTAATTATCAATGTTTGTGTTACATAGCCATGATAAAAATGAATCAACAATGCAGGAAAACCAATCAAAAAATGCTTTAATGTGTTTCAATGACATTTTAAGTCATTTTCTCATGTGCAGTTTTTTGAAATTATGATTTGAAATTCGTTTTTGGGAAAAAGGAATTGTTTTTAAATGCATGAGAAGGACATAATGGTGTATGGTTTTTTATAAGGCAATTGACTGTCCCTGATGTTATTTTTGCCATTTTAATGTCAGACCTTTCTTTGTGGCGCAAATTGCTTGTAAATATGCTCCCACCTGTACATGGAAAATTTTGATTTTGAATGTTTATGTTACATAGCCATGTTAAAAGTGACCCTACCATGCAGGAAAGCCAATCAAAAAACGCTTTTATGTGTCTTAAGGACAATTTAAGTAAGGTTATGGATACATTTATGATGACTGGTGCAATGAAGTAGAAATCACTTACTTCATTGGTAGGCATTTACAATAAAATGTTCTCCTCTGTTTTGTTCATCAAGCGTAACTTTAATCTGCAATCCTGAGTAGGCCTCACCTTAAACAAACCTCTGGATAGGCCACATATTATTGTCATCCTGATTTAATCATTTATAATGCTAGGGATAGATTTATGATAGGTGTATACCTCTTTTGTGCCACTTAGAAAACATTCTCCATGGGGAAATGACTTAAAATGTCATTAAGACACATGAATGTTTTTTTTTTTTAAACGTTTGCAAATTTTTTGGGTCACTTTCAACATGGCTATGTGTCTGCAACAGTCAAAATCTAAATTTGCAATGTACAGGTGGGAGCATATTTACAAGGAATGTGCTTCATGGGGAAACGTTTGCAATTTTTTTGGGTCACTTTCAACATGGCTATGTGTCTGAAACAGTGAAAATCTAAATTTGCAATGCACAGGTGGGAGCATATTTACAAGGAATGTGCTTCATGGGGAAAGGTCTTATAATGTAATATGGGAAAAATGACATTAGAGATACTGAAATGCTTTATAGAGAAGCATACACCATTATGTAATTGTCATAATTTTGCAAACCATTACTTTTCCCCAAAAACGATTTTCAAATTATATTTTGAAAACACTGCACATGTGGAAATTACTTAAAATGTCATGTACATATGGTGGTTCATCTGTAACAAGATAAGAAGCTTAGGGATACATTTATGATGACTGGTGCAATAAAGTGGACATTACTTACTTCATTGGTAGGCCTTTACATGTATTATCTCCTCTGTATTCTTCATCAAGCGTAACTTTGATCTGCAACCCTGAGTAGGCCTCACCTTAAACAAAGCTCTGCATAGGCCACACCTTATCGTCATCCTGAATTAATCATTTAAAATGCTAGGGACAGATTTATGATAGGTGTATGCATCTTTTGCGCCACTGTGCGTCACTTTTGTGACGCAGTGGCGGTGCAAAAGATTTGCTATGAGGCGAGAAAATTACAAATTGATGCATTTAGGCAGATGTGTCATGGTGTAAAAAAAACGTGCCACATGAAACCGATGCAGCAGTGGATGTGCCAGTCATTTTGCGCCGCTGTTCCGCCACCCATGGTGTGCTGTATTTACAATGCGGCGCAGCATGGGGCAAAAATGGCACAGATGCGTGACGTATCTGTGCTGTAAAGGTGGCGCATTGCTGGAGTTGTATCGTAAGTGCGATGCAGCTCCAGCAAGGATCAGGGGTGCCCCATCTATACAATGCTGCGTCAAGACCTATGCAAGCTTCAAGCAGGCGCAGGGTTTTGAAGCAGCTTTCTCCTATCTGATTGTAAATGCGGCACACCATGGGTGGTAAAACAGTGGTGCACATTAACTGGTGCATGCCTGGGGATCTGCCATTTAATATAAATCTGCACTTTAACATTTGAGTATGTGCAGGGAACACAGAGTCGTTGAGGCTTATCCAAGGTTAAGAACAGATGAGTCCTGTTCAGTGAAAAATTAGACATAGGCTTCACCTGCTCAGCATCGCTGGACATGGTTAAATAATAGCTGCAAAATGTTACTCTTGTTAAATAATTTTACTATTATAATCTGTGAGATTTGTCTCTTACTCTGCAACATCTCATTGTTGTTATCTTTCTTTAAAGATAAAGACAACCTCAACATGAGCGACAATCTGCAATCAGTTGATTTTGACCTCATCATTGAACTTGTAATTGAAACATCAGTGGATGTTGATCCATTGGATGATTTAAATCCTGAGGATGAAGAAGAGCGTGATGAGGATGCAGATTTGTCTGAATTATATGATATCGGATGGGAAGCTGACTTGCTTCAGCCTTTGGAATTATAAACATTTATTTTTAAAATTTATAATCAATAAAAAGTAAAAAGGTAAACCGTTTAATTTAAAAATAAAAACACCTTCAAAAACAGGTTATGTGTAGTGTTTTCAATAAAATATTAAAATATGCTCATAAAATTAGATCAGATTCACATATAAAATAGCATAGGTAACATAAATATAAATGTCATTTCTTTTCTGGTATTTCTGTATTGTAAAAATGGCAATGACTAAAAAATCTTCAAAATAAAATGTCAAGTAGTGTGTTATATTTTTGATCACTATTAATGATTTACTGTTTGATAATAATGTTTAATAACATTTTTTAGTATCTTTTTCCTCAGATTCAACTGCAGATCATTTCAAGATGCCTACAAAAATAAGAGAGATGAAGGCTGCAAAACGTCAAAGACAGCAGGAGAAAAAAAAAATGCAGCAGTCCTCTAACAAAAAGATTTCTCAAGCCATGAAGAAAGCACCGGGTAAGAGCTCTAAATATTTCATAAGAAATATTTGTAATAAAAAAAATATTAGTACAGAAAATGTTTCAATCCATAAAATGACAAGTAAATCAAATGGAAAGAAAAGGACAAATGAAAATGTTACTGCTAGAGCAAGAGATAAATCTGTGCATGATAGTAGAAGGAAACAACAGTTTACGGAGATTCGTAAACGAATGTTCCGTAACAGGATAATTGGCAATTTGTTAAAAAATATTAAGAAAGGTCAACAGAAATTAGTTTTTTATAGGAGAAAAAAAAAAGTTGAGAAAGTTATTGATCAGGCTTTTGAAATTAAACGTAAGTTATTTATTTTGATAATCAATAGAATTAGGAAGCTAAACAAGGCAATTTTTGATTTCAAAAGAAATAGTAGATGGAAGAGAATAGTTAATCGTAGTAATTTTTGTGAAGTTTTTTCTGGAGAATGGATACATAGTTCAAGCTGTGAGGCATTTTTTAATGAAGAGAGTTATTTCCAGGATAATGATTTGGTGCATGCAGTTGACATCAGTGGTCGTGCTTATGAAGTGAAAGATGGTTGTCCAGTTGAAAAAGAAAAACTTGTGACAACAGAGGCAGAAGAGTTGTTAGGTAATGAGGTTTTAGGAAGACGTGCTAAGGGTCCTGTGTACACCTGGAAGTGTAGTAGTATTTGCAGTGTGCGACAGGATTCCATCAATTTGCTTTGTGATTTTGTACGGACATTTAACAAGAAAAGTTTGAAGCAGAAAATAAGGTTGTTGCAAGAATTAGATCCTTGCAGAGTGAGAGAAGTGACAGGTTTGCATGGTCATTCACTGGCTTGTCTTTCCAGGAGAGTATGCCAGAGTGTTTTTCATCATTTCAGGATGCTAGCAGTGCATCATAACAAAGTGAGGAAGTTAGTTAGACTGTTGTATTATGCTAAGAGTCCAGCAATTATGCTGAAACAATTATGCGCTGCTCTTTTGCATGGTTCTGAAATAGATGTGAAGAATATATGTGAAGAAATTGAGTTTTGTTACTTTGGAAGTAAAGAGGAGAATGTTGAAATTGAGCAAGAAGTAGAGGGTCATTTGGAAGATAGTGTACAGGTTTCCAGTACAGATAATTTCCAGAGGGAAATTGCGACGTTTGACATGAAATCAAGTGAGAGGCCTAATTTCACTTGTGTGTGTTGTAGACGCACTTATTATAAGAATCAGACTAAGTTAGTGGATTTATATGCAAAAAGTGAAAGGGAAAATAATAGTGAATGGAAGGATTTTGCAACATACTTGATGGTAGAAAATTGTTTTGATTTGGGATTGGATCAACGTGTGTGTACTTATTGTTGTAACAAATTAAAACAAAAACAGATGCCTGCTAGAGCAGTTCATAATAATCTGGAATTGGTTGAGATTCCTTCTGAATTGAAGGATTTAAATACTTATGAATCTATTTTGATTCAAAGTATCCATCCCTTTCAGGCTATTGTAAGAATGGAGCCAAAGACAGGGAAATTGCCTCCATCAGATTTACAGAGAGGATTAAAGGGAAGAGTTGTTTATTTGCCTCTAGATTTGAAGAAAAACATTAACACAATTGGAGTAGAAAAAGTGGAAGAGGAACCTCTGGTTATCTTAGTTAATGGGGTTCCGACAAAGAATAAGAAAATATGGCAAGATTTAGTAGATGTTAGGAAAGTTAAAAAGGCAACATTGTATTTGAAAAAAAATAATAAGTACTATAAGAATGTATATGTTGCAGAAGAGGAAGTAAGTGAGGAAGAGGATAGCGATTTGTGTGCTGGTCAAATTGAGAAAGTAGAACCCTCTACTAGTGAGGAAATATATGAACATTATAGTGTTCATCCTTTGCATTCAAAGGAAGTCATGGGGAATGCTATTGAGTTGTTTCAAATGAAACAAGCCAAAGGGAGTCCCATTAGTGTTTGGGAGGAAAGTTTGGAAGCTCGGTGTTTCCCACAGCTTTTTCCAACAGGTCAGGGAGGAAGATATGATGAGCGACCTCATCAAATTCCTGCTTCTGAATACCGGACTTTGCGATTGTATGCAGGAGATGCTAGGTTTCGACAATGCATTCCTTATTTGTTTCATCTCCTGTTTGAAAGCGATCTGTCTGGACTGTCATATGCAGTGAACCACATCTTGAAAAGTGGTATACACATGCAAAACATCTCAGCAAGTGATTTTATGGATAAAGTGAATGTCCAAGATAGTATTTTGGAATCTCACCTGATTAATCTCATGGCGTGTCAGCGTGGTACTAATGAGTACTGGTACCGTCGTCATGGTGATTTAAAATGTATGCTGAGGAACTTAGGTACTCCCACATGGTTCCTCACTCTGAGCTGTGCCGAGTATGGCTGGGAAGACTTACTTCAATTTCTACGAGAGGCAAATGCTAACGTAGAAAACATCGAATTCAAGACACCCGGAGAACTGTGCTCTTTGGATCCAGTCAATGTATGTAGGTACTTCAATCATAGATTTGAAGCTATGATGTCTTTCATCATGAATAAGAAGAATCCACCTCTTGGAGAGGTGTTGGATTTCTTCTGGAGAAAGGAGTACCAAGCAAGAGGAGCTCCTCATATACATATGTTGCTGTGGATCAAGGATGCACCTAAATTTGGAACGGATCCAGAAGACTCAGTGATGAGTTTCATCCAACAGTATTCTACGTGTGCTGTTCCAAACGCAAAGGAGAAGAAAAGCCTAAGAGAAAAAGTTCTGCGTTTCCAAAGCCATCGATGTGGAAAGTACTGCCGTCGTAAATTCCGAAACAAAGACAAGTTCTACACCAAATGTCGTTTCGGCTTCCCACGACCGGTGATTTCTAAAGGAAGAGTAAACAGTTTGATGTCTTCGCTGCGACATAATGTGATGAAGAAATCACCTAAAAACACTTACAATTTGAAGAGGAACGAAGAGTCCAAGTATATCAACGACTACAACCCGGTGATTTTGTCCATGTGGAATGCTAACATGGATATACAGTTTGTGGCTGATAACTGTATGGCTGTGGCTCGGTATGTGACGTCGTATATCACCAAAAAAGAGAAGACAGAATTGAAGGATATGTGGGAGGACATTTCCCATGAAAAGAGCCTCAGCAAGAAGTTGTACAGTTTCAGTCTGAAGATGTTGTCGCATCGAGAAATCGGAGCGTACGAATGTTCTGACCGGTTGTCTTCAGCAAGTCTCTATGCCAAGTCCAGGAGTATCGTTTGGGCGAGTCTTGGTCTTGCTGCAACGCGTAATCGAGTTCTCAAACCTGTGCGGGAAATTGAGTATTTGGCGGAAAAGGAGCCAAACAGTACCGACATTTTGAAGACAAACATGTTGGATACATATTATCCAAATCGAAGCAGTCACCTAGAGAATGTTTGTCTGTATGAGGTTCTGCAAAATTACATGTTCAAGAGGAACATCAAAGAAGATACTGAGAAAGGAGTGTATGCTGTAATAGGAAGTGAGGGATGTCTGGTCAAGCAAAGAAAATGCCACTTGATAAACCATCGAAAATTGAGTGGCGAATCTCCTGAAAAAAAGGAGTTTTTCTATTTAGCACTTTTGCAACTTTTCAAGCCTTGGCGTGCAGAAGAGGAACTGCTTGGAGATTTCCTCTGTTACGAAGACTCTTTCAATGCCGCCAAGGAGACCATAGAATGTCCTGCTTTTCCCAAATATGTAGAAATGTTGAATGCGGAAATTGAGCAGGAAGCAACGATTGCAGCCGAGATTGCCAGAGACAGTTCTCAGGACAGTCAGAGTTCTGCTTCATTGAGTCAGGATCCACTAGGAGGACCTCTTATTGAAAATGAAGCTGCCACTGCTATGAATGAGGTGGAAAGAGCCATGGCACATGCTCAAGAGGATGCGGTTAACTTAGAAGAGTTGGAAAGGCAACTCAACGTTGAGCAGAGGAAAATATATGACGAAGTTACCATGCAAATTGATCATGGATTAAGTCATGATAAGAAAGAGTGCTCATGTACGTCGTTGAAGCCTGTCCGACTGTACGTTAGTGGAGAAGCGGGAACTGGAAAAAGTTTCCTCATTAAAGCAATTTCATGCTATTTGCAGGAAAGGACAGAGTCATCACTGTCTTGTGTTGTCACTGCTCCAACTGGACTGGCAGCACATAATATTAAAGGGATTACTTTACATCGTTTACTGATGCTGCCAGTGGAGCATGACAACAAATTAGAATATCACAAGCTATCTGGAGATGCTTGTTTTGAAGTTTCAAGAATCTTGAGGAAAATGAAACTTCTTATCATTGACGAAGTAAGCATGGTTTCCAATGTCATGCTTGCCTTTGTGCATTTGAGGATGCAAGAAGTTCTCAAAACAGAGTATGATGTGTTATTCGGTGGCAAACACATCATTGTTTTTGGAGATCTTCTGCAGCTGACACCAGTGAAAGGGCAACCTGTGTTCAAAATGCTCACGCATGAAGATACCAGGAAGTGCCTAGGCAGCATTGGCAACGTCAATATATGGTTAAACTTCAATTATGCTGAACTGCATGAAAATATGCGTCAGGCAAAGGATGAAGTTTACAAGACTATTCTACAAGATGTTAGAATTGGAAAAGTGACCGAGCATGGGAAAGAAGCTTTACATGCACGATTACTGACAAATTTATATCCAGAACAAGATGTTGTGCCTGAGAATATTTTTCAGAAAATTACTGATAAGAAATCTGGAATATGTTTGATGCCAACTCTTGCAGAATGTGCAAAATTTAACAACAAAATGTTGCATTTAGAAAAGCAAGAGATTGTGAAAGTGGAAGCTATTGATAGAGTAGAGCATATGGGATCAACAATTATTTTGTCTGAGAATCTGAAAACAAAATTGGATTCATTAGAGAAGAGTATATCTAAAACTGCAGGTTTTGAAAAGACTCTGAATGTGTGCTTGAACTGCCGTATAATTTTAAGAAGGAATTTACATGTTGAAAGAGGTCTGGTAAATGGATCAATGGGTAATGTTGTTGATTTTGTGAAATACAGAAATAGAGATGGAATTGAATTTTTAAAAATTAAATTTGATGGCATTGAGGAAGTACAGCTAATTGCTCGTTGTTCTGCTAGATTTTTGCTTGTAAAAGACTTATATGTTCGCCGTAAGCAGTTCCCTGTTTGCTTGGCATATGCGGTGACAATTCATAAATCGCAAGGTTTAAGTGTAGACACTGCATTGGTGAATATTGGCAGTTCTGTGTTCAAGGAGGGTATGGCATATGTGGCATTGTCACGAGTTAGAACTTTATCGGGATTGTACTTGATTGACTGTGATGTCAGAAACATTTGTGCAGATCTAGATTGTGTTAAGGAATACAATAGGTTAAGAAGAGAGTATGCGCCACATTTGCCTCAGTTTCCTTTGTTTGAGAAACGTCTGGTAGGCCGGAAACGAAGAAATGAGAACAATACTGGAGAGGTTGTAGCAAAAAGACAAAAAGTGAATGAACCTAAAATTACAAGCAGAAACAAAGAGGATTCTGTTGAAGATGTTGTTGGTTTTCAGTTTGAAAACAGTTCTGGTGTCAACTGCTATGCTAATGTAGTAATTAATGTTTTGTTTTCTCTAAAAAATGTAAAAGAAGAGATTGTGGTCAATTCTGATCAAAGATTTTGCAGTTTGTTAAATTCTGTGTTAGAGAAATGTACCACTGATAGAAGAAACATAGAAAGTGTGTCTGAAATTAGAAATCTGTTAGATAGATGTTCAGGCCAAACACAATTCTCTCAAAATATTCAGCAAGATTGTCAGGAGTTTTTAATGTATATGCTTCATGTATTACATGCTGAAGGTGTAGATGTAGATCAGCTGTTTGGGCTTTCTTATCAATGGCAGCATGACTGCGAGAACTGTATGGTATCAAGTACTACTAGTGTAGACTCAGAAAGATTTGTATATTTAACTTTGCCAGACAGTAAATCAGTCTCCTTTAATAAGCTAGTAAAAGGAGCTAATCACAACATGGAGTGTAGCCAATGTAAATCTGAAATGATGTCCACATTATTTATACGAACATATGGCCAGTACATCATTTTAATGTTCCAACGATGTAGGCCTGATGGAACAAAATTGACAACTTTAATAAAAAATTTTGTAGCTTCGCAGTTGTCAATATCAGGAAGGACTTTTGTAACTACAGCAATTATATATCATGACGGCCCTTCAATATCATCAGGACATTACACAGCTTATTTAAAGTCTAG